>NC_033799.1:47904143-47945439 GCF_001876935.1 Asparagus officinalis
GAGACTGTCTCTGACAGTCGAGTCGGGGGTATAAAACCCAGACTTAGGGTTTTCCCGAGGGTTTTCACATTGATTTTTTCAGTGGTTTTTGAGCGATTTTTTAGCATTTTCTTCCTCTCTTTGTCCTTGATTTAGGTAAGGCTCTTGTTTGGGGGAGATCTCACTCAAAGTTTGAAGGATTTCTTCAGGTTTGTTCTCCTTCTAATTTTGTTCTAAAATTTCAACTTTCTTTACTTTTTTTATGCATGCAGTCCTTTGGGCGTATTTGGTGATCTCTTTGTCGATTCTAACCCCAAAACCCTAACTTTCTTGCAGGATTTCAATGGAGATTATATTTTCGTTATGTCGCCGAGGAGATCCTGAGTTTCCCGAGGCCGCTCGGCTTCCCAGGCTGCTGAGAGGGTTGATCCTGCTGCCACTTCTTACGGGGGTATATTCCCTTCACTCTTCTTCTAATTTAAATATCACATTTTGTCGATTTTATATGTATTTTATCCATTTTCGCATATAAACCCTCGTTTTTCATCCTTTGAGATGCATTCGGGAAGAGCTGGTATCCTCCTTTGAGGGGATCAATGCTGGAAAGTGTTTATTTTGCTTGGACAAGACACACTTCAGAGTATATAGGGGCGATTTTATATTATCCCACGTCTTTTGAAAGGCTCCGATATGTCGTTATAATGCTTGCGCATAGTAACGCATATCCCCTTTTATACGTGTGGTAAATGAAAATCGTCACACCTGTTATGAGATGGTGATTCTATCTTATGGAATAAGATATACCGCCTTCTCTAAAATTTAAGGACCATCCTTACACCATTTATGTGTATTTCTTTCTTTTTAGTCCATTTTCCTTCTGTAATCTTCCCTGCTAGTGAAGTCATGGGTCAAAGTAGTGCTATCCATTCTTATTACGAGGGAATCCCGTTAGTCGAGTCAGCTCCTCAGTTCAACTCGAATTATAATGAGGAAACAATAGAGATTCTGGGACGAGGTGATTGTCGTGTCCTGCGATGGTTGATAACTGACGCAGCTTTAATTTCAGAGCAAGACTCAAATCTGTGTGTGAGGAAGCCAGATTTCTTGTTTGGTGATTCTGTAAAGACCCAGAAGTTATTTCTTGTAGGTATGCACAGTGGTTGCATGTGAGTGGGTCTACATTTATGTATCTACCCTGGATTCACCAGGATCATTCCCTTTTAAAGTTCAAAAATCTGGCCGTCGGTCGGGAAATGTTTTGGAGACTGAGGGAAGATCACGAACGTATCCACTGTGGTTTCATCCGCAGAGATGCTTCCACCCCAGGTTCTAGCGACAGAGCTTCTGTGCGAGGACTTCATCCGGGTATTTTAGGTCAGGATAACCTGCCCCAGAATGAGATAGCGGTGATGGCAAGCACCGTAAGGAATCAGTTAGCTATGTTGGGAAGAGAACTCCTCATCAAGAAGTTTAGATGCTATGGGTGGGTTCATTATTCTGGAGATAAGTGGTGGACAGGAATGATTCGATATGTATTGAATCGTTGGGGGCGTGAATTAGCGGAACTAGGGTTATCAACTCCTATTCGCGCCAGCATGTATGGTCTACACATCAGTGTTGACCATTTCTTTGCTTTGTTCGAGATTTATAATTCGGACACCAACACTTTTTTTACCAAGAATGAGGAGTTAGGGCTGCCGTTACATGAAATGATGAAGGTATCAGGATTGCCTACGGGTGACGTTTCGTACCAAGAATTCTTCCTAATGGTTAGTCAATTGAACAGAATTACGAATCGATCGGCCGCAACCTATGATACTTTATGGGAGTTAACATGTCATTACCATATAGCTATGGCTGCGATGGACACCAAAGCTAAAAAGAAATCTCCCCAAATCAGCTTGAAGCAGTTCGCAGACTACTTATTTAAGAATCTTGAGGGCCATCGTGTGTGAACTATCTCCTTTGACTCCGGGTGAAATCGACCGATTGTTGGAGAAGACAAATGCACAGTCTTACACTTCCCGTTCAGAAGACGACTTTCCTTATGGCACCAAGTTCAATTCTTATTTATGGCAAGCTGGGGTTAAGATCAATCAAACAACTCTATTGGCCTGATTTTTAGCCATATGGCTTAAAAGGTGCGCTGTCCCCACCAGCCTTCTGATGCAATACTGATTGAAGTATTATATCCGGCAACTCAACTAGCCACGGGACGTAGATTGTCTTTACTCCTGACCATGGTAGCTGATATTTACAATGGACTACGACAATTAGCTTTCACATTCACCCAAGAAGGGAAGAAGCCCTGCGCTGGGACCCCCATACCGAAGCTGGAATTGTCGTATACTTATTTGATGGCTTGGTTGGTGCTTCATCGTTCAGATTTGATGTCGGCTCCTAAGATGGTGGATCCAAACCTCCCTCTGTTGCAGATTCTTGAGAGTTGTAAGTGGGTCGCACGTCAATGGCTGGAAGTATCCAGGAAATTTAAAGTCCACAAGTGTTGGGAGTTTTTTCCTTGCTTCCCTCAGTTCTCCAGGACTTATAATGAGACTCTATTAGATGTCAAAGAACCAAGGCAGGACCACACAGTTTTGGACGTCGGCTACTTCAGATGGTTGATGAATATCTGTCCTGGTTATCTGGTATTCAGGGTGAAGGATATCTGCTGTATTGAACCTTATTTTCCATGCCGATTTGCTCGTCAATTCAGCTATGACCAACTATATATCGGCAACCCGAACCGTCAACTTAGAGTTAGAGACTTATAGATGGGGTAAGAGCCTGGTTTTGGAGCGTCGTCGATTGTACGAATGTTGAGTTTGATCTCCCTTTGGCGGCGCCTCCTCTGCAGATGACCTTCCTTTACTGTAAGTGGCTCATAGCTACCAATGCCGTTACCCAAAAGAGGAGGATATCTGAATTAGAAGAAGAGATAGCTTCTCGGCGCGCAACAGAAGTGGTTCATGAAACTATACTTTCACATAAAGGAAAAGAAACCACCGAACCTTCCAGAAAGGGGAAAGAACATGCTCGCCCGGCTGATAGTGAAAAGGAATTTGAGACTGATGAGACCAAAACTTTCGAAGAGGCGGATGAAATTGGATCATGTTCTGAAGAAATAGAAGATGAAGAAGAAACGGCTGGTCTCCCGGATTCTTTCTTCGAAATGGGGTATGTAAACTCTTCCATTGCCCACATGACTCATCATGCTGATCCAGCTCAACCACGAGACGCTCCAAAAAGAAGGAGGGAGAGGGTCGTCATGACATATCCCAATCGAATGACGGTAGAGGTCCTTAGTGGAGAGGAAGAGGAAGAGGAAGATACAACGCCTTTTGCTCATGAACAGGGATCTCAACCTTCAACTCAAGCTCAAACTCAAATTCCTCCAAGAACTGAATTATGCACCAAGTATCATCATGAAAGATTTGAGGTTCAAGATGAAGTGCGCCCCTTAAAGAAAAGGAAGAAGGTTGCGTCTCGACCACGTGTTCCTCGTCCTTCTTTAGAGGATGCATCTGCCTATAACGTTCCTTCAAGTGAACAAGGTAACGATTCATCTTTATTTTCATTTTACTCTTCTCATATTTCTTAACACTTGAATTCATCTTGTACTCGATTCTCGTAGGGAGTCGAGAAGAAGGAGAGATTCAGGCTGGTATTGCTTCTCCTGGTGCTATGGACGCTGAGGAACCCAGCTTTGTTCAACAAATGTATGACGCGATAGATGATGACTCCACTGGAGTTCAAGCAACTTCTGACGTTGATCCATCGGCTCCAAGCGTAGGTACGGGTATTTCTCTATTTGGAGGGAAATTCTAAGAGATGAATGAATCAGAATGCGTACCTCTCCTAATGACCTGTGCACTTTATCTCCTTTTAGTTAAACTAAAAGAAGCTAGTACAAGTAGTAGAGTTATCGAATCCACCACGGTCATTGAAGGTAAAGTTGATCTCCATTTTGTGTAAGTTTATATAAGTATATATGTTGTTTATGATTTAGCATATCCTGTAGATGCCATAATGAATGAACCAGCTAAAAGAGAAACCACTCACGCTGCTAAGATCGAGGATCTTAATGAGCACAACCTCAATCTTGATCTTTTAGAAGACGACCATCAGCATATCTCCGATTTATTATCGGGGAAAACTCCTGGTATGGCTACAGGACCAACCGTTGGAGTTGGTTCAACTAAAGCGGGTTCCTCTAAAGGTAAGGCTTTTACTCCATAATCCCCATTGTCTCTTTGTCACTTATCTTTAGATAAGCGTATAAGTGTTTGAATTATAGGACCAATTGCTGAGACTGATGTTACTATAGTTGTTGGTACGTCTTATCAACCCGAGGATTGTGACTTCTTGGTGTTGGCAGGAACCAAAGCCGACACTCAATCATCAGTTATTGAGTCTCAACCTCTCACTCCTTTGAACCCAATGATGATAGAAGCTACTGCCACCCCCTAGATTAGTTCTGTCACAACAAATGTGAGACCAATCGAAGAAGTTAGTACATCAACAGTTGTTGCATCTAAAGTTGGTGAGTTTTATCAATTGCATGTTTTAAACTTCTGATTAATATTCCAGCATACTCATTGTGTTTTTCTTGCTTGCAAAATCTTTACTCATTCCCTCTGAGAATTTCATAGATTAAGATCCAACACTGACGAAGGTCCCGGCTGCCCCGTCAACCGATGTAGTGGGTACGTCGATGATAGTTGTTCCTGAGACAATCCCAACTACTCGAGAAGCTGAATTGGTATCCTTGGTGTGAGAAGGCCATGTTGAAGGTTCTCTTATTAGACTTGATACATTTCGGTCTACCATTGCTTTTGGATTCTAAGTCTCGAATATTAATTCAACTTATTGTTTTGAGTACTTACTTTCTTCTGTCTTTATTGCAGCGTCTTCTTTGTCATTGTCCGAGCCTATCCAAGCATTGATATTAGACGAAGACCCTGATAAGGCAGTTATTTGCTCTGATCTTCAAAGCTTCATCTCTTTTCTGAATACTATGGTCGATCGAATTATCCTCAAAGGATCACTTTTTGAGAATTTTAGAAGATCTCTCGACCGTCATGTATTAGGGATTAGAGAAGAAGGATATGCTGAATTGGCTGATTCGATCGAGGCTTACTTAGTCGACCTTAAGCAACACGTCGAATATTTGAGGGATCTTTGTACCAGCGGTGCACCTGCTTATATTTCTTCTCAAATGGACTCAAGGTTACAAGCGTGGCGCGATTCTCAAAAATCAGCCGAATCCGAGCTTCAAAAGTTAAGAGCTCGCATTAGTCAGACCAGGGTGAGCATTGCTAAGAAGACACAAGCCAAGATTGACCTGCATCGGGATTTAGAGTCAGGTCGAGCCAAGATAGCCCGCTTGAAGGAGCAACTTGCAAAGGTTGAGGATGCTCAGGAGATTTTGGAATCCGATCTGGCGGAAGTAACTCAAGTTGAGGCGAACATATTTCAACAACTGGATCTTCAAGACAAGATACTCGCTGAAAAAGAACAAGAGGCCGCCAAGCTTCAAAGTGTTGACGAAGAAAATTTTAAAGCTAACTTGATAGCTGAGTTTGAACAGGCTTATACGGCAGAGCTCTCCAAACTTGAAGATCAAATTCGTCATTATAAGCTGTTGTAATCTTGAGAACATTCTTTTTTTTATATCCTCATTTTCTTCGTAGTTTTGTTTGAATGCTTTTGATGAATACAATGAATGCTTTTGCTTATTGACTATTTATCATGATTATTTCTTCTTGTTTGGAACAAATAATCATAATACTTATAGGATTTTTGGCAAATCTCCAGCCATCAACGGATTTGATATGCCTTTATCGACTACCGTTTGAGTCGAGCTAGTATGTGAATTGTCTAAATTTGTTTCACATATCACGTTATGCTAAAAGAATTAAACACTCTTAGGTTTTGAACTATAATGTTGAATATGTAGGCTACATGTGTTAGATGTAGGCTTATCTCTAATAAGGGATCGAGATAACGTCCCCCATGCGTGAACGATATGGATTTTGAAATGTAAGTAGGTTACATTTTCTTGGAAGAAAAAAACCCCAAAATCAGAGAGAGAGAATTTTATATTCTATCTCCTGATATCTTTCTTGTTGGTAGAGATGAACCCAAAATCAGAGAGGAAGAATTTTATATTCTATCTCGTTGTCTCTTTTTTGTTAGTAGAGATGAACCCAAATCGGAGAGGAAGAATCTTATACTCTATCTCTTGGTCTCTTGTTTGTTGGTAGAGATGAACCTAAAATCGGAGAGGAAGGGTTCATCTTCAACTGATGATTCCTCATAAGATCGAACATCGTCTTCAGATCGTTAATGTGGTTGTTCTTATCACGACTTTTAATAACCAGATCATTGACATAGCATTCAACGGTCTTCCGAAGATGTTCCTGGAAGATCTTTGTCATTGCTCGTTGGTACGTGGCACCGGCGTTCTTCAAACCAAAAGGCATAACGATATAACAGAAGACACCAAGCGGTGTTCTGAATGCAGTATGCTTTTTATCATCTGGGTGCATCTTGATTTGGTTATATCCAGAAAATCCATTCATAAATGACATTCTCTCGAATCTGCATGTGTTGTCAATAATGACATCTGTGATAGGTTGAGGGAAGTCGTCTTTAGGACAAGCGGTATTTAGATCTCTGAAGTCAATACAGATTCTGATTTTTTCGTTCTTTTTAAGTACTGGAACGATATTGGCCAACCAATCAGGATGTTGTTCTTCTCTGATGAAGCCCGAATCAATCAATTTCTTGACTTCAGCTTCTATCGCCTTCATAATTTACGGACGAAACTGTCTTTGTTGTTGTTTGACAGGTTTGACATCCGGTTTAATGTTAAGACTGTGCATCGCCACATTTGGATCAAGTCCTGGCATATCTTCGTAATTCTAAGCAAAAACGTCGATATATTCTCTAATAAGGGCGATTAGTTCCTCTTTCTCATCCGATGGAAGATCATCGCTAATAAATATATGTTTCGGATTGATTTCGTCACCCATATTAATCTGGACTACTCTATCTTCAGTAGGAGGTTCTCTTGTTCGAATCGATCACCATATTGAATATTCATGTAATGTATCCAGGGATCTTCCCAAGTGGGAAATTGATCATCTTCTTCAGTAGTAGAAGAATCAACTGTGGTCATGTTTGACATTAACCCTTTGAACATTTCTCCGATGCTAGTGTCAGAATCCCAACTTGAAGAATCGTATGAATACCCATTTTTATTTGTCAACCGGTTGATGATTTGCCAGCAACATTTGTCATCAGATGACGAAACATAACCCGGACCTCTCCTATGGCTGTAGTAATTATCAGGTCTTCCTTTCGGTACATAGGTAGGACGGGGTGGAACCCTGGCAACTTGACCAAAACGGAGACCTTCACCACGCGCAAGGTCATATCCATGTTTCCTCATGTAGTCACTTGCTTGTGAACTATACCTAGAGAAATATCGTCCGGGCTCTTCATCATCTGAATTAGTGTCCAAGAAGAGATCAGGGGTTTGGGATGACTCTCCTTTTCCAAAGATTATTTCTTTTTCACCCCATGTCTTCGCAGGTAGGATTACAGTCATTCCGGATGAATCTTGGATGTACTTCGTCATCATGCAAGACGAACGAAGTGGCATGTGTAGATCAGAGCTTTCATACAATTTTTGTATTATATTATCGAGACAATGCGAGTACTCTAAATCATCATTTATTATTTCATCGGCAAGTTGCCAGTTACAAATTTCATCCGACGATTCACCACCGTCAAGATCGATTACAAGAAGTTCAATGTCATTTAGTACAATACCTTCACTATAATGGAGCCCAGTTTTGGTATCAGCTTCTTCTCCGCTGTCCATACCATGGGCTGATGGTTCAATATCGGATTCGGTACCATAAAGAAGGGAGTCAGTAAAATAATTTTCTAACCCCTTAAATGGTTACCTATTAGCAACCACCGTCTTGACTTTGTTGTTAGTGTTAACATATTTCAGACACTGATGGAGGGTGGAGGGAACTATAAGATTACTGTGGATCCATGGGCGACCCAACAGTAAGTTATAAGAAGTCTCTGCATCGATCACATAACAATTGACCTCTAACTTTAAGTCTCTGAGTTGACACTTCACCTGGATTTTTCCCAATGGCCTAGATCCACTAGTATTGAATCCGTAAATAACGGTTCCTGTGGATGCTAGCTTATTGGTGGGAATTCTGAGGTGGTACATCAAACGAAGTGGCATGATGCTGATAGCGAAACCCGAATCGATCTGAATCCAGTTGACGACGCTCGAGCCAATATATCCGGCTTGCATATCTTCTTTGGTGAAAGCAATGCAAGGAATTTTTGTAGCTGCCAGATTGTAATGTTGAACCGATGACTCTGGCTCTTCAGGGGTTGGCTTAATCTGAATAAGAAACACTTCAGAATACGCCAATGCTTCTTGCAAAGCTTCTCTGGTATCCTTTGAGAGGTATAGCAACTCATACAGCATGATCCTTGCTAGGATATTGGCTAATTGAGTCATGACGTCGAAACGGTATGGAGCGTTTGAACTTTCCGGTTAATCTCTTCCAATCGGTCGATTGAAACGAGTCTGCTTCGGAATTTGAACTTCCTTATGTTGGGGTTCTTTCTCCTTTTGTTTAGCTGTCTTTTGAGATTTTTCGGCCGTCACGGGCTCTTCATCATCTGAATTAGTGTCCAAGAAGAGATCAGGGGTTGGGGATGACTCTCCTTTTCCAAAGATTATTTCTTTTTCACCCCATGTCTTCGCAGGTAGGATGACAGTCGTTCTGGATGAATCTTGGATGTACTTCATCGTCGTGCAAGATGAACGAAGTGGCATGTGTAGATCAGAGCTGTCATATAATTTTTGCATTATATTATCGAGACAATGTGAGTACTCTAAATCATCATTTATTATTTCATCGGCAAGTTGCCAGTTACAACTGGGAAATTATATGCAAGTAAAACTAAGAATGAACAGTTCTTACCAGTGATAACTTGATCATTCGCCTCAGTTTCCACAGCTGACATCATGAATGTTTGACATGGAGGTTGCTGCCCTTGTGCCTGCTGATAAAGCTGTTGTTGTGGAGGGAGAGGTCCAGTTCGAGGGTAGGCAAGTTGCCAGTTACAACTTTCATCCGACGATTCACCACCGTCAAGATCGATTACAAGAGGTTCAATGCCATTTAGTACAATACATTCACTCTAATCGAGCCCAGCTTCGGTATCAGCTTCTTCTCCAATGTCCGTACCATGGGCCGATGGTTCAGTATCGGATTCGGCACCATAAAGAAGGGAGTCAGTAAAATAATTTTCTAACCCCTTAAATGGTTGCCTATCCGTGACCACCGTCTTGACTTTGTTGTTAGTGTCAATATATTTCAGACACTGATGGAGGGTGGAGGGAACTATAAGATTACTGTGGATCCATGGGCGACCCAACAGTAAGTTATAAGAAGTCTCTGCATCGATCACATAACAAGTGACCTCTGACTTCAAGTCTCCAAGTTGACACTTCACCTAGATTTTTCCCAATAGCCTAGATCCACTAGTATTGAATCCGTAGATAACGGTTCCTGTGGATGCTAGCTTATTGGCGGGAATTCCGAGGTGGTACATCAAACGAAGTGGCATGATGCTGACAGCGGAACCTGAATCGATCTGAATCCGGTTGACGACACTCGAGCCAATATATCCGATGAAATATAAAGGCCTATCATGCTTTGAATTTTTTACTTGCATATCTTCTTTGGTGAAATCAATGCAAGGGAACTTCGTGGCTGCTAAATTGCAATGCTGACTGAACCGATGACTCTGGATCTTCAGGGGTTGGCTTAATCTGAGTAAGAAACACTTTAGAATCGGCCAATGCTTCTTGCAAAGCTTCTCTGGTATCCTTTGAGAGGTGCAGCAACTCATACATCGTGATCCTTGCTTGGATATTGGCTAATTGAGTCATAACGTCGAAACGGTATGGAGCGTTTGAACTTTCCGGTTTATCTCTTCTAATCGGTCGATTGAAACGAGACTGCTTCGGAATTTGAACTTCCTTATGTTGGGGTTCTTTCTCCTTTTGTTTAGCTGTCTTTTGAGATTTTTTGGCCGTCACGGGCGGAGTTGTAACTACCCCCAGCTCTGTCAAGGTTTTAGAAGGTGTAGATTTTACCACCCCCTGCTCAGCTAATTGCTCAGATGCGCTTGGGTAATTAAAGCGGTGTCACGCCCCGCTTCCTAAAATATCAGGGAATCGGAACGTGAACAAGCCCGCGACGTATTAGACTGAGGAGAAATAAGTTCTAGACCCCTTCTACTCAATCTAATACGCTAAGCGTTAAGCAAATATAAAGCGAAGGCACAGGTCCCCGATCACAGTGGCGAGAATATAATAAACAACTCAGAACCAAAAGATACATATCACAACTGAAATATCATCCCAAACATAATATTCGGGCCAATCATGCCCTTATACAAAACGATCTGAATACTAGGGAATATAAAATAGTACATCGACCAACAGAACTAAAAGTACTGGAAGGTAAACTAGGATCATCAGCTAACTATAAAGAAGTAACTAAGCTTCGACTTGTTCTTCTGCTCCGTCTGCAAAGCCTTCCTGCGGAGGATCCTCTGGCTCCTGTACTACTCCGAAATGTAGTTGTCCGTCCTCTAAATCTGACGTACAACCCGAGAGAACAGGAGTACGTCAGCGTGTATGGCACACGGCAAGATCCCAAAAGGAAGAATAGAAGCGGTCGTGCGACCAATGCAATAATGGTAATAGCAATGGAAACATGCAACTGAAATACTAATAATCTAAATATAATTTACTACTAGAATAGAATAATCATAATAAACCCAAGGAAATCAACCAAGTAACAAGTTGATCATGCAGCTGGCAATCAGAATAATCATCCAAGTACAGAGTCATACACTAGATGGAATTAACACTTAAAAATCTACAACAAGAGACGTAGTACGTCGAGCGAAATAATCCAAACAAGGAAACCCTCATGTATATACCATAGTCTCAAATTGTAAATAATTAAATATTAATCCTGATCTATGCATGAAAAGAAATATAACTGGTTCGTATCTCACAAGAAATCATACCTAGCTAAGAAACAAGGTCATATAACTAGCCATTCTATAATAGGTCACTGGTCACATCTCACACAGAGTCAATGCTCCTGTCATCGGATAACTGACTATTCACAAATCCTCTACGTGCATCCAATCCCGCTACACATGCGGCCTAGAGGACTGCACGCAATTCGTTTCTGCCTGGTCCTAACTTCAAACAGAACTCGGGTGACGAAATAAATTCCCACTGACCAAAGTGATGTACACACTTCACTTTAGCCCTACAAACCAACCCCGTGGCGACACCAACCACGGGAGCGAGCCTGGAAGATACATCAACAGACTTATCCGATCACATGAACATTAACTTCCCCATCCCAACTATCTTGTTTTTCTAAGTTAACATACACACAGGTTTCTAAGTCTTAAACAGGACACACCAGGCCACACTAGTCATGAATTTCTAACGGTTCTCAAACATAACAAAGAGTAATAAATGCAACTAATCATATACAACAAGATCATAGCATATCACATAATTACAATTAAGAAACATAAATCATGAATAATTCATAATAATCTCTTTTCTAAAATAAATCCTTTAAAATTATTTATAAATGTTAAAAAATAATTCCTTTTATAAAATAAACTCTCTTAATTATTGAAATTATTCTAAATTGATACTTATTCTAAAATAAATTCTTTTAAATTATTTATAATTATTATAAAATAATTCTTTTGTCAAATAAATTCAATTAATTTATTATAATTACTCTAAAATGATTTTTCACCAAAATAGTTTATTATAATTATTTTAAAATGATTATTTTATCAAATAAATTATTTTAAAATTATAAATTAATCTAAAATAATTTTATTTTATCTTTACAGTATCTATTAGCACAATATTATTTTTAGTACTTTTTAATATCATTCGTCAAATAAGTCCGTGCAGATCATCACAGTATATGTATTACAACGTGAATGGTCATACGTTATTGTTCACAGTCCATTACGTCCACGACAATTCTATACGTTATAGTTCTCAGTTCAATATGTTCACGACAGTTCTATATTTGTAACAAATAATTATTCGAGAAAAGAGTTCTTATGCATAATTAATCTGTGATCATTCTAAAATTGTAAGCAAGAATAGGGATCTTGTCTACGAGACCGTGTGGTCTAATGATGAGGCTACGATGCCGATGCGGACACGGCGTGTGGCGAACGAGGCGACGTAGCGGATGGCAGTTCTGCAACTAGATGTGCATTGGCATACGATCGAACAGATGGCGTGCGACGACACTGAGGTGAGCGAATCTGATCGAATCTGGACGATGGATGACGAGGACGATGTCGGGGTCAGCGACGTCGCTGGGGGCTACCATTAGTATGATGACAGTGACAACGGCGACGAGTGGCGGAGGACAACGGACGCGGGTCTACAGGCAGCAGCGGCGAGGGCTGCTGGAGGCGGAGCTTGGGAGGAGAGCTGGGCGGAAGCTCGCTGTAGGGGCTGGTCGGGGTGACGGTCGGCGAAGGGGCTCGAGCTGGCGGCGCGTAGTTATGGCTGAGGCACGGCGAGCCAGGGGTTAGGGCTGCGGGTTCGAGCTCAGGGGGAGGGCGTCGGCGGAGGAGCTGCTGGCGGCGCAGTTTCGGAGCTTGGGGCGGAGGGTGGAACTACGGCGGTGGATGAGCAGGAGGTGGGGAGTTGGGCGCGGTCGCTGTCGGAGCCTGGGCGTGGGCGGCTGACGAGGTTCGAGCGGCGGGAGGCTTGGCGGAGCTCGGCGCGGATGACGGCTGAGATGGGGCGGATCTCTGGAGGAGCTCGTGGAGGGGCGGCGCGTGGGTCGAGTTCGACGAGGCGGCGGTTGGTCAGCGGCGGCCGGTTGGAGCTGGCGCTTGGGTTCGTCGTGGGTTTGAGAGAGAACGAAGGAGAAGAGAGAGATTGAGAGAGAGAGAGAGAGAGAGAGAGATGTGAGCACGAGAAGGGAGGGGTGAGGGTTTAAATAGAAAATTTTTGAATAAAAAAATAAAATAAAATAAAATAATGAGTGAGAATGCACGTGGGTAGCAGTGTTTTTGGAAAAATGAGGAGAGAGAAAACGTGATTAGGGGGAATGGTTGTTGGGGGTTTGATGGGAAACAAAAATTTTGGATTATTTTCAAATGGGTTCAGGTATTTAAACGAAAATAATTAATAAAAATATAATTACTTTTTTTTTAAAATTAAATAATTATGGAAAAATTATTTACAAAATAAAACGTAATAGTTATACTAATACAATGGATAATACTCAATAGTAGTAATAATACAATAAATTGTACAAAATAATACGTAATTAATAATACAACGTATTATACAAAAAAATACGTAATAGTAAAAATAATACAACATATTATTCAAAATGATACGTAATAGTATTGACAACACAACAAATTAATTCTAGAAATTTTTACTGCACTAAGTTAATTTATAAATATCAAAATCATTTAAATAAATATATAATCAGATTTTTAAATCATAGAAAATTCTAGAAAATCAAGAAAAATACAATACTCTTTTAAAAATAATATTTTAAAATACCAAAAATTTATTTTAACTAGTATCAAAATTTTACGGTCATTACATTCTACCCTCCTTAAAACAAATTCCGTCCTCGGAATTAAAAAAAAGTAATGCAGAAAAAATCCAAGGACAGAGATATGGAACGATATCCATAAACAGAAGAGAATGTAAAACAAAAACGACACAATGTAAGATACAAGATGTGACAGCTAAGATATCGCTATCACATTTCAGACTCGTAACAAAGTCCAAACAAATACTATGATACAATATATTTAACTGTGTGAACTTTTTATACAGTACTTGTAAATATATAAGCAATCTAAATAGTATAAAGTATAAGATAAGCAATAATATAGAATCAAAACAAATAGGTACAATATAAATAAACAATCATATAGAGTGAATCATACAAATAATATACAAGCATTCATAGAAGTAAAACAGAAACATATTTAGTAAGAATAAAGTCAAGTAAGAACAATAAATCTAAAGCAAACACAAAGATAAGTCAAATATAATAGAAACAGACAGAAACATAAACAACATAATAAGAAAAGTCGAAAAATCTAAAATACATAACCGTTTAAACAAAACATAATAGCAGGGTATAACAATGGTTAATCAAAAACAAAAAAAAATTTAATTATGAAAAACACAATCAATACAGGTTCAAACTAAAGATATTAAAAACACAATATAAGATACAAAATCGATAAAAACGAGTAAAGAACAAAAAGCAAACATCAACAGGATCATATAACAAAATAGAAAAATATAATAATAAGTTTAAATCAAAGATAATAGGAAAAGCAATCATAAAGCAATTAGAATAATAATACATACAAAATAAACACAAATAAAAGAAAACATATTTAATTGATGGAATGATGAAAAGTAGTCTGAAACATAGAAAAGATACAAAGACAGTCAAGTATAAATAGCTAAACACAACTATTAAAACAGTTATACAATCAAATAATCATGTAAAGCAGAAAGTAAGTATTAGAATGAATAAGAAACTGTATATAGAAAATAAGTAAGCAAAATACAAGCAAAACTACGAAAGATGAAATGATTGATAAATTAAATCAAACAATGATGATGCATGTAATTGGAAGTAAAGAATAAAATGAAATATACTAAATGAAACCACTTTAATAAAACAAGCTAGCAAGTTAATAATACACTTATAATATAATATACAATAGCAGATAATGTAAAATAACTAAAATATACTAAAACACGAGAATAACACAATATTACTAGAAAAGCACTAGATATAAGGCAAGAGTGCAGAACAAATTAGGCAGAAGTTTAATAAAAATTATAATAAGGTATACAGAACATACATAATCACAATTAAAAATAATATTAAGAAATAAACATAGATAGAAACACATCAATACATATAGACAAACAAACAAAGACAAATAATAATAATAATCAATAGCAGAATGAAACGATACACAATAAGTATTAGCATATAAACAATTATATAAAACAAAATAAATAATACAAAATCATAGTTAGGCTCAAAGAAACTCAAATAAAATCAAAGTATAAAAATAAAATATATAAAAGCAAAGGAGATAAACAAGATTCAGAAACATATGATGGGTATAACAAATATAATCATAATGTATATTAAAAATAAAAAACACATATAAAATAATAAGCATATAAAAAGTATGTATACTCATGGTACTAATCATGCTAACAAAAATAAATTTTGATGGAAAGAGTCACAAAATATTATATGATAAAATAGGCATAAGAGTAAACATGTGATTCAAAATACGCCTATTATATAAAACATAATAAGAAGAACATAACTATATATTCGACAAACAATATGATAAATTAGAAATATTAGTAATATTCATAAATATAAACAAGATACAACAATAATAATCATCACTATATAAAATCAATTTAGACATAGTTGTATATTGTGTAGTAGTCAAAAATCACATAAATACAATCGACATGAAATATACATAAATAAAGATGTATAATGCATAAAACATAACCTATGGAAGATAAAATAGATATAAAAACAAATAAAAACATAAGAAGAGCATAAATTCGTATATTAAAACACTAATATATTTTAGATAAACGTACCATGAATGATTGATGACATGTGAACATAAACACTGATAATACATGAAATATAACATGATTAGACAAAGTTGATGCTGGGAATGATGAATGACTATGAATCAATAAAAATATACATCGTAAATATAATATTATATGTGAATACACTATAATAAAAAGATAACAATAATATAAAAAAATAAAAAATAAATCACATCACAAGTAAGCAAAAATAATGAACAGAGAATGAACAACAACTAATAACACAATAAAATATATAATATCTAAAAATATCATAAAATAAATACTAAAAAATAACACGCGTATACAATGTATATTGTCACAAATAAAATAATAATACATATCGGAAACGAGGCAAAAAACTATAATAGGTAATTGTACTATAACAACTCATGAGTAAATATTATTCATACCCACAACGCTGTTTAGGGTTATCTTTTATATAAAAATAATAACTAATGATATGATATAATGTAACAAAACTATATAATTAGTAGCTCAACTCCAAACCTAACAATATGAATAAATGTTTGAATATCAAAATAGAAATACATTGCTCTTAAAATAACAAAACCAATATGAACATACTAAAACTGTTGGCCTTCTTGTTTTGATGATGTTTAACAAACAATTTATTACTAATGTTGTTTGTCTAGTGTTTGTGCATTCCTATGTTTTGTAGACAAACAACGTTGTTGGAGGTTGGATGGATTGAGCCTACACGTTCATATCAAGAGGAGGTTGGCGGAATAGTGGAGTGAAGCAATGCACATTCAAGTCAAGATCCAAGTTCAAGCTTCATCCGCAAGATTACCAAGATAGAGCTTCGTTGAAGATCAAGATTGCTTGGGTAATTTAGTTTAGGAATTTATATTATGTGTGTTAAGTACGTTAAGCTCAATTATATATACACACACATTATATCGGTTTTCATATATATATATATATAGTGATATATATATATATATACATATGTTTTTGGGTTTATAGTTTTCAAGTTTATATATGAAACAAATGCATAGAATTGGAAGATACTATTTTGTTTCATGTTTATATGCCTATATATGATTTCACCTTTAACAAGCTTATATTTAATGAAATCATATTTAGTGTTTTGAATATATTGCATAGAATATGCAATTTTATGAAAATATTATATTTCTAGGTTATAGACTTCATAACAACATGTTATATCTTTTATCAAGTCTATACAATCATTTCATAAGGTTTCAAAATGTTGTTTAAGTCAAAATATCAAAATATCAATTTTCAGGTTTTCATGTTTTGGACTATTTTGTAAAATGATAATATTTTTCATTTGGGAAGTCCTCTTTCGAAACCAGTCATTGTAGCATGTTTATTATCATGTCTACAATCATTCTCCAAAGTTTTACATTTTTTGGAATTTATTTGATATTTTTAAACAGGGTTTTAAAATCAGCTATAAAACCGATTTTTCTAGAATGTTATCATGTCTACAATCATTCTCCAAAGTTTTACATTTTTTAGAAATTTATTTGATATTTTTAAACAGGGTTTTAAAATCAGAAAAACCGACAGAATTTCCGGTCGACCGACGATGGTCCAGAACGTTTTCTTCGTGTTTTTGCTCTCATCGGTCGACCGACGGAATTTTCGGTCGACCGACAATATAGCCGTTGGCTACTAACGGCTATTTCTGAGTCGTTTCTCTGGGGGCTGTTTTGTCATTTGTTTTGGGGGTTTTTGCTAAGATCTTTAGAGGGTATATATACCCTATTGCTGCTCTCTTTCAAGTAGCTAAGAAGTTTTTAAAAGAAGTTTTTAAACAAGGGTTTAAACTTGTTTAGTGTTTGTTTAAGTTTGGTTTAAGAAGCTTTTAAGCATTTGAGTGTTTTGGTTTGTGAAGACAATTTCACAAGAGCAAGTGGAGATCATCATTTGGTGTTTGAGCAATCACTCTTCTCCCTCTCTCTTGTCATCTATAGAGAAGTTTCCTTAAACTCAATTCTAGCATTTTATAAGTTTGTTCTTAATTTCATAAGCTAGATTTTATATTGAGTTTATATTATTTTATCTCTTTGTTCACACACAACCTATTGAGCTTATAGTATTTACATTCATAGTATAATTTAGGGTTGTGGGTTTGTGACATTGAGAGTGAGCTTAATTGAGTTCTCACCTTGTTTTGAGAACAATCATTTGTCATATTTGTGCTTATTGTGAGAATCACTTTGTAATACACTTGTACACCGAGTGAGGAGTGTGTGGTGAGAGTCGGGGATCGTCCCAAGAGGAGTGGCGTCGGTTGACGTGCCTAGGGAGAGGTTGTAACCGAGCACTTGAGGAGGAGGACACGGGCTAGGACCAACACTTAGTGGGTGTAGAGTGTGATTGCAAGAGTGTGAGTTGTAGAGTTTTCGGTTAGCTAGAAAACCGAGTGTGTAGAAGAAGTTCCGGCTTCCAAACCGGATTGTGTTAGTGGATTTCTCCCCGGGAGTGGGGAGCGGAGACGTAGGACGGAAGGTCCGAACTCCGTGATCATATTGCTTGTTTGAGTGTGCTTTGGCGTTCATTCATATTTATGTTCATATCTTATATCGCCATTGTCATTAGCTCATTATCTATATCATCCACTATCTAGTTCATATTGTTTACCCTTGTGTTAGTTTATATATCCTTGCACATACATTGCATATATCTCTTTGTTAGGATATATCTTGTTGTTCATATTGCTTATCCTAGCTCATATACATTGTTGTATTTCATACTTACTAGGATAACTCATTAATTAATTTTAATTGGTATAAAATCGGATTAGATTAGCATAAGACCCTAATCACCCCCCTCTAGGGTTATATATATATATATATTGAAAAACATGCAATATAAATTGCGTGTGATACATAAAATAGTGTAATAAATAATGCAGAAATTAATACAATCAAACGATACACAAGTCAAATAAAAAAAACATAGTGTAAAAATAATAACATATAAAATAATGACCGGTACGAGGAAAGAGAAGTTATACGAAAAGAGAGTAGTCGGGAAATTGAAAAACATGCAATATAAATTGCGTGTGATACATAAAATAGTGTAATAAATAATGCAGAAATTAATACAATCAAACGATACACAAGTCAAATAAAAAAAACATAGTGTAAAAATAATAACATATAAAATAATGACCGGTACGAGGAAAGAGAAGTTATACGAAAAGAGTGTAGTCGGGAAGCGATTGGACAAGGACCGTGAAAAACTCCGGAGTCAAAGAGTGATAAGATAGGGGCGTGACGAAATCTATCACGAAAATAGGATAATGGCTCAAGAATAGTCTTACGGATGAAATATGATATGCGTCTAAATTATTCATTATATTCTCACTGGTAGGAAATCGGGACCGTGACCGGGACCGTGACCTGCGTGGGCCACCACTAAAACCTGTCACGCCCCGCTTCCCAAAATATCAGGGAATCGGAACGTGAACAAGCCCGTGACGTATTAGACTGAGGAGAAATAAGTACTAGACCCCTTCTACTCAATCTAATACGCTAAGCGTCAAGCAAATATAAAGCGAAGACACAGGTCCCCGATCACAGTGGCGAGAATATAATAAACAACTCAGAACCAAAAGATACATATCACAACTGAAATATCATCCCAGACATAATATTCGGGCCAATCATGCCCTTATACAAAACGATTTGAATACTAGGGAATATAAAATAGTACATCGACCAACAGAACTAAAAGTACTGGAAGGTAAACTAGGATCATCAGCTAACTATAAAGAGGTAACTAAGCTTCGACTTGTTCTTCTGCTCCGTCTGCAAAGCCTTCCTGCGGAGGATCCTCTAGCTCTTGTACTACTCCGAAATGTAGTTGTCCGTCCTCTAAATCTGACGTACAACCCGAGAGAACAGTAGTACGTCAGCGTGTATGGCACACGGCAAGATCCCAAAAGGAAGAATAGAAGCGGTCGTGCGACCAATGCAATAATGGTAATAGCAATGGAAACATGCAACTGAAATACTAATAATCTAAATATAATTTACTACTAGAATAGAATAATCATAATAAATCCAAGGAAATCAACCAAGTAACAAGTCGATCATGCAGCTGGCAATCAGAATAATCATCCAAGTACAGAGTCATACACTAGATGGAATTAACACTTAAAAATCTACAACAAGAGACGTAGTACGTCTAGCGAAATAATCCAAACAAGGAAACCCTCATGCATATACCATAGTCTCAAATTGTAGATAATTAAATATTAATCCCGATCTATGTATGAAAAGAAATATAACTGGTTCGTATCTCACAAGAAATCATACCTAGTCAAGAAACAAGGTCATATAACTAGCTATTCTATAATAGGTCACTGGTCACATCTCACACAGAGTCAACGCTCCTTTCATCGGATAACTGACTGTTCACAAATCCTCTACGTGCATCCAATCCCGCTACACATGCAGCCTAGAGGACTGCACGCAATCCGTTTTTGCCTGGTCCGAACTTCAAACAGAACTCGGGTGACGAAATAAATTCCCACTGACCAAAGTGATGTACACACTTCACTTTAGCCCTACAAACCAACCCCGGTGGCGACCCCAACTGTAATGACCGTAAAATTTTGATATTAGTTAAAATAAATTTTTGGTATTTTAAATATTATTTTAAAAGAGTATTTGTATTTTTCTCGATTTTCTAGAAATTTTCTATGATTTAAAGTCTAAGTTTTATATTTATTTAAATGATTTTTATATTTATAAATTAATTTAGAGCAATGAAAATTTTTGGAAATTATCCGTTGTGTTACTGATACTATTACGTATTATTTTAAATAATACGTCGTATTATTATTACTATTACGTAATAATTCTTGTATTATGTTGAATTATTAATTACGTATTATTTGTATAAATTATTATATTATTTTAATTATTACGTATCAGCTGTCGTATTAGCATAACTGATACGTTTTATCATGTAGATAATTGTCACATAATTATTTGATTTTAAATGTAAGTAAATATAAATTTATTATTATTTATTCTTGTTTAATTATACAAAATATGTATATTTCGACTATTTCGTATCAACTGTTGTATTAGCACAACATGTACGTTTTTATTTGTAGAAAATTAATTCGTAATTGATTTAATTTTTTTTATACCCGTAACTATTTATTTAATTATTTTCGTTTAAATACCTGAAACTATTTGAAAATAATCCAAAATTATTTTGCTTCTTGCGTCAAACCCCCAACAACCACCCCCTCATCACGTTCTATCCCTCCTCTTTTTTTCCAAGAAAATGGCTCCACGCGCATCATCTCTGAATATTTTTTTTTTTAATTTTTTATTCCAAATTTTTCTATTTAAACCCTCACCCAATCCCCTCTCGTGATCACACCTCTCTCTCTCTCTCTCTCTCCTCCATTTCCCAAAACCTCAACGCAGCTCTCTCTCTCTCTCTCTCTCTCTCTCTCTCTCTCTCTCTCTCTCGAGCTACAACATGTACGTTTTTATTTGTAGATAATTATTCCGTAATTGGTTTAATTTTTTTAATACCCGTAACTATTTATTTAATTATTTTCGTTTAAATACCTGAAACTATTTGGAAAAAAAAAATCCAAGCCCTCTCCTCTCCCCGCAACACTTCTCCCTCTCCTACAGCAGCTCCGAACGCCGCGACCACCTCTCGAACCCCGCTCTCCCTGTCCTCTCTGTCTCCGAGCATAGCCACGCCGTCGCTCGCCACAGTCCAGGTCCACCCGTCGCCCTCCTCCGTGCGAGCCCACCTCTAGCAGCCTCGCGGCGACGCCGATAGCCTAAAACCGCCGCAGTCGATTAGTTCGACAAAACCCCGAGGCAAGATCCCTATTCTTACTTAGTACAATTTTAGATTGATCACAGATTAATTATGCATACAAACTCGTTACCCGAATAATTACTCGTTACAAATATAGAACAGTCGTGAATATATTGGACTGAGAACTATAACGTATAGAACTGTCATGGACGTAATGGACTGTAGACAATAACGTATGACCATTCATGTTATAATACATATACTGTGATGACCTGCACGGATTTATTTGACGAATGATATTAAAAATAATATTGTGATAATAGATACTGTAAAGATAAAATAAAATAAAATTATTTTAGATTAATTTATAATTTTAAAGAATTTATTAACAAAATAATCAATTTAAAATAATTATTATTTTGGTGAAAAATCATTTTAGAGTAATTATAATAAATTAATAGAATTTATTTGACAAAAGAATTATTTTAGAATAATTATAAATAATTTAAAATAATTTATTTTGGAAAAGAGTTTATTTTGGAAAATAATTATTTTTGAATTAATAGTTTATGATTATGTAATTGATAGTTGTAGAAATGACATTTCATGTACCTTGCCATCGACATGTTGACACTCTTATTTATACTCACTCATGTTATATATGCATTTCTGATTCATCGTTAGCTTGTATAGTCATGCTCATGTCATATTGATACTCGTAATTATATTCTGTCATATGATTACTCATTTGATTCGTGCAATTGACTGATATCATATCCTTATCGTACTCGCTTATGCACTAGCTTAGAATCTCGTGCAGGTTTGCTTTGCAAATTCGCTGCCGGTAAATATATTATTATTTGCGGCTTTGTATAAATAATCGTCGGCCGTGTATATTATTGATAGCCTTGTATTGTAATCATTGACTCATTTGTGGTTGTGTATCATTGTGGTGGATGGCCTTCGTGCCTATGTATTTGTTTCATCCCTGTGTCGGCTATACGCCTTGATTTTCCTCCAAATTGTGGAGATGAACCGACTATATCCTTGTAGGCAATTTTGCCGTTTTCACTAAAATAGGGAGGGGAGATTAACGTCCTGATTTATTAACAACCCCGATTTGACCTCCTCTATAGCTAGGATGATTCGTTTGGTCTCTTTCTTTCATTCTATTGCTCCGTTATTCAAAATTAGACCCAAAGTAGCTTTCTCGTTTCCTGCGTCGACCTACCTTCAATTGAACTAAACCTGAGTTTTCTTCTCTATTGACGTTGTAGGATTCCTCTTTTGTGACGTCACTGTACTTGTGATTATTTTCTATATTTCATTTTCTTGGATCGCTTCCTCGTGTAGCGTGTATATCTCCTTTTCGATCGATATGAGTCGTTTTCCTTATTTTCTGCATTGACCTATCGATCGTCGAATTTGATTTTAGGATTTCTCACATTATCTTTATTTCATATTATATATATATTGTAATGAATCATTCTTTTAATTATGTGATATGCCTTGATATTATCGTACATGATCATTCGTATTCGTTATTTCTGGTTGTGTTTGAGAACCATTAGTAGTCATGACCGTAGTAGCCTTGTGTGACCTAGAGACATGTGTCGTGTTGTTTTAGAAAAACGAGAAGAGTTGGGATGGGGAAGTTAATGTTCATGTGATCGGACAAGATTGTTGATGTATCTTTCAGGCTCGCTCCCGTGGTTGGTGTCGCCATCGGGGTTGGTTTGTAGGGCTAAAGTGAAGTGTGTACATCACTTTAGTCAGTGAAATCGTTTCGTCACCTGAGTTTTGCTTGAGTTTGGACCAGGCAGAAAACGGTTTATGTGTAGTCCTCTGGCCGCATGTGTAAAGGGATTGGATGCACGTAGGGGATTTGTGAACAGTCAGTATCCGATGAAAGGAGCGTTGACTCTGTGTGAGATGTGACCGGTGACCTGTTATAAAATGGCTAGTTACATGACCTCGTTTCTTGGCTAGGTATGATTTCTTGTGAGATGTATGCCAGTTGTATTTCTTTTCATACATAGATCGGGATTAATATTTAATTATCTATAATTTGAGACATATGGTATATACATGAGGGTTTCCTTGTTTGGATTATTTCGCTCGACGTACTACGTCTCTTGTTGTAGATTTTTAAGTATTAATTTTATCTAGTTGTATGACCTTGTTAGTTGAATGATTGTTCTGATCGCTAGTTGCATGATCGACTTGTTACTTGATTGATTTTGAGGAATTTCCAGTTGCACGTTCTTTTGTCGTTTCTATTATCGTATCGATTTCCGCTTTAGATTTTCGTTCGTTCTTTTCTTTTGTGGGGTCTTGCCGTGTGCCATGCACCCTGACATACACCTGTTTTCTCTGGTGTACATCAGATTTAGATGATGGACAGCTTCAGTTCGGAGTCGTACAGGAGCCAGAGGATTGTGACACCCCTGGGTTCACACAAGGCTGCAGTTCAAGGTGAAACCAAGAATGTCAAACCTGCTATGCACCACACCGTGCAATAACATGTTTCACCATCACAATTAACATCTACCTAGTAGAATCAACAACTGGTGTAGGTACAAAAACAGGTAAGAGATGATACAAGGAATACTGATGAAATGATAATAATCACATAAATATCTCATCATCCAACAATACAAAAATACATAGTCAAGATCTGAATAGATAAACTGAAATACTCAACAAGTCTCAAATACAAATATCTGACGATAAGGAGATAAGGCTCACAGCCTTTACAACTTCTAGTGTAATACCCTCAAATGTCTAACCTCACTACAGTGGAGCCCAAAGAAAATAATACATAGCTAGAAAGTAAAGCTGAACACTAATGTGGTCCGCTATCAACCTACGGCTCTCCGTGCTCATGGCTCGTGACCTGAAAGGGGGAGGGACAACGAGCGTCAAAGCGCTAGCGAGTAACATCACAACCAACCCCAAGGGAAAAGGGCTCGTCGTACAAGAAAATACAGATAATATATATATAATAGATCTAAAATCATTGATCCTACTAAAGAGGGTTTTAGTATTTAGAAATTTACAACACGAGCATAGGTACGTCGAGCGAAATAATCCAAACAAGGAAACCCTCATGTATATACCTTGTATCTCAAATTGTAAATCTCTAAACACCAAACCCGAGGTTCTAGTACAGAAACAATAAATCAAGAAAAATACAGCTAATCTCAGAACAAATTTCAGTGCCATACCATGACTAACATGAATGTAGTGCGTCGGTCGACCGACTCGGTCGACCGAACTCTGCTACGAGCCTGGCGGTCGACCGCCGGGAAATTCGGTCGACCGGAAGGACGCAGCGGTCGACCGCCAGGAAATTCGGTCGACCGGAAGGACGCCGCGGTCGACCGCCGCGGTCGACCGCGCAGAGGGCAGACTCTGTTCTGCCCTCGCTGCGCGCCCTGCGGTCGACCGATGCGGTCGACCGCGAGGCAGACAGAACCCAGGTTTGGGTTTCTGTCTAGATCTGACCTGTGTTAAAATGCAATATAGGAGATTGAAATTTTTCATTAAACAGGTAAATAAAGAAAACTTATACATTGAGGAATCATTATCAAGATCCCAAACATAGTTAAACATGATCTATGTATAATTAATCAACAAAAACAGGGTTTTTCTCCTTTTTAAACGTATTCAGATCTGGATATCTTTAACGGAATCATTGGTGAGCTTTAAAAATTAAGAAATACCTGAATCTCGTATTGTACGCAAAGATGATCTATTAGCTTTTCAAAAATACGATTTTGGCTCAATAAAACTCACAAAAAATCCAAGAGAAAACCATAGAGAACAGGGGTGAGGGATTTGGCGAGATGATACTCGCCTTTGGGTGTTGACGAAAGCCCTAGATCTGCAGGAGGTTGATCCTCTTCGCTAAAATCCCACAGACCTGCTGACAATTCTCTAAACTGCTCCCAGATCACCAAAAGAGAGGATTAGGGTTTAAGGGAAGAGAGAGGGGGCTAGGGTTTTGATTTCAGAACTCAAAGAGGCTCTCTCGTGAACAGTAGCATATATACCCACTCACAACCCGACCCGAAACCCAAAAGACCCGAAACAGAACCGCAAAGAAAAACAAAACCTGAAACTCTCTGTACGCTGATCGGACGACCGCACCGGTCGACCGCGTCGACCGCCACGGTCGACCGCGTCGGTCGACCGCTCAGCACAAAAATGCCTTCTGTAGGCATTTCACCTGCTGGCCATATCCCACTCGATTTCGCTCACTTGTAAACACCTGCTGGGTTCCCAAACACTGATAAACATATATATCTTATATTTATATGGTTATTCATCACAAAAGAAACTATTATTACTATTTATTCACACAAATTCATTATAAAATTTTGGGGTTTTACATTCTTCCCCCCTTAAAAGAATTTCGTCCTCGAAATTCGGAGATTATACGAATCTCAAAATTTGAACTACTAGATAACATATGGAGATATTTACACTTAACGATCAAAAATGATAATATTCTCGTGTAAATCCTAATCTAGTGGAACTAGTACATCGGGCGAAAAATCCAAACAAGGAACCCCCCATATATATACCATGTGTTCCAAAAGATTAAGAATTAAGCGTGCATATTCCCATCTTAGTGTTAAATATAAACATAACCAAAAATATAACATAAAGTAACACATATAACATAATAAGAATTAATTTACCTGCTCAACCAAGTGTGGGTAGTCGCGACGCACGTCCTCTTCGCGCTCCCAAGAAATCTCCTCAATGCCTCCTCGGTTCCACTGAACTTTCACTAAGGGAATCACCTTATTCCTGAGTCTCTTGTCCTCTCTGGCCAGAATACGAACTGGAACCTCGACAGTAGTCAAATCCTCCTGAAGCTCGATATCTGGTGCATCCAATACTCGCTGCTGCTCCTCATCATGCAAGTGCTTCTTAAGCATAGAAATATGGAACACGTTGTGTATACTAGACATCGATACTGGAAGATCTAGTCTGTATGACACAGCTCCAATGCGCTCTAAAATCTGAAATGGTCCAATGTATCTCGGCGCAAGCTTCCCCCGTCGTCCGAAACGCTGTACGCCCTTCATGGGCGATACCTTCAGCATGACTGAGTCTCCAACCTGAAACTCCAAGGGTCTTCGTCTCTTATCGGCATAGCTCTTCTGCTGACTCTGAGCTGCTAGAATCCTCTCTCTGATCAAGGCTATTTTCTCGGTAGTCTGCCTCACTAGCTCTGGCCCAAGCATCAAGCTGTCCTCTGGCTCGGCCCAACATATCGGTGATCTACAAGGTCTCCCATACAATGCTTCATACGGGGCCATACCGATCGTTGCTTGATAACTATTGTTATAAGCAAACTCTACCAGTGGAATATGATCCTCATAACTACCCTGGAAGTCAATGACACATGCCCGCAACATATCCTCCAACACCTGATTCACCCTCTCCGTCTGACCATCCGTCTGGGGGTGGAATACACTGCTATAAGACAGCCTGCTGCCAAATGAGTCCTGAAAACTCCTCCAAAAATGTGAAGTGAAAACCGATCCTCGATCCGATACGATCGTGTCCGGAACTCCGTGAAGTCGAACTATCTCCCGAATGAAAATCCTCGCATAAGCCTCGGCTGTATAAGTGGTCTTCACCGGGATAAAATGTGCTGACTTCGTCAACCGGTCCACTATCACCCAAACAGAATCATTCCCCTTCTTCGACTTCGGCAACCCCACAATAAAATCCATAGAAATGTTTGCCCACTTCCACTCTGGAATGGGTAAAGGCTGAAGCGTCCCTGCCGGTCTCTGGTGCTCTGCCTTCACCTGCTGACAGGTAAAACATCTAGCCACATAGTCTGCAATCTCTCTACGCATACCGCTCTATCAGAAATGTCTCTTCAAATTCTTGTACATCTTGGTGGTTCCTGGATGTACTGTGTACCGAGTACGGTGCGCCTCATCCAATAACTCCCTCTTCAACTCTGCACTGGCTGACATAACCAATCTACCCTTCATCCGTAATCCTCCATCTGTTCCAATGGTCCAGTCCTCCTTAGGCTCTTTGGAAATCTCCCCCTTACGGATTTGAATCCAAGAGTCCTCCAACTGAGCTCTGACAACCTTGTCACTCCAAGATGGCTGCACTGACATAGCTCCTAAGAATGCACTGGTTCCTCCAATCTCGGGTCTAATATCAAACTGGCTAAGAGTGATAAGATCTCTGTACAAAGAACACCTCAAAGCCGCAACCCGATGCCGACGCTTCCTACTCAAAGCATCTGCTACGACGTTCGCCTTCCCTGGATGATACTGAATCCCGAACTCGTAGTCCTTGATAAACTCAATCCATCTCCTCTGTCTCTGGTTGAGTTCCTTCTGGGAAAAGAGGTACTTCAGACTTTGATGGTCTGTGAATAACTCAAACTGCACTCCATACAAGTAGTGCCTCCATGACTTCAGTGCAAACACCACTGCTCCTAACTCCAAGTCATGAGTGGGGTAGTTCTGCTCATGCACCCTCAACTGCCGTGAGATATAAGCTACTACCCTCTGAGTCTGCATTAATACACCTCCTAAGCCTGCCAACGATGCATCTGTATATACGACGAATGTCCTGTCACTGCTCGGAATGGTCAAAACCGACGCTGTAGTCAACTTAGCCTTCAGAACATCAAAGGCCTTCTGACACTCCATGCTCCATATGAACTGTACACCCTTCCTCGTAAGGTGTGTAATCGGTGCCGAAATCTTCGAGAAGTCCTGAATGAACTTCCTATAATATCCAGCTAAGCCCAAAAAGTTGTGAATCTCTGTCACCGTCTTCGGTGGCTCCCAATCAAGAACTGCCATGACCTTAGCCGGGTCCACTGCTATACCCTCTCGACTGATAACATGGCTAAGAAATATGACCTCTGAAAGCCAAAACTCGCACTTTCTGAACTTAGCATACAGCTGATGCTCCTGAAGAGTCCTCAATGCTATCCGTAGATGCTCCTCATGATCCGCCTCCGACCTCGAGTAAATGAGAATATCATCGATGAAAAACACGATCACAAACTGATCTAAGAAGGGACGGAACACCCGGTTCATCAAGTCCATGAATACCGCGGGTGCATTGGTCAACCCAAATGGCATGACCAAGAACTCGAAGGAACCATGTCGAGTAAGAAAAGCGGTCTTGGGAATATCCATATCCCGAACCCGCAGCTGATGATAGCCAGAACGAAGATCAATCTTCGAGAAATACTACGCACCTTGCAACTGGTCAAACAAGTCATTAATCCTAGGTAGTGGGTACCTATTCCGGATAGTGACCTTGTTCAACTCTCGATAATCTATGCATAATCTCATACTACCATCCTTCTTCTTCACGAAGAGGACCGGCGCGCCCCACGAAGAATGACTCCGGCGAATAAAGCCCTGAGCTAACAACTCGTCCAACTGGGTCTGCAGCTCTCTCATCTCAGCTGGTGCCATGCGATAGGGTGCGCGGGATATTGGGGCTGTGCCTGGCTGTAACTCAATACAGAACTCAACCTCTCTCACATGAGATAACCCAGGTATGTCCTGAAAGACATCCTGATAATCTGAGACAACTCTAGTCTCTAATAACTCGGCTCCCTGATCCCGTCGCATCACCTCCTCGATGTATGCCAGAAGGCTACAATCATCTCGGACCCGTCGGACGCTCGCAACTTGACTGTCTTCGCAAAGCAGTCAATACTGATATGGTAGGAAGACAACCAATCCATACCAAGGATGACATCGAACTCGGACATATGCAACACTATCAAATCCACTATGAACTCCGACTCGTCTCGACTGACGGTACACCTCCTACAAACGCTCTCCAGAAACGATACCTCACCTAAAGGGGTGGAAACAGATAGAGGGGTGTCTAGGGGCTAAGCTACGAGCTGGAGTCTAGTCATAAATGCATGCGAGATGAATGAATGCGAAGCTCCCGAATCGAAAAGAATACGGGCGGGAAGAGAGTTCACAAAGAACGTCCCCTCCACTACAGCTCCACTGGCGCCATGATCACCTGCTCTGCTGATGGCGCTGGAGAATATGGGATAATCTGTCCCTGGGAAACATCCTGAACTGCCCGAATCTGTCCCTCAGTCCTCTGAGCTGCTTGCGGTGCCTCAAGCCTGTTCTACTGGCCCTGACCTCTACCCTGCTAGCACTGCTGTGGCTGCTGGTTCGGACCTTTGCCCTGCTGGGCTCCTGCTGGTGCGCTGCGGCACTCTGATGCCTTATGTCCGACCTTGTGACAGTTAAAATAGGATCCCTAGAACTTACGCTGCTGATGCGCTCTCTGCTCCTGCTGGTGTCCCCTTTTATAAGGGCCCTGACGCTGCTGTTGATGTCCAGAAAAACCTCTCTTGTTCTTGCCCTTGTCCCCACTCTGTCCGGTCTTGGCCTTCCCTTCCTTATCTTTCTGGAACATAGAAGTCTCAATCTCCTGAGATGTGGCAGCCTCAGCTACCTCCCTGACTGAATAGAATCTCCTCAACACGAGGTACCATCGGAGATTAGGGCGGAGCCCAGCCAAGAACATCTGAGCCTGACGTTCTCCTGTCTGCCACATGCCTGTGAAATGTAACAGCTCCATGAACCGGCTCTCAAAATCAGCCACCGACATGTCCCCCTGAGTCAAACGGGATAACTCGAGCTCCTTCCCTGTCCGTGCTGCAGAGGAAATGTACTGCCCATCAAAGAAATATATGAAGTCCTCCCATGTGAGGGTCATCCTCTGCTCTGGAGGGAACTGAAGTCGGTACCATCTCCCAGCATCACCCTTCAGACTTTAGGATGCCAACCTCTGCTTCTGAACTGAGTCCACACTGAGTATATCCAGAATGTTGCTCACATCCTCCTTCCACTTGTGGGCTGCAAGAGGGTCTGGTGACCCCTGAAACTCTGGTGCCCTCATCTTCTGATACCTCTCCACTATACGGAGCCAAGCCTCCTGCTCTGTGGTCCTATCTGGGACTGCTAGAGGAATGGCTGCAGGCGCGACCTCTGGAGGTCTCTCTCTGACAGGGACGGCAGGTATCCCCGGCTGCTGAGCTACCGGCGGTGGAGGTGGCGGTGTCGGTGGTGCTATATGAGTCGTCACCAACTCCTCAATAGCTGTCATCCGAGCGATAAGAGGAGCCATTCATAACACATAGTATTCACGTAAATATCTTTAATCAACATAAAATAGTTATCATAAAAAATATATTCTCAAATTTTGAGATATGCGCATATATCGTCCTCACTCATACTAGGAAATCCTTACGGACTCTATACATGAATCCTAGGAAACTCTATCCTAGCTCCACGACTCGTCACAGGATGATCCTAAGGATACTAAAACTAGGGCTCTGATACCAACTGTGACGCCACTGGGTTCACACAAGGCTGCAGTCCAAGGTGAAACCAAGAATGTCAAACCTGCTATGCGCCACACCGTGCAATAACATGTTTCACCATCACAATTAACATCTACCTAGTTCTAGTAGAGTCAACAACAGGTGTAGGTACAAAAGCAAGTAAAAGATAATACAAGAGATGACTGATGAAACTCATCATCCAACAATACAGAAATACATAATCCAGATCTGAGTAGATAAACTGAAATACTCAACAAGTCTCAAATACAACTGTCTGACGATAAGAAATAAGGCATACAGCCTTTACAACTTCTAGAACAAGACTCTCAAATGTCTAACCTCACTACAGTGGAGCCCAAAGAAAAATAATGCATAACTGGAAAGTAAAGCTGGACACTAATGTGGTCCGCTATCAACCTGCGGCTCTCCGTGCTCCTGGCTCGTGACCTGAAAGGGGGAGGGACAACGAGCGTCAAAGCGCTAGCGAGTAACATCACAACCAAACCCAAGGGAAAAGGGCTCGTTGTATAAGAAAATACAGATAATATATATAATAGATCTAAATCATTGATCCTACTAAAGAGGGTTTTAGTATTTAGAAATTTACAACACGAGCATAGGTACGTCGAGTGAAATAATCCAAACAAGGAAACCCTCATGTATATACCTTGTATCTCAAATTGTAAGTATCTAAACACCAAACCCGAGGTTCTAATACAGAAACAATAAATCAAGAAATACAACTAATCTCAGAACAAATTACAGTGCCATACCATAGCTAACATGAATGCCATGTTATTACTTACATAAGTGTCATGTCAACATCATGTTGTGAACTTCTGTGAAGAAGTCATATGCAGAAGGACGTCGCGGTCGACCGTCGCGGTCGACCGTGCAGAGGGCAGACTCTGTTCTGCCCCTCGCTGCGCGCCCTGCGGTCGACCGATGCGGTCGACCGCGAGGCAGACAGAACCCAGGTTTGGGTTTCTGTCAAGATCTAACCTGTGTTAAAAATGCAATATAGCAGATTGAAATTTGTCATTAAACAGGTAAATAAAGAAAACTTATACATTGAGGAATCATTATCAAGATCCCAAACATAGTTAAACATGATCTATGTATAGTTAATCAACAAAAACAGGGTTTTTCTCCTTTTTAAACGTATTCAGATCTGGATCTCTTTAACAGAATCATTGGTGAGCTTTAAAAATTAAGAAATACCTAAATCTCGTATTGTACGCAAAGATGATCTATTAGCTTTTCAAAAATACGATTTTGGCTCAATAAAACTCACAAAAATTCCAAGAGAAAACCATAGAGAACAGGGGTGAGGGATTTGGCGAGATGATACTCGCCTTTGGGTGTTGACGAAAGCCCTAGATCTGCAGGAGGTTGATCCTCTTCGCTAAAATCCCACAGACCTGCTGACAATCCTCTAAACTGCTCCCAGATCACCAAAAGAGAGGATTAGGGTTTAAGGGAAGATAGAGGGGGCTAGGGTTTTGATTTCAGAACTCAAAGAGGCTCTCTCGTGAATAGTAGCATATATACCCACTCACAACCTGACCCGAAACCCAAAAGACCCAAAACAGAACCGCAAAGAAAAACAAAACCTGAAACTCTCTGTACGCTGATCGGTCGACCGCACCGGTCGACCGCCACGGTCGACCACGTCGGTCGACGCTAAGCACAAGGCATTTCACCTGCTGGCCATATATCACTCGATTTCTCTCACTTGTAAACACCTGCTGGGTTCCCAAACACTGATAAACATATATATCTTATATTTATATGGTTATTCATCACAAAAGAAAGGTTTATTACTATTTATTCACACAAATTCATTATAAAATTTCGGGGTTTTACAAGGATTCCCCGCAGGAGTGCTATGCAGACCGAGCAGAAGAAGCCGAAGCTTAGTTATTGGTCCTCCATTTACTTTTGTAGCACCTTCCCTTCTGTTGATCGATGTATTTTTTCTAGCATTTCTTTCAGATAGTCTTGTATAAGGGCATGTTGACCCGAATATTATGCCTGGGATGACATTCAGTTATGATATGTATATTTTCTGTTCTGAGTTGTTTATTATATTCTCGCTACTGTGATCGGGGACATGTGCCTTCGTTTGTATTTCTTGACGCTTATCGTATTAGATTGAGAAGACGAGGTCTAGCACTTATCTTTCCTCAGTTTAATACGTCGCGGGCTTGCTCGCGTCCCGATTCCCTAGTATTTTGGAAATCGGGGCGTGACAGGTTTTAGTGGTGGCCCATGCAGGTCACGGTTCCGATCACGGTCCAGAGTCCTCACTAGTGAGAATATAATGGACAATTTAGATGCATATCATATTTCATCCGTGAGACTATTCTTGAGTCCTTATCCTATTTTCTTGATCGATTTCGTTTCGTCCCTATCTTATCACTCTTTGACTCCAGAGTTTTCCATGGTTCTTGTCCTATCGCTTTGCGATTATCCTCCCTCTGTATAACTTCTCTCTCCTTGTGCCGGTCATTATTTTATATGTTATTATTTTTACAACTATGTTTTCTTTGATTTGACTTATATATCGTTTAATTGTATTGATTTCTGTATTGTTTATTATATTATTTTATGCATCGTACACATTATTATATTGTGTGTTTTAAAAAAAAACCATTACTTATATATTTTTAATTGTTCAAACCATGTTAATAAGTGTTTTGCATTGCTCCAGACTCCACATATACATTATATAGCGTATCTGATATTCAGATTATTATTATTATTTTTTGTATTTAAAATATTTTTTTTTTGCATATCTATATTGTGTCTGTGTGCGTTTTCTGTCATACCATCTATCTTTCACTTATGTTCTAAATTATTGTATATTGTTCGTATATTTAGTGATATACATTAATATGTTCATGATTTTAATATTCTACACATGCAGTATGTTCTTATCCTTTACATTTTCAGTAAAAAATAGTTAGTTTTGTCTTGTTAGCTTGTTTTAGTATGTTCACATTGATTTCGTTATTTCTAAGAGCGATGTATTTCTCATTTGATATTCAGGTATTATTTATATCGTTAAGTTTAGAGTTGAGTTACTAATTATATAGTTATTTTGTTACATTAATTATTATCCTTTTATAATTAATATAAAGATAATTCTAAATAGCGTTGCGAGTATGTATAGTAATTACTCATGGGTTGTTTATAGTACGTATGTGTAATTGTTGTTGTTGCTATATTTTCGATGTGTAATATTTTATCATATCGGCAATATTCATTGTATACACAGATTATTTTTCAGTGTTATTTTATAGTGTTTTTAGATTTTATGTTCTTATGTGTCCTTGTTGTTGTTATTTTCTATTAATTAATTACGTTTACTTGTGTTGTGTTTTACTTTTTCATTCTTTTAGACTCACTATTCTTTTTATTATAAGTGTATTCACGTATATTATTATATTTACGATGTATATTTTTATTGACTTATAGTCCTTAATCATTTCTAGTATCAGCCTTATCTAATCATGTTCTGTTTCATTTATTATCAGTGTTTATGTTCGCATGTTTATTAATCATTCATGATATGTTTTTATTATACGAATATGTGCCCTTCTTATGTTTGTTTTATGTGTTATACATCATTGTTTATGTATATTTATGTCGATTGTATTTATGTGATTTTGATTACTATGCCATATATTGCTACATCTGAATTGATTTTATACAGTAATGATTATTATTTCTTGTTTACCATATGAATATTGCTAATATTTAATTTATTATATTGTTTGTCGGATACATATATAATTAAGTCATTCTTATTATGTTGTATATAATATGTTTATTTAGTATTACTTATTTGTTATTATGTCTATTTTGTCATATAATATTTTTGTGACTATTTTCATCATAGTTTATCTTGTTAGCATTATTAACTATGAGTATTCAGACTTTTATATGTTTGTTATTATGTGTGTTTATTTTAATGGCTATTATATATGATGATTTTAATTGCTATATTATATAAACATGTTTAGTATTTGATTTAGTATTGTGTCGTGTATGTTAAATATTTACTGTCGAATGTTCTAAAAAAAATATTGATTATAACTACACCTACTTATTGGATTGTCGTTATGTTCTATCTTTACTGTTTGCTATATTTGATTTTATGTATATGCTTCCTTACGCGCGTTTATGTTTTGACTACTTTAGACATGTCTTGCTATAATGTTATCTTTGAACTTTTAACATAATTGCAATTTTTATTTCGATACTTGTGCCTTATACGTTTTATTTAATTGAATGTAATTCGCTGATTGCATTCATGTGTTCTGTTTATAACTATACTTTGTATATCTTGGATATTTATTTAATTCGCTGATTGCATTCATGTGTTCTGTTTATAACTATACTTTGTATATCTTGGATATTTATTCTACAAACTGATTGTATGACATTTCTATCATAATTTGATATTTTTATTATTATCTTTTTGTCTCTTATGTTTTACAACGTGTTTATCTAAACTACATATACGTTGATTCTTTGCTATGTGTTTTGCTTATATAATCTTCAAGTGTTTCTTTTGCTTGTATATGATTCATCTCATATTCGTATTGTATATTTTTGTTTTGGTGTTTTATCATGTTTATCACCTGCTTGCGGATGATTGATTTATATTTTGTTGATATTTTTATCGTTTATCTTCTTTATTATTTATATCGTTGAGTTGATACGCTTTATCATATATTCTAGTGATTGACAAGTGGTTGAATTATGTATTTATATTTCATATCATATTTTTATACTATATATTTGTTATATTTGCTGTATTTTACCAATTATGTGTTATTGATTATGTTTTAACGTTGTGATGTGTCATCTTAGGATACTATATCAATAATATCGTGTTGATATTGTATTTTTTATAATTGTATGTTTACTGTTGACTTCTTTGCTATTAAACTGTGTTGACTTATATTTATATTTTTGCTTAGATGTTGTATTATATTATAATTTGATACGTATTAATTATTTAATTACAATATACATGCTTAAGCAATCTCTTTCAATTATGTGTTCACTCTCTTTATGTTATACTTACATCATTCTTATTATTTGTACTACATACCAGACTTTCTTATGACTTTGATTTGCTTTATATATTTGCATTGACTATTCACTTTTGATTCTCATGAATTATTCTCTATTGTGTCTTGTATAACTTATAATACGCATCCATTTCCTCATTCAACATTGCTCACACATTTGTCATGGCGTGCTATGACCTTATTTCCATATTCCTATCCTTGTGTTCTTTGTGCGTCACACGTATTTTGAATTCCGAGGACGGAATTTATTTTAAGGGGGGTAGAATGTAATGATCGTAAAATTTTGATATTAGTTAAAATAAATTTTTGGTATTTTAAATATTATTTTAAAAGAGTATTTGTATTTTTCTTGATTTTCTAGAAATTTTCTATGATTTAAAGTCTAAGTTTTATATTTATTTAAATGGTTTTTATATTTATAAATTAATTTAGTGCAATGAAAATTTCTGGAAATTATCTGTTGTGTTACTGATACTATTACGTATTATTTTAAATAATACGTCATATTATTATTACTATTACGTAATAATTCTTGTATTATGTTGAATTATTAATTACGTATTATTTGTATAAATTATTATATTATTTTAATTATTACGTATCAGCTGTCGTATTAGCATAACTGGTACGTTTTATCGTGTAGATAATTATCACATAATTATTTGATTTTAAATATAAGTAAATATATTTTTATTATTATTTATTCTTGTTTAATTATACAAAATGTGTATATTTCGACTATTTCGTATCAACTGTTGTATTAGCATAACATGTACGTTTTTATTTGTAGATAATTAATCCGTAATTGATTTAATTTTTTTATACCCGTAACTATTTATTTAATTATTTTCGTTTAAATACCAAAAACTATTTGAAAATAATCCAAAATTATTTTGCTTCCCGCGTCAAACCCCCAACAGCTACCCCCTCATCACGTTCTCTCCCTCCTTTTTTTCCAAGAAAACGGCTCCACGCGCATCATCTCTGAATATTTTATTTTATTTTTTTTAATTTTTTATTCCAAATTTTTCTATTTAAACCCTCACCCAATCCCCTCTCGTGATCACACCTCTCTCTCTCTCTCCTCCATTTCCCAAAACCTCAACGCAGCTCTCTCTCTCTCTCATGTGATGTCCTGTCTAAGAATGGATGTTTTGTGGGAAGAAGGGCCTACTCTTGTCGATTTGAATGTATCATTAAGTATTAATAATAGTTATCATCGTTCGTTATATTGCTTGAACCTTCATATTTATGGCATGATCGCTTAAGCACATTTAAATTTTCGCTATTTGAAAAATATGAGAAAGTTAGGACTTCATTAACTTAATGGTAATTATTGGATAAATGTGAATTTGTTGCTAAGTCTAAATTAACAAAGAAATCTTTCAAGTGGTTCTCGCAAAGATTCTAAGTTTTGATTTAATACATTCTGATATATGTGAGTCTGAGATGCTATGTTACTAGAGGAGGAAAGATACTTTAGTCATCTTGTTGTGATTGCAGTTAGGATATATGTATTTTATCTCTTTAGAACAAAAGATGAGCTTTTGATATGTTTAAAAATACAAAACAGAAGCTTGAAAATCAACTTGAAAAAGGGAAAATTAAAGTATACGTTCTGATAGAGGGATAGTGATAATATTTTTCTGATAATTTTAATACTAACCTTTGTGAAAGACATGTCATTATTCATCGAATGTACAGCCACCTATATACTCCCCACAGAATGGTTTAGCCGAAAGAAACAAATAGCTTTTATCAAGAAATTTGATTAGAATTGTATGCTTAATAATGTAAATACCTTTTTAAATTATGGGAGAAGCTCTGCTCACACAGCATTGTTATATTCATATAGGATTCCTGCTAAAAAGTCAGAATATAAGCCTTATGAGTTATGAAGGCTAGAAAACCTAATCTTCATATTTTTAAAGTGTGGGGTGTTGGCTTATTATAGAGTTTCCTGATTCCTAAAAGAACAAAACTTGGACCTAGAGCTTTTAAAGTGTTTTGTCGGATATGCTGGAAAATAGCAAGATTAGACTACTTGATTTATCTTCTATACTATTGTTGAATCTAGAGATGTGCAATTCTTGAAAATAAATTTCTGTAGATTCTGAAAATGTTGAAAATGTCCTATTCTGCTCTTAACCTCTAATATTTTTTCTAGTTCTGATTTTCATGCTAGGAACGATATATCTAAAGAAATATCAGAGCCAAGAAGAAGTACTAGAGTAGGAAAGAGAATCTTTACCTCAGATTTTTTATTTCTCCTGAACAAATTATTGTTTCTTGTTGAAGGTGATTAGGAATAAAATGTTTTAAATAAACATCTATAAGTTTAATCCAGATGATGATCCTAAAACCTTTATAGAAGGCAATTGTCATCTAGAGATGCTTCATTTTGGAAAGAAGCTTGTCAATGATGAAATGGATTCTATGAATGGAAATAGTACTTGGATTTAGAGATTACCTCCAAGATCAAAGCCAATAGGATGTTAAATGGCCGTTTTAGAAGTAATATCATTCTTGATGGTTGTGTTCAAGCTTTTAAGGCTTAGATAGTAGCAAAGGGTTTAGACAAAGAAGGCCATAGTTATTTTGATACATATGCACCTGTCGCACGTTATAATCTATTAGAATTGCTTATTCTTGGCCATCTATACATAAGTTTATCTTGTGCATCAATGGATGTCAGACTGCTTTTTTAAATGGAATTTAATGAGGAAGTTACATGGAACAACGGAAGGTTTCATTCTTCAGCGAATGCAAAGAAAAAGTATGTAAACTAATTTAAATCTCTTTATGCGTCTTAACAAGCACAAAACAATGGCAGTGAAGAAGTTTATTATGGTTATTCTATCTTATGGTTTCAACTATAGTGCTGATAAAGTGTCATTTATTCTAAATCACTGATAAATATGGTGTTGTTGTCTGCTTGGTATGTGGATGGACATGTTAATATTCGCACTAATATGATGGCCTATGAGCTTAAAGAGTATCTATCTTCTATGTTTAAATGAAGATTTAGGAGAGCGGATACTGATTTTTTAGGGATCAAGTTAGAAACATTAGTGGGGTTTTTTCTTAGCCAATCACATTATATGAAAAAATAGTGAATAAATTTAATCATTCTGCGTTATTAAAGAGTTAACACTCCTTTTGATCCCAGTGTTCAAATTGACTGCCAATTCTGGTAAGCTGTAGCACAGGCATTGAGATATGCCAGTGCAATTGTTCTTTATGTATGCCATGCATTGCTACTAGACCTGATATTCATTGCTGTATGCAAATTAAGTAGATACACTAGTATCAAGCTTGTAGAACATTGAAAAGCATTATCCAGGATTTTTGGATATAAAGCAAAACCAAAAAATTTGTGTTTGTTCTGATATGATTATCTGGCTGTATTAGAAGGATACAACCGATGCAAGCTGGAGACTTAGTTAGGAGATAACCAATTCACTTTTTTTCTGAATGGTTTTTACACTTGGTTGAGGAGCAGTTCTTGGGCAGCAAGAAACAAACATGTATCTCACACTCCACCATGGAATCTGGAATTTCATTTTGCTTTAGCGCAACTGTAACAGAGGCTGAATGGATTAGAAACTTATTACTAGTTGTTATGGCCTAGTCCAATTGCCTCCTTATCTCTATCTTGTGTGATAGTCAACCACTTTGTCAAGGGCTTAAGTAATTGTAATATAATGGTAAGTCTAAGACACATAAGTCTAAGACATGGAATAAGTGAGACACTGGATACAAGATAGTGTCATAACCTATTTCTATGTTAAACAAATAAATAAGTTGGTGATTCCATTTACAAACCTCTAGGCAAGAGAGGTAGTAAAGATGAATCAAGTGAAATGGGCTTGAAACCTTATATGTAAAGATCCCAGAATGTTAACCCACATTTACTAGAACTAGACTGGATTAAATGGATTAAATGCGCTAATACAGTTTTCTGAAGTGATTGATTGATATTAGACGCATAAGCCCTAAAAATAATGTCAATATCGTCATACGAATAGAGGATGAGTTATGCTCTTAATGAAAGTCTAATACATTATTCGTTGTGTGCTTTAAGTAATGAAAGCACAGTGTAGAAGTTTCACTATATGAATTAGAAGTGGTCGCCGCCTTCTTTAAGAGAACTAAGTTGTTCTTAGAGTTCATGAACAGGAATAAGCAACAAGCCATAAAACAGTGCTAAATTATTATTCTCATTGAAACAGACGATTAGTGTATGTATAATATTCATCCGGTTCTATCAAAAGAGTAATTATTATGTTAAGGCAAAACTAAGCGACTTTTGATAGACTTTGAGGTATTTGCTACTAAGTAAAGGTTTAAACGAAGATACCTCTACATAAATTAAATATAGTATAGCTTTTTTTTTAGAGATATTAATGGTTTTTATATCTACTTATCTATTTTGTATATATGCAGATTATTTTTAATATAATACTATTAAAATGTTTTTCAAACAAAGTGGACGGGATTTGTTAGTATTTTGTTTGTAAAAACAAGATAGTCCCAAATCGAATTTTGAGATTCTTTAGAGGTTTAAAGCATTGATGCTTATTGGCTTCAATAATGCATCAAAGTGTAGGCTTCTAACCCGCGTGCGGGTAGCGAATAATGCGACGATTTTGACGCGATTAATTAGCACGCCACTTAGCACTTTGCACGGTGACGCTGCCCGCCTTAAATGTTATATTTTTTAATATATATAATTATATATTCGACATATATTTTATGTTATTCGATTTTAAAATTATGAAAAGCAGGACTGTTGAAAGTGGCTGTTATCCAAGGGGTGTTTTGAAAAGTTGTGACTGTTGGAGCCACCTTTCAAAATCTATAAATAGTTTATATTTTCAGATATCAAAAATAATTCTTTCTCTTGAATCTTCTTTCTAGTCAAAACTTCTGCCAATATGTCAAACTGTTTCACAACTAGAGTGTGGGAAGTGGAAAATGGTCGCAGATTTGCTTACTGAATTTTCGATTTTTCTGTGTATCCTGGGAAGAAAATGGTTGGGCATTACCCGAAGCAAACTTTGAATTCTCAAGTTGGGGGCAAATATTCTTTAAGGAAAGTGTTCGCTCAGAATTCTGTCTCCTTCAATATTTAAACTAACAGCGGGTCTCGAGAAGAATGGGCGCGGCGGGCAGGTCGATCGCGAGCCTCGAGAGAGGGGGGCA
>NC_033799.1:47946439-47988220 GCF_001876935.1 Asparagus officinalis
GCAAGGGGAGTTGGGCTTGGCCCTCCATGAGATGCACAGGATTTCTGGTTTGCCCATGGGACATATGCTGTATCAAGAATACTTTCCCTCCAATCATGAATTGAGCCAGCTGAAGGATCGCATGCCCGACCGCTACGAGACTTTATGGGACCTCACATGTCACTATCATATTGCTTTGGCGCAGTCTGAGCCTTTAGCGAAGAGGACTAAGTCATTCGTGAGTCTGAGGCAGTTTGCATGTTATTTGTTCAGAAATCTAGAGACAATTCCGGCGAGGCTATTTGCGAGCTGGCACCACTCACTCCTTCAGGGGTGAATAGTCTAATGAAGAAGATTGATGCTCATTCCTACACCATTAACAGTCCTGAGGGTGGCTTTCCTTCAGGGACCAAGTTTAAATCATTTCTATGGCATGCGACCGCGCCGATTCGACCGATGACCCTTCTTGCCGGTTACCTCGCTATCTGGTTAAAGAAGTGCGTGGTCCCATATCAGTCTAGTGATATCTTGCCATTGGAGGTGCTCTAAAAAGGAACTTTCGCTTCTTCCGGTGATGGTGGCTAACATTCATCGAGGGCTTCGACAGATTTCTAGTGCTTTTACACGGAAGGAAAGTGAATCGCCGGCTCAGATTCCTACTATTAAGGTGGAGCTTCCGTATACTTATTTGATGGCTTGGTTCGTCCTTCATCATTCTGATATGATGTCGGTACCGAACGCCGCAGACCCTTCCGTTCCCCTACTACAGTTGCTTGAGAATGGTAAGTGGGAGGGGCGAGGATTCCCTGACATCAGATAGCAGCTGCAGGTCCACAAGTGTTGGGCGTTTTCCACTTGCTTTCCGCAGTTCTCTGGCCGATACGGCGAGTGTCTGATTGATGAGGAGAGGCCGAGGGAGTATCGAACTCATTTAGACATCGGCTGCTTTAACTGGCTGGTGAACATTAGGCCGGGTTATCTGACTTTCCGGGTGAGGAATCAGTGTTTCATAGAGCCATACCTACCCTACTGGTTCGCTCGCCAGTTTGGCTATGATCAGCTTTATGTCGGGAATCCACGACAGCAGCTTTGGACCCACGGCGGTTTGGTGGACGGTCTTCGTGCATGGTTGTGGACCGTGACGGGCTGTACTGGTGCTAAGTTCAGTCTCCCGAGTGCTGAGTGGCAGTTGAACCTCACTTTCTTAAGCTGCAAGTGGTTGTTAGCAGCTAATAAAACTGTCCCCGTGAAGCCGATTGCAGAGCTAGAGGCTGAGGAGGCTTCTCAGGCTGATTCTCGTATGATTTGGGAGAATGCTCGATCACAAAGGGCACGGCACAAGACTCGTCGGATTAACGAAGAGGGAAAAAAGATCTTTCATTCTGCTGATGAAGCTTCAGGCGTAGATCTTGAAGACTACGAGGACTGTTCTGAACGAGGTTAATTACTTACTCTCTCCTTCTATCTTCCAGAATTATTAAACCTGACAATGGTTTGATGTTTCAGGGACCATAGCTGACCAAGATGAAGAGTTATGTCCTTCTTCCCAGGCGAGACCTTCGATTGTTGTCCCTGCTGCTAGGCGGAAGAGGTTAGCCCGCAAGCCGCGTGCAGTTTCGCGAGTATCTGATATGGATTTGGCCGGTGACGATCCCGCTAGTGACGGAGGTAGCATCTACTCTCTAGATCATTCTCTTGATCGTTTAGAACTTCAGGCTCATGCTTTTCCATTCTATGCAGGAGAGCGCGAGGAAGGCGAGATGAGTCTCGATCCTGCTCCTCATGATTTTGTATCTTCTGGCAAGCCTGACTCACCGTACCAGGTAGAAAAGCTCGTAGAATCTGCCGATGTCAGGGAGGCTATCAATGTAGGACCCGATTCAACGAATCCAGGTACATCTCCCATTGACGATATGCCCTTTAGATGGCAATCAAAGGTATTGGCTGATTCAGAATTCGTTCCTCCCGTAATTGTCTCTATGCTTCTTACTCTTTTAGATAAATTGCAGGAGGCAAACATGGACTTTGGGAGTGAAGAGGCTGACGCACCCGTAGGAGGTAAGTCATTTCCTCGGTCATAGTCTCTTCATTTTTCTTTCGCCACGCTTATATTTTCTCGTGTCAGATTTCCCGACCGAAGATTTCGACGGGGAAGGTTTGCTTGTGGACACTCCTATGCTCCACTTCATGTATGGCTCTCCTCAGATTAATGACCAGATGCCTGAGGGTATGTTTCCTGAGTCCACATTCCCTAAGAACCCCGAGGATGGTTCTTTTGAAGGTACGTGCCTCTTCGCAGGTTACTTATAGGACTAGCCAATTTTTGACTAATGCAGCTATAATGTGATGTTTCTGAGAATTCTGTATTGTACTTGACAGGAGCTTTTGTCGACACTGATCCTGTTGAGCCGGCCGTGAGACCAACTACACCAGTTGATACACCCACAGCCGTTACACCTTCACTACACCCAGTGACTCAAGGGGAGGAAGGTATAAATTGAGCTACTGAGAAATTTTACTTATTTCCTCATCAAGGCTTTTGACAGATTCTTCTTTTTGTGTAGGGCTTTCTTCTCGGCTTCATGTCCTTGTGAAGGAGCTATTATCAGACAGCGACCCAGAGAAGATTGTCATTTGCATAGAAGTCTGTTCCTTCTTCTCCTTTGTGAATGCCATGATTGGCAAACTCTTCCACGGCGGACTTTCCCTCCACCAGTTTAAGCCATTCCTTGATCCTAAGATAAATTCAATAAGGGATGCAGGATACCCGGATCTGGCGAAGGCTATAGTTGATGATCTTGACTGCCTAGAGCATGAGCTTCGGATGTTTCGCGAGCTCCGGGATGCAGGTGTCTTTTCATTTATTGCTGCCGAGTTGGATACTCGCTTACAGACATGGCGCGATACTCGGATTTTTGCTAAGCTCGAGATTCAGGTGCAGCGGGGCCGGGTAGACCACGTCGAGGCCAGTCTTGCTGCTAGGTCATCTTCACTCTTCGATCTTGACTCTTCCATTGCCTCTTGTGAGACTCAGATAGACCAGCTCCGAAGAGAACTCCGTGAGAAAGAGGAGACTTTAAGCATTCTTCATATGACGAAGGCACAGGACCAGCAAACCCACACTGCTTTATCTGATGAGTTGAAGTTCATGAAGCAGAAGCTGGTCGAGACAGAGGAGGTTGCTGTGAAGACTCTAGCCGCGACTGAAGAGTCCATCAGAGCCGAGTTGCAGGACGAGGTTAGGCAGGCTTATGATGAGAAGCTGTCTAAGTTTAGTCAGCAAATTTTTAGCCATGGGCTTGATGTATGATTTCACTTGTTGAGTACTTTGACTTTTGATTCCCTTAGTGAAACTGGTTTTTATCTTTATCTTTATTATGATTCCTCATTCTGTTTGAAATGATTGACCATAATAATACTTTTAGGATTTTTGGCAAACCCTCAGCCATCAACGGATTTGATTAGCCTTTGTTGGACCCTAGAGGGGGGTGATTAGGGTCAAGAGGCTCTAATTATGCAATAAAAACAATTGACAAGCAATTTACAGTAAACAGATGCAAACAAAGTAAATAAGAGAGGGTTAGGAATCGTTATCCTTGACGCGCGATGTGTTAACGAGGTTCGGTCCTCTGACCTACGTCCCCGCTCCCCACTCTCGAGGAGAAATCCACTACAGCGATCCCACACGATCTCTCTCACTACACAGTTTGATCTCAACAGATCACACTCCCTCACAGTTGATCTACACAGATCTCACTCACAGCAGCAGAAGAAAAGATGCAAGACTCTCTCTTTACACAAGCCCCTATAGCAAAGAGAAAGAGTACTGAAGCTGGGAAGTGAAACACACACAAAAACAGAGAGAAAACACAGAAACCAGATTTTGAAAATTTTTCTCAGGAAACAGCAGACTCTGGTTTTTGCAAACGTTAGGGCTTAAGGAAGAAGAAGAAGACTGGGGTTATTTATAGAAGAGATTTAATCAATTTAAAACAAAACCCAATCTTCCCAAATAGGATAGTAATCTCCTTTTCAGACTCTTCTCTCAGACTGTGCCAAACACAGTTAAGTGTAAGCACAGTTAACTAGGTAAATAACCGTTTGAAAAAGTTGCGGTTGACTAAAGGAAAATTCAGTCGTCCGAAATAATACTTCGGTCGACCGAAAAATCACGTCGGTCGACCGACTGAAAAATTCGGTCGACCGCGAGCCGCTTTGAAATCTAGGAAAACAAACAGAACCACTGTCGGTCGACCGGAGCGGTCGACCGATATAGAAATCGAAATTTCGGTCGACCGCACCGGTCGACCGACGACTTCTCTGGAAAATACTGACGAGTGGCCATGAGAGCGGTCGACCGGACCGGTCGACCGCTTTCTGATATTTGCAAAATATTTATTTGACCTCTGAAAATTCTGAAACTTTGTAAAATGTTTTTAATACTAAAAACAAATTGTTTAGAAAAAGAATTTTGCAGTTAGGTCCTCATACTTATGAAAAATAATATTTTGTGAAAAACGCTTAACAACCTAAGTATGAAAACGTGTGTGTGATTCCCAATAGCTTCAAGTAAACACAGTAACTCTTTGCCTACATTCTAGCACTAGAGAGAAAAACAAAAGAAAGCTAATATCCTCATATAGAGAGCAATATACTTGATCTTTGATATAGCTTGAATCGGATGAAGCTTTTATTCGAATTTGTCGTTCTTGCAATAACGTTGCTTCATCTCTTGGCCTCCTCCTCCTTTGGATATCTTCGTTGTAGCGTATATTCCATCCATCCTCCATTAATGGCACTAACGAGCTTGATAAAAGAATTTACTACATTTGCACTCAATAAGCCATTAGTACCGTTAATGGTGGTTGTAAAACATCATCAAAACATAAGGGCTAACAATCTCCCCCTTTTTGATGATGACAACCAACCATTATATAAGAGCAAAAATAAAATAGCTTATAGATAGGTGCTCCCCCTATCTATGAGCTCCCCCTAAATATATGCAACAAATGAGGAGATTTCTCTCCCCCTTTGTCACCATCAAAAATGGGGAAAGAAATGCAAAATGCAAGATGCAACTAAACAAGCAAGCAATGTAGAACTTTCACATAGTGCATAAGCCCAAACCATTTCTTATGCGACAAAAATCATCCTCTCCAAGAGGCTTAGTAAATATATCCGCTAGTTGAGATTTTGTGTCAACAAACACTAGAGATACATCTTGTCGTTCTACATGATCGCGTAAGAAATGATGGCGTAGTGGACAATGCAACACAATTTTGTTTCTTGGAAGCCCAAGAAACAAGAGAATTTCCTAAGAATTGGCATGTTCCACTAGTACTCTTGCGATCTACCTTACATCCGGCAAAGTCGGCATCACAAAAACCATATAAATCAAAAGAAGTGCTTCTTGGATAAAACAAGCCAAGATTAAAAGTACCATTAACATATTTAATGATCCTTTTAACCGCAATTAAATGAGATGCTTTTGGAGAAGCTTGAAAACGTGCACATGCACATACACTAAACATGATGTCGGGTCTACTAGCGGTGAGATAAAGAAGACTACCTATCATACCTCGGTATAGTTTTTGGTCCACATCTTCACCACTCTCATCCGCATCAAGCTTGACACTAGTGCTCATGGGAGTAGGTGCATGCTTAGAATTCTCTAACTTGAATTTCTTCACTAATTCCTTCGCATACTTGCTTTGTGAAATAAAGATCCCATCCTTAGTTTGCTTGACTTGGAGTCCAAGAAAGAATGTAAGCTCTCCCATCATACTCATCTCAAAGTGATCCTGCATAACTTTAGAAAATTCCTTGCACAAGGATTCATTAGTAGCACCGAAAATAATGTCATCCACATATATTTGAACTAAAATGAAATCATTTTTCCTTTTTCTCACAAAAAGAGTGTTATCAATTGTTCCTTTTGAAAAACCATTTTCAACAAGAAAACTAGAGAGGCGAGCATACCAAGCCCTAGGAGCTTGTTTCAACCCATATAAAGCTTTTTGTACCCGGTAAACATGATTAGGAAAAGCATGATCTATAAAACCGGGGGGTTGCTCAACATACACTTCCTCTTCTATAAAACCATTTAAGAAGGCACTTTTAACATCCATTTGAAATAGTTTAAAATTTTTAAAACTAGCAAATGCCAAAAACATCCTAATAGATTCTAACCTTGCAACCGGTGCAAAGGTTTCATCATATACTATGCCCTCCTCTTGATTGTATCCTTGGGCAACCAAACGAGCTTTATTTTTAGTTACAATGCCATGTTCATCAAGTTTGTTTCTAAAAACCCATTTTGTACCAATAACACTAGCATTGTTAGGTCTAGGAACTAACTTCCAAACTTTATTTCTTTGAAAATTGTTTAATTCTTCATGCATAGCCAAAACCCAAAACTCATCATTTAAAGCATCATTAACCTTTTTAGGTTCTAGTTGAGATAGAAATGCAACATTACCACATTCACTCAAGGCTTTTGAGCGAGTAATAACTCCTTTTGAAGGGCTCCCAATGATTTGTTCCTTTGGATGGTTTGATGTGAATTTCCAAGCTTTAGGTGGTTCAACTTGTTCTTGAGCATTGGTGCTATCCACATCCTTTTGGGCTTCTATAAAGGGAGTATCATTGATTTGCAAGAAGTCCAATCCTCCCTAAATATCATCATCATCATCTTGCCTAGGTAAAACAACTTGAGAAACAATATTAGTCTCATCAAAAGTAACGTTTATAGATTCTTCAACAACGAGACTTCATTTATTGAAGACCCTATAAGCCTTACTTCGAGGTGCATAACCCAAGAAAATACCAACATCAATTTTGGAATCAAATTTATCATGGTGATCTTTTGTATTTAAAATAAAACATTTGCAACCAAAGACACGAAAATAACCAATGAAAGGAGTTTTTCCATGATAAAGTTCATAAGGGGTTTTCTTAAGCCTTGGTCTAATCAAAACACGATTTAAAACATGGCAAGCCGTGTTGACGGCTTCCGCCCAAAAATATTTTGGCAAATCAAAAGAATTAAGCATAGTGCGTGCCATCTCTTGTATGGTGCTGTATGGTACGATTTTTCCGTTCAACAACACCATTTTGTTGTGGTGTTCTAGGAGCGGAAAACATATGAGTTATACCATGATGAGCACAAAAATCATAGAAAAATTCATTTTGAAATTCACCACCATGATCACTTCTTATTTTGACAACTTTCAAATCTTTTTCATTTTCAATTCTTTTGATGTGATTTGCAAATTCTTCAAAACAATCGTTTTTCTTAGCAAGAAAAATTATCCATGTGAAACGAGAAAAATCATCAATAATCACAAAAACATAGTGTTTACCTCCAAGAGAGGTAACACGCATATGACCAAATAAATCAAGATGAAGTAATTGCAAAGGTTTAGAAGTCGATACCTCATGGATGGATTTGAAAGAAGATTTCGTTTGTTTACCTTTGGCACAATCCTCACAAATTGTATCTTTTATGAAGTGCAAGCTAGGTAGCCCTTTCACAAGATTCTTCTTAGACAATTTTGATATTAATTCCATATTTGCATGTCCAAGTCTCTTGTGCCAAATCCAAGGATTTTCATCAATTGCCGCAAGACACTTCACATCTTGATCACTAACTCATTCATCTCAAAAATATACACATTAGATTTGCGATTAGCAATAAAAACAATTTTCTCATTCATACTAATGATGCATTTATCCGGTTTAAAAGAAATATGAAACCCTTTATCACTTAATTGGCTAATGCTAAGAAGATTATGATTCAAACCATTTACTAAATAAACATCTTCAATTGTGGGTGAGGGTTTCTTACCAATAGACCCGATACCAATGATTTTACCTTTCTCACCACCACCGAAGGAGACATTGCCTCCTTCAATCCTTGATAGGGTTGCCACCCCCACCGAAGGAGACATTGCCTCCTTCAATCCTTGATAGGGTTGCAAATAACTCTTTGTTGCCCGTCATATGATGTGAGCAACCACTATCAAGGTACCACATCTCCTTACGTCGTTGCCGTGACGTTCCCTACAAAAGATGAAGATGAAGGTGTAGTAGGTTTAGGTACCCATGTCTTGGGTCCTTGGTGGTTAGTAGTCTTGATACCTTTGGGTACCCATATCAATCCATAAAAATCATGGTTATCTTTAATTCTACAATGAGTAGAAATGTGTCCATGTCTCATACAATAGGTGCATACAAAATTTCTTTTGTATGTACGAATGTTAGAACCACGAAACCTATTTCTACCATGGTGATTGTAGTTGTCATAAGCATGAGTGGGTCTAGTTCTACAACCCTCAATTTCTAATTTTTCAATCTTTGATCTTAATTGCTTGTTCTCGAAATCGAGATCTCCTAGCAATTCATCTTTTAGAGCAAGAGAGGTTGTTAGTTGCTCTAGCTTAATATCACAAGAGTATAAACTACTTCCTGACACTCCGATAAGTATAAGAGTATAAACTGCTTCTTAACACTCCGATAAGTATAAGAGTATAAACTGCTTCTTAACACTCCGACGAGTATAAGAGTATAAACTGCTTCTCAACACTCCGATAAGTATAAGAGTATAAACTGCTTCTTAACACTCCGAAGAGTATATGAGTTATAAACTGCTTCTCAACACTCCGATAAGTATAAGAGTATAAACTGCTTCTTAACACTCCGATAAGTATAAGAGTATAAACTGCTTCTTAACACTCCGACCGGTATAAGAGTATAAACTGCTTCCTGACACTCCGATAAGTATAAGAGTATAAACTGCTTCTTAACACTCCGAAGAGTATATGAGTTGTTCGCGGGAAAAATTGTAGCTTTCATCATTGAATTCATTGTACACTCTTGTAATAATTTATCGATTACAAAGATCCGGTCTTTTTATAAGATCCGGTTACAACGAAAATCAAGTAAAAAGAAATGAAAAATTACAACTTTGTTTCCTTATTTGTCGAACAAATCACGAGCTCCTGTTTTGCGGTCGCTCGCTTGCGTGGGTTGTTTGCCTGCGCCGGGGTTTATCCGTGGACCACCGCGAGATCTAGATCCGGTCGGATCTACGCAGTATGACGGGTATTATTTCACCAAGAAAATAATAGCCGGAGGGATTGTTTCACCAAGGAAACAATCGCTCGAATCTCGGGATTAAAGACCAAGCTTTGATCCGGAGTATAGCAACGTAGATCTGAGATCCGGTCCTCTCGAACACCTGCCTTTTTTGGCGTTGACGATCGCCGAGCACCAGATCTGAATGAGCAAGTCCTCGAAGTCCCAAAGTTGAGATCTTTTTTAGATCTGAGTCTCCAATCCAGCAGGGCTTCGCCTCCAAAAAATCCAACCTTCAAACAATAAGCCTAGGGGGGTATTTATAGGCCCTCAGAACTGTGCCCGTGCACAGAACTGTGTCGGCCACCCATGGGTGGCCGACACTGGGCCGAGCCACCCATGGGTGGCTCGGTCTTGGCCGACACAGGTGGCCGGCCACCGAGCCACCATGGGGTGGCTCGGCCACCCCATGGGGTGGCTCGGCCATGGCCGAGCCACCTGGGTGGTTTGGCTTTGGCCGATTTGCCCGGGTGTGGTGCCGTTGTGTCCGTTGTCCGATTCTGTGCTTCGTTGTTGATCTGAACTTGATTTGGTTGTGTGGTTGATTGGTTCGGATTCGATTTGTTGACTTGATTCCTGATTTGGTAGCAAATCCACTTCTGAGTTCGAGTCCGAAACTGATCTTGATTCGATCGTGATTCATCCGAGTCCGCTCTTGGTTGGATGACTTGTTGATTCTTCAACCTGTTGGCTTGATTCCGCACACGAGTGGATTCATTCCATTGTTTACGTGCGGTTTGTCAGCTTCGTGGCCTCGTTAACCCGCTTCGTCGCGTATCATCCGGCTTCGATGTTGCGGACTAACGGTCGTGCTTGGATACGTCGTCTGATGGTCGATTTTGTCGAATTGGCGTCGTCGAGCTGTGTTAAGGGACCTATAGGCAGTTTTATACGCCTACAGATACCCCCTCCAAAGTATTTTAGCCTCGTTCTTTTATAGAAGAGTCTGGAATACTTTGGATGTGATTTGTCCCCTCATTCAATCGGCAACGACGGGATGTCTAGAGTGGCTTCTGTTCTTGATTCCTTCAATTCCTTCAGGCTATTCAGTGCTTTGTCGAATGCTTGAAAAGGTTCCGGTGCTGCATTTATTGTCTGACCGTCTGTCGGAATTTTAAACTTGAAGTCGATTCTTGATTTCCTGCTTTTTTTAGCTCGAGTTTGCTGCTTCAACACAGAACTAACCATCGGTCATCGGCGTTGAATCTTCATTTACAACGCGTTGTTCGGTGTTTGAGCTTCCTTATGACACGTTATCCGGTGTCTAAGCTTCATTGTGACGCGTTGTCCGGCGTCCAGGTCTCATCGTGACACGTTGTCCGGTGTTTGACACAGTTTATACTCGTACGTCTGCTGGAGTATACACAGTTTAAGCTCTGAAGGTATTGGAGCGTGGCAGATACTTGAGTCACGAGACCAATCCATAGAATTGATGCGTCAATGACTCGTATTTATAGAATTTTTGGTAAATTCTCAGCCATCAACGGGTTTGATAAGCCTTTACCGACTACCGTTTGAGTCGGGCTAGCATGCGAATTGTCTAAATCCGTTCCGCATGTGACGTTGTGCTCTAAAAGAGTTAACCCTTTTAGTGCTACGATATTGAATACGTAGACTTCGTCTTTCTCACGGGAATAGATTACCCGGCGACGCGTGTTAGGCGTTGACTTTAGGATTTTTGGCTAACCCCCAGCCTTCAACGGATTTGATTAGCCTTTACCGACTACCGTTTGAATCGGGCTTACATGCGGATTATCTAAATCCGTTCCGCATGTAACGTTGCGCTAGAGGAATGAACTCCTTTAGACTTTGTGCTATGACTTTGAATGCATAGGCCTCACCATTGTTACGGGAATAGGCTACCCGGCAACGTGTATTAGACGCTGACTTATCCTTACTTAGGATTCAGGATAAAAGTCCCCAGACTGGAATTCTGGTGTCTTCTTCTATCGGAGAAAGACTAAACCGGCGGCGCGTGTTAGGCGTCGGCATATCCTTTCTTAGGATTCAGGATGAAATTCCCCATGCGTGTAAGGCATGGATTTTGGTGTTATTAATAACAACCTGCCACAATGTTGAATATGTGGACGGATGTTCTTTTCAACGGTTAAGAACTAACCGGCAGCGCGGGTTAGGCGCAGACTTATCCTTGCTTAGGTTTCAGGATAGAATACCCCAGAATCGAACTCTGGTGTCTTTTTGTGCGGAAAAAGACTAAACCGGCAGCGCGTGTTAGGCGCAGACTTATCCCTGCTTAGGATTCGGGATAAACTTCCTAACCTGTGAGGCACAGATTTTGGGATTTGAAAAAGGTGGTGTCTTCTCTTGGGGCAAAGACGAACCCGAAATGGGAGAGGAAGAATTTTATATTCTATCTCCCGACACTGAAGAAGAATTTTATATTCTATCTTCAGCTGGAAAGGAGACTCGAGGTGGGATCTCCACCCCAAGAATCTGGAAAGGTGAAACTAAGAGTGGGATCTCCACTCCGAGAATCGAAAAGATTCAGATAACCCTAACTGTCGGAAGGTTTGATTACCGAACTAAAGATGAATTTCTCGTTTATCGAGAGTGAATTGTGGTTTTGGTCCTAACTGTAGGAAGGTTTGACCAAGCGGGAATTTGAGGTGACCCCAACTATAGGAAGGTTTGATCACTTGATTTGAAAGTGGACCTCTCGTTCATTTGAGGAATCGAGAGGGGATTTTGATTTTGGCCCTAACTGTCGGAAGGTTTGACCAAATGGGAGGTTTGAGACGATTCTAACTGTAGGAAGGTTTGATCGCTTAATTTGTGGGCCTCTCGTTCATTGAAGGAATCGAGAGGGGATTTTGGTTTTGGCCCTAACTGTCAGAAGGTTTGACCGAATGGGAGCTTGAGATGACCCTAACTGTAGGAAGGTTTGATCACTCGATTTGTGGGCCTCTCATTCATTGGAGGAATCGATAGGGGATTTTAGTTGTGGTCCTAACTGTAGGAAGGTTTGACCAAGTAAACGGTGAGTTTAGTGTTTATCATTTTATTTGTAATGATCGGGTTATCCCTAAGGAAATTATATGTAACATTCTTTCGGGAACCTTCACGTTACATGAATCATCCACCCCCAGCTTTTCTTACGAAACTGGGTTTATCATTGTATCGGCTGCATGATCGGGTTATCCTTAAGAATACCATGCATGGCACTCTCCAGGAACTTCCCGTGGTAGAAAGGAAATAGTTTAGACTCATATACCTTTTGGAGTATCGGGGAGCAATTTAACCTCTTATACCGGTCAGAGGATTGAGAAGTAGTTTATACTCATATACTCTTCGGAGTGTTAAGAAGCAGTTTATACTCTTATACTTATCGGAGTGTCAGGAAGCAGTTTATACTCTTATACCGGTCGGAGTGTTAAGAAGCAGTTTATACTCTTATACTTATCGGAGTGTTGAGAAGCAGTTTATACTCTTATACTCGTCGGAGTGTTAAGAAGCAGTTTATACTCTTATACTTATCGGAGTGTTGCCGTTCTCAATTACCTTAGCGTTATAACGCCGGCATCAACCAAGGTTTGGATGCTGTTCTTTAAAGTAAAGCACGCCTTGGTAGGATGAAGGATCCTCCTGTGGTACGCGCAGTACTTCGGATCCGCAGTATTGTCAGCTTCCTCCTGATTTGTGATGGGTGGCAGCTTGATCTTGTTGCTTTCGAGAAGGGTCTCGAAGATGGCTGGAACGTCTTCGTCTTTGAAGGAGTACTCTTTTTGAGGCCTCTGATCCGAAGTCTTCTGCTGTCTCCGGGATTGCTGTTGCGACGTTTGATTAGCATCGACAGCTGCTGCAGGTGTTTTGCCTTTACCACGGGAGGCGAAGTTCGAGTTCGGAGGATTAGTCGTCGATTGACTCCTCTCGGCCTTCTTCCTTCAGAGGAAGCGTTCGGCTTGTTCTCCTCGGACCTTCAAGTCTTTCCAAGTGTTGGACGGAGCTGTCCCCATTGCTTCCAACACGTCCAACGAAAGATTGTTGTGGCAGGTCTAGAGAATGAACTCCTCAGTGATCGAGTCCCTGCAATTCAATGCCTTGTTCCGGAACTTTTTGACGAAAGTATCGACTAATTCCCCGTCCTTTTGTTTCTCGTCGAGCAACATTCCGATGGATATCTCGGTGTCATCATCGAAGAAGTTAGCGAGGAATTTTGTCTCCATGTCGTCCCAGCTATTTACGCTTCCTGGCTTGAGGCGGCGATACCAATCGAAGGCGGCTCCGCGAAGAGTGCCGACGAATGACCGCACCATCAGAGGCTCATTGCCGGAGATAATACCCAGGTGCGATTTGAAATAAATCAAATGCTGAGTGGGGGAACCCTTCCCATCGAACGGCGTGAAGTTAATCAGACTGAACTTCGCCGGATAGGGGATTGATTCTCATTCTCGTGGGTATGGACAAGGAATGCCCGTCTTCTTCACCTCTTGAGCAGAAATCAACGTATTGATTTTGCTCTCGAGGTTTTTGATCTTCAAGTTTTCATTTGTATCTTCATTGGCATCCTCGTTACCACCCCCTGCATTGATAGGAGGTTTATTGGTGTTGCGAGCTTCATCCGCATCAGTATGCTCAACTTCCTGAACAACTTGATTACAGCGGCTTGGTTCGCCTTGCAGGTTCGTCAGTGCCTGGATTTGTTGCTCATGCATTTCTCTCATATTCTGCATGGCCATCTGCATTTCGAACCTGAAGCTCTCCTGCTGTTTAGCCATGGCTTCTTCGAGCATCTTGGCCACTTGTTCCGCGCTTATCATAAATGACTCGCGGGGTTGTCCTTCGCTGGACACTGTATTGTCCGATGCGACTGCATCTCGAACCTAAAGCTTTCCTGTTGTTTGGCTATGGCATCTTCGAGCATCTTGGCCACTTGTTCCGCGCTTATCATCAGCGACTCGCGAGGTTCCCCCTCACTGGATACTGTATTATCTGATGCGACCGTAGAGCAGGCATCCGACTCTTCACCTTCTGAAGGTAATCTTGTCGGAACCCTACCATAAGTTCCTCGTGCGATGGCTCCAGACTGCAGACGGGTTAGACGCCGGGATGCTTTCAGAATCGACTCGAGATCATCCCGTACCGATGTCCTTTTGCTGGTCATGTTAGCGGTGACCCTCGGAAATTCTCCATCTTCAACTGCCGTTCTTCTTCGTCGGAAACGCCTAGGCCTTGGCTTTGGCATTTCTGTGCTGAGCCTCTCGAAAACTGAGACTCTTTCGGGGACCGTCTTGATGCAGTTACATTCAGACAATACCGCCCGAATAAGCTTTGAACATGGGCACTGAGTTTCTAGCCTTCGAGGACTTCTCTTCCTGGCTTTGCTCGTACCCCCAGCACGATAATACAACTCGTCTGTTTGAAAGTCAGAGCAACTTATCGTGTGTTGGCACGACTTCTCAGGTATAACGTTATCATCATTGGATAACAACGTTTCCTTCTGAGGGCGAACTGCCTTCTTTGGGCTTTCAAAAGTTACGCGCCTCGAAACATGCCTTCGTGGGTGTGAGTTCTCAGCGGGCTCCTGGACTTCGATGCACAAATTAGCGTGCGCAGCAGCCTTGAACTCCTTGTCATGCTGAAAATGACGGCAACCCCCAGCATGTTGAGTCGTTCGGGGCTTCTTCATCAGGCCCAAACGTTCTTGAACTGGAGTTTTGCATCGTCCATTGGGAAGCGGGCCGAGGCGCTCCAAAACTGACTTCTTTCTCCAGGGTGACTCTGCGTGCCCTCCCGGAGTAGCCATGGGAATTGCCGGCGACTTCGTTTGGTTCGCCGGAGGTTGAACCTGCTTCGAAGGCTGCAAAGGTTGCTCTTTGGCCTGAATCGCCACTTCGGACTTCGGCCTCCAAACTTTGCGGGTTGGTGGCAGCTTCTTTGCCACTTCCTTCTGCAGTTTTATACGGGCCTCTTGGACTTGAACCCGTGCCTGTGCTGACATCGCGCGGCGCCTACGAATGCGCTCTTCCAATGTCAAACGATTCCGTTTGACACGGACCCACTCGTTCGTTGGCGGCTTGGAGGAGCTACCCTTCATTGATTGTTATTGCTTATAGGTCCCTTAGCTCAGCTCGGCACAGACTCCATGGCCTTTGCGAATTGTTTCGCAAGGGGTTGACGTTGCCTTTGGCGGGCTCTCTTCGAGAGAGTCACCATGCCCTCTACGGCAGAAGGGTTGGCCAGAGCAGCTCCGACCTGGTTGGGAATTGGAGGAATCTCACCCGATGCGGCTTTGGCATCCAGCGGGGTGAGATCTTCGTTGGTGTTTTCCACATCTTCGTACCAACGAGTTTTTCTCCTGGAGGAGAACTTCTTGGACTTGCGTGGGGAGGTTGATCCGGACGAGGATGAAAGATACTCCTCGAACTTGGCCTGGTCGAATTCGTATTCAACCTCCTCCATGACCGGGATCGAGATCCGCGGCTGCGATGCTCCGATCTCGGCAGCGAGATCGGCGGCTCCCACTGTGGTCGCCAGATTGTTCGCGGGAAAAATTGTAGCTTTCATCATTGAATTCATTATTGTCATCTTAAATAACAGCTTTTTTACAAAGATCCGGTCTTTTTATAAGATCCGGTTACAACGAGATCAAAAAAGCAAAATAAAAAAATGAAAAATTACAACTTTGTTTCCTTATTTGTCGAACAAATCACGAGCTCCTGTTTTGCGGTCGCTCGCTTGCGTGGGTTGTTTGCCTGCGCCGGGGTTTATCCGTGGACCACCACGAGATCTAGATCCGGTCGGATCTACGCAGTATAACGGGTATTATTTCACCAAGGAAATAATAGCCGGAGGGATTGTTTCACCAAGGAAACAATCGCTCGAATCTCGGGATCAAAGACCAAGCTTTGATCCGGAGTATAGCAACGTAGATCTGTAGGCGTATAAAACTGCCTATAGGTCCCTTAACACAGCTCGACGACGCCAATTCGACAAAATCGACCATCGGACGACATATCCAAGCACGACCGTTAGTCCGCAACACCAAAGCCGGATGATACGCGACGAAGCGGGTTAACGAGGCCACGAAGCTGACAAACTGCACGTAAACAATGGAATGAATCCACTCGTGTGCGGAATCAAGCCAACAGGTTGAAGAATCAACAAGTCATCCAACCAAGAGCGGACTCGGATGAATCACGATCGAATCAAGATCAGTTTCGGACTCGAACTCAGAAGTGGATTTGCTACCAAATCAGGAATCAAGTCAACAAATCGAATCCGAACCAATCAACCGCACAACCAAATCAAGTCCAGATCAACAACGAAGCACAGAACTGGACAACGAACACAACGGCGCCACACCCGGACAAATCGGCCAAAGCCAAAACCACCCGAGTGGCTCGGCGGCTGCTGGAGGAATGAAACTCTTTGACTTTGTGCTATGACTTTAATGCATAGCGCTCAACATTGTTACGGAATAGTGCTCCCGGCAACGTGTATTCAGACGCTGACTCTATCCTATACTTAGATTCAGGTAAAAAGTCCCCAGACTGGGAATTCTGGTGTCTTCTTCTATCGGAGAAGAATGACTAAACGGCGGCCGCGTGTTAGGCCGTCGGCCATATCCTTTGCTTAGGATTCAGGATGAATTCCCCATGCGTGGTAAGGCATTGCGATTTGGTGTTATTAATAACAACCTGCCCACAATGTTGATATAATGGACGGGTTTTTCTTTTTAACGGTTAAGAACTAACCGTCGGCAGCTCCCAGCGCTATTAGGCGCGACTTATCGCTACGGTAAGGGTTTCAGGATAAAATACCCCAGAATCGAACTCTGGTGCCTTTTTCTACGGAGAAAGACATAAACCGGCAGGCAGGTTAGGCGCAGACTTTCCTGCTTAGGATTCGCGGATAAAATTCCTGGAATCGTATTCTGAATTCTTGGAAAAGGTATTGGTGCTTGGAAGGAGAATTTATATTCTATCCCCGAACAAAAGAAGGAAAGGAGACTCGAGGTATGGGACTCACCCCAAGAATCTGGAAAGGTTGAAACTAAGAGTGGGATTCCACTTCGAGAATCGAAAAGATTTCAGATAACCCTAACTGTCGAAGGTTTGATACGAAACTAAAGATGAATTTCTCGTTTATCGGAGAGTGAATTTGTGGTTTTGGTCCTAACTGTAGGAAGGTTTGACCAAGCGGAATTTGAGGTGACCCCAACTATAGGAGCGTTTTGATCACTTCGATTGAAAGTGGACCTTCTCGTCATTTGAGGAAGCGAGAGGGATTTTATTTTGGCCCTAACACTGTCGGAAGGTTTGACCAAATGGGAAGGTTTAGACGATTCTTAACTTGTAGGAAGGTTGGATCGCTTAATTTGGTGGGGCTCTCGTTCATTGAAGGAATCGAGAGGGCATTTTGTTTTGGCCCTAACTGTCAGAAGTTGACCGAATGGGAGCTTGAAGATGACCTAACTGTAGGGAAGGTTTGATTTCACTCGATTTGTGGGGCCTCTCACTTCATTGGAGGAATCGATAGGGCCGCATTTTAGTTGTCGCGTCCTACTGTAGGAAAGTTTGACCAAGTAAACGGTGGGTTAGTGTTTATCATTTTATTTGTAATGATCGGGTTATCCTTAAGAAAATATATGTTACATTCTTATCGGGAACCTTCACGCTTAATGAATCCATCCACCCCAGCTTTTCTTACGAAACTGTGTTTAATCATGTGTATCGGGTCCCTGAATTGATCGCGGTTATCCTAAGGTACCATGCATCGGCCCATCTCCTAGGAACTTCCCGTGGTAGAAGGAATACGTTTAGACTCATAATACCTTTTGGAGTATCGCCTGGGAGCAATTTAACCTCTTATACCGTGTCAGAGGATGAGAAGTAGTTTATATCATATACTCTTCGCCGAGTGTTTAAGAACCAGTTTATACGCTATTACTTATCGGACAGTGTCAGGAAGCAGTTTTTATCTATACCCGGTCGGCAGTGTTAAGAAGCATTTATACTCTTATACTTATCGAGTGTTTAAGAGCAGTTTATACTCTCTATACTGATCGGAAGTGTTGAGAAGCAGTTGGTATACTCTTATACTCGTCGAGCATGTTAAGAAGCAGTTTATACTACTTATACTTATCGGAGCCCGAGTTGTTGAGAAGCAAGTTTATACTCTTTGACTCGTCGGAGTGTAAGAAGCCCAGTTTTACTCTCTATACTTATCGGGAGTGTTGCCTTCTCAATTACCTTAGCGTTATAACGCCTGGCATCAAACCAAGGTTGGATGCTTGTTCTTTAAAGTAAAGCACGCCTGGAGGGATGAAGGATCCTCCTGTGGTACGCGCCAGTACTTCGGATCCGCAGTAGTATTGTCACTTCCTCCTGATTTGTGGATGGGGTGGCCAGCTTGAGGTTGTTGCTTTCGAGAAGGTCTCGAAGATGGCTGCGACGTCTTCGTCTTGAAGGTACATCTTTTTGATGGCTCCTGATCCGAATCTTCTGCTGTTCCGGGATTCGCCTGTTGCGAGTTTGATTTGCATCGACAGCCTGCTCGCAGGGTTTGCCTTTACCACGCGGAGGCGAAGTTCGAGTTCGGAGGATTAGTCGTCGATTGACTCTCTCGGCTTCTTCCTTCAGAGGAAACGTGTGCGGCTTGTTCTCCTCGACCTTCAAGTCTTTCCAAAGTGTTGGACGGACTGTCCCCGATTGCTTCCAACACCGATTCCAACAAAGATTTGTGGCACGGTCTAGAGAATGAACTCCTTCCAGTGATCGAGTCCCTGCCAATTCCCAATGCTTGTTCCGAACTTATTGACGAAAGTACTCGACTAATTCCCCGCTCCTTTTGTTTCTCGTCGAGAACATTCCGATGATATCTCGGTTCATCATCGAAGAAATCTTAGCGAGAGAATTTATGTGCTCCATGTCGTTTCCCAGCTATTTAGCTTTGCTTGAGGGCGCGCGATACAATCGACAAGGTGCGCTCCGCGAAGATGTTGCCAACGAAGGACCGCACCATCAGAGGCTCATTGCCGGATAAACCAGGTGCCCGATTTGAAATAAATCAAATGCTGAGTGGTGGGACCCTTCACGAACGCGTAAGTTAACTCGACTGAAACTTCGCCGGATAGCGGGATTGATTCTCATTCTCGATGGGTATGCGACAAGAATGCCGTCTTCTTCAACCTCTTGAGCCAGAATCAACGTATTTGATTTTGCTCTCCGAGGTTTTGATCTTCAAGTTTTCATTTGTATCTTCATTGGCATCCTGTTACATCCCCCTGCATCTGATGGAGTTTATTGGTGTTTGCGAGCTTCATCCGCATCAGTATGCCTCAACTTCACTGAACAACTTGATATACAGCGCCTTGCGGTCGCCTTGCAGGTTCGTCCACAGTGCCGGATTTGTTTGCTCATGCATTTCTCTTCAATATTCTGCGATGGCCTCATCTGCATTTCGAACCTGAAGGCTCTCCTGCTGTTTGGCCATTGGCCTTCTTAACAACGAAGATCAAAATAAAAAAGAAATGAAAAATTACAACTTTGTTTCCTTGTTTGTCGAACAAATCACGAGCTCCTGTTTTGCGGTCGCTCGCTTGCGTGGGTTGTTTGCCCGCGCCGGGGTTTATCCATGGACCACCGCTAGATCTAGATCCGGTCGGATCTACGCAGCATAACGGGTATTATTTCACCAAGGAAATAATAGCCGGAGGGATGTTTCACCAAGGAAACAATCACTCGAATCTCGGGATCAAAGACCAAGCTTTGATCCGGAGTATAGCAACGTAGATCTGAGATCCGGTCCTCTCGAACACCTGCCTTATTTGGCGTTGACGATCGCCGAGCACCAGATCTGGATGAGAAAGTCCTCGAAGTCCCAAAGTTGAGATCTTTTTTAGATCTGAGTCTCCAATCCAGCAGGGCTTCGCCTCCAAAAAATCCAACCCTTTGAAATGAACCTAGCCTATTTATAGGCACTCGAACCTGTGCCCGTGCACACGTGTCAGAGGTCGGCCACCTCAAGGTGGCCGGCACTGGGCCGAGCCACCTCAAGGTGGCTACGTCGGCCACCTCTGGGTGGCCGGCACTGTGCCGAGCCACCCATGGGTGGCTCGGCTTTGGCCGAGCCACCTATGGGTGGCTCGGCTTTGGCCGAGCCCCCTTAGGCGTGGTTTCGTCGTTTTGTGTTTTCGGTTCAGTCTGTGATTCAGTTGACTCAGACTCTGATTTGTTGATCTGATTTGGCAGTAGATCCGATTCCTGATTTAGCAGTAAATCCACTTCTGAGTTTAAGTCCGAAACTGATCTTTATTCGATCGCGATTCGTCTGAGTCCGCTCTTGGTTGGATGACTCGTTGATTCTTCGAACACTTGGTTTGATTCCACACACGAATGGATGTATTTCGTTGCTTACGTGCGGTTCGTCAGCTTCGTAGCCTCGTTAACCCGCTTCGTCGCGTATCATCCGGCTCTGGTGTTGCGGACTAACGGTCGTGCTTGGATACGTCGCCCGATGGTCGATTTTGTTGAATTGGCGTCGTCGAGCTGTGTTAAGGGACCTATAGGCAGTTTTATACGCCTACAGATACCCCCTCCAAAGTATTTCAGCCTCGTTCTTTTATAGAAGAGTCTGGAATACTTTGGATGTGATTTGTCCCCTCATTCAATCGGCAATGACGGGATGTCTGGAGTGGCTTCTGTTCTTGATTCCTTCAATTCCTTCAGGCTATTCGGTGCTTTGTCGAATGCTTAAAAAAGGTTTCGGTGCTGCATTTATTGTCTGACCGTCTGTCGGAATTTTAAACTTGAAGTTAATTCTTGATTTCTTGGCTTTTTTAGCTCGAGTTTGCTGCTTCAACACGGAACTAACCATCGGTCGTCGGCGTTGAATCTTCATTTACAACGCGTTGTCCGGCGTTTGAGCTTCCTGGTGACGCGTTGTCCGGCGTTGACACAGTTTATACTCGTACGTCTGCTGGAGTATACATAGTTTAAGCTCTTGAGGTATTGGAGCGTGGCAGATACTTGAGTCACGAGACCAATCCATAGAATCGATGCATCAATGACTCGTATTTATAGAATTTTTGGCAAATTCTCAGCCATCAACGGGTTTGATAAGCCTTTACCGACTACCGTTTGAGTCGGGCTAGCATGCGGATTGTTTAAGTCCGTTCCGTATGTGACGTTGTGCTAAAGGAATGAACTCCCTTAGACTTTATGCTATGATGTTGAATACATAGGCTTCGCCATTGTTACGGGAATAGGCTACCCGGCGACACGTGTTAGGTGTTGACTTTAGGATTTTTGGCTAACCCCCAGCCTTCAACGGATTTGATTAACCTTTACCGACTACCGTTTGGGTCGGGCTAGCATGCGGATTGTCTAAATCCGTTCGCATGTAACGTTGCGCTCAAAGGTTGAATCCTCTAAGACTTGTTGCTATGACTTTGAATACATAGACTTCGCCATTGTTATGGGAATAGGCTACCCAGCAGCGTGTATTAGACGCCGACTTATCCCTACTTAGGTTTCAGGATAAAATACCCCAGAATCGAACTCTGGTGTCTTTTTCTTCGGAGAAAGACTAAACCGGCGACACGTGTTAGGCATCGGCATATCCTTTCTTAGGATTCAGGATGAAATTCCCCATGCGTGTGAGGCATAGATTTTGGTGTTATTAATAACAACCTGCCACAATGTTAAATATGTGAACGAGTGTTCTTTTTAACGGTTAAGAACTAACCGCCAGCGCGTATTAGGCGCAGACTTATCCCTACTTAGGTTTCAGGATAAAATACCCCAGAATCGAACTCTGGTATCTTTTTCTACGGAAAAAATACTAAACCGGCAGCGCGTGTTAGGCGCAGACTTATCCCTGCTTAGGATTCGGGGTAAACTTCCTAGAATCGGATTCTGAACTCTTGGAAAAGGACTGGTGTGGGGAAGGAAGAATTTTATATTCTGTTCCCCGAACAAAGAAGGAAAGGAGACTCGAGGTGGGATCTCCACCCCTAGAATCCGGAAAGGTGAAACTAAGAGTGGGATCTCCACTCCGAGAATCGAAAAGATTCGGATAACCCTAACTGTCGGAAGGTTTGATTACCGAACTAAAGATGAATTTCTCGTTTATCGAGAGTGAATTGTGGTTTTGGTCCTAACTGTAGGAAGGTTTGACCAAGCGGGAATTTGAGGTGATCCTAACTATAGGAAGGTTTGATCACTTGATTTGAAAGTGGACCTCTCGTTCATTTGAGGAATCGAGAGGGGATTTTGATTTTTGGCCCTAACTGTCGGAAGGTTTGACCGAATGGGAGGTTTGAGACAATCCTAACTGTAGGAAGGTTTGATCGCTTAATTTGTGGGCCTCTCGTTCATTGAAGGAATCGAGAGGGGATTTTGGTTTTGGCCCTAACTGTCGGAAGGTTTGACCAAGCGGGAGTTTGAGATGACCCTAACTGTAGGAAGGTTTGATCACTCGATTTGACAATGAACCTCTCGTTCATTGGAGGAATCGAGAGGGGATTTTGATTGTGGTCCTAACTGTAGGAAGGTTTGACCAAATAAATGGTGGGTTTAGTGTTTATTACTTTATTTGTAATAATCGGGTTATCCCTAAGAAAATTACATTTAACATTCTTCCGGGAACAACCCGTTACATGAATTATCCACCCCCAGCTTTTCTTGCGAAACTGGGTTTATCATTGTATTAGCTGCACGATCGGATTATCCTTAAGAATACCATGCATGGCATTCTCCAGGAACTTCCCGTGGAAGAAAGGAAATAGTTTAGACTCATATACCTTTTGGAGTATCGGGGAGCAGTTTAACCTCTTATACCGGTCGGAGGATTAAGAAGCAGTTTATACTCTTATACTTATCGGAGTGTCAGGAAGCAGTTTATACTCTTATACCGGTCGGAGTTTTGCCGTTCTCAACTGGCTTACTCTAGCGTTATGACGCCGGCTTCAACCAAGGTCTGGATACTATTCTTTAAAGTAAAGCAGACCTTGGTGGGATGAAGGATCCTCCTGTGGTATGCGCAGTACTTCGGATCCGCAGTATTGTCAGCTTCCTCCTGATTCGTGATCGGTGGCAGCTTAATCTTGTTATTTTTAAGGAGGGACTCGAAGATGGCTGGAACATCTTCGTCTTTGAAGGAGTACTCTTTTTGAGGCCTCTGATCCGAAGTCTTCTGCTGTCTCCGGGATTGCTGTTGCGACGTTTGATTAGCATCAACAGCCGCTGCAGGTGTTTTGCCTTTACCACGGGAGGCGAAGTTAGAATTCGGAGGATTAGTCGTCGATTGACTCCTCTCAGCCTTCTTCCTTCGGAGGAAACGTTCTGCTTGTTCTCCTCGGACCTTCAAGTCTTTCCAAGTGTTGGACGGAGCTGTCCCCATTGCTTCCAACACGTCCAATGCGAGGTTGTTGTGGCAAAATTCCTCGGTGATCGGGTCCCGGCAATTCATCGCCTTGTTCCGGAACCTTTTGACGAAGGTGTCGACTAACTCCCCGTCCTTCTGCTTCTCATCGAGCAATGATCCGATAGATATCTCGGTGTCGTCGTCGAAGAAGTTGGCCAGGAATTTGGTCTCCATGTCATCCCAGCTGTTCACGCTTCCTGGCTTGAGGCGGCGGTACCAATCGAAGGCGGCTCCGCGAAGAGTGCCGACGAATGACCGCACCATCAGAGGCTCATTGCCGGAAATAATACCCAGGTGCGATTTGAAATAAATCAAATGCTGAGTGGGGGAACCCTTCCCATCAAACGGCGTGAAGTTGATTAGACTAAACTTCGCCGGATAGGGGATTGATTCCCATTCCCTTGGGTATGGACAAGGAATGCCCGTTTTCTTCACCTCTTGAGCAGAAATCAATGTATTGATCTTGCTTTCGAGGTTTTTGATTTTCAAGTTTTCATTTGTATCTTCATTGGCATCCTCGTTACCACCCCCTGCATTGATAGGAGGATTATTGGCGTTATGAGTTTCATTTACACCTGTGTCCTCATCTTCCAGATTGTTCTGGTTATGACGACTTGGTTCACCTTGTTGGTTCCTCAATGCCTGGATTTGTTGCTCATGCATCTCTCTCATAGTCTGCATGGCCATCTGCATCTCGAACCTGAAGCTTTCCTGTTGTTTGGCCATGGCATCTTCGAGCATCTTGGCCACTTGTTCCGCGCTTATCATCAGTGACTCGCGGGGTTCCCCCTCACTGGACACTGTATTATCTGATGCGACCGCGGAGCAAGTATCCGACTCTTCACCTTCTGAAGGTACTCTTGTCCGAACCCTACCATAAGTTCCTCGTGTGATGGTTCCGGACTGCAGACGGGTTCTAGGCCGTGATGCCTTCAGAATCGATTCGAAATTATCTTGCGCCGATGTCCCTCTGCTGGTCATGTTGGTGGTGACCCTCGGAAGTTCTCCCTCTTCCAGCACCGTTCTTCTTCGTCGGAAACGCCTAGGCCTTGTTTTCGGCGTTTCGGTACTGAGCCTTTCGAAAACCGAAACTCATTCGGGGACCGCCTTGATGCAGCTGCATTCAGACAATACTGCCCGAATGAGTTTGGAACAGGGGCACTGAGTTTCCTGTTCTCGGGGACTCCTCTTCCTGGTTTTCCTCGTACCCCCAACACGATAGTACAATTCATATGTTTGACTTATCGTATGTTGGCACGACTTCTCGGGTATAACATTATCATCATCAGATGATAATGTTTCCTTCTGAGGATGGATTGCCTTCTTTGGGCTTTCGAGAGTCACGCGCCTCGCAACGCGCCTTTGTGGGCGTGAGTTCTCAGCGGGCTCCCGGACTTCAATGCGCAAATTGGTGTGCGCAGTTACCTTGAACTCCTTGTCATGCTGAAGATTGCAGCGACCCCCGGCATGTTGAGTCGTTCGGGGCTTCTTCATCGGACCCAAACGTTCTTGGACTGGAGCTTTGCCCCTCTCGTCGGGAATTGGACCGAGGAGCTCCAAGACTGACTTTCTCCTTCGGGATGATTCTGCATGATCTCTCGGAGTAGCTATGGGAATTCTCGGCGACTTAGCTTGGTTCGCCGGAGGTTGAACTTTGGTTGGAGGCTGCAAAGGTTTCTCCTTAGCCTGAATCGCCACTTCAGACTTCGGCCTCCAGACTTGGCGGGTTGATGACGGCTTCTTAGCCACCTCTTTCTGTAGCCTTCTACGGGCTTCCTGGACTTGAGCCCGTGCATGCGCTGATAGTGTGCGGCGCTTGCGAATGCGCTCCTCCAATGTTGATCGGTTCCGTTTGACACGGACCCATTCCATTGTTGGCGGCTTGGAGGAACCACCATTCATTGATTGTTGAGGCTGCTTGCCTCTTTTGTTCTTCAGATCCGCGTTGTAGCGGATCCCTGTTTCGCAAGGCGTTGACGTTGCCTTTGGCGGGCTCTCTTCGAGAGAGTCACCACACCCTCTGCGGCAGAAGGGTTGGCCAGAGCAGCTCCGACCTGGTTGGGAATTGGAGGAATCTCACCCGATGCGGCTTTGGCATCAAATGGGGGTGAGATTGTCGTTGGTAGCTTCAACTTCTTCGTACCAACGCACCTTTCTCCTAGAGGAGAACTTCTTGGACTTGCGGGGGGAGGTCAATCCGGACGAGGATGACAGATACTCCTCGAACTTGGCCTGGTCGAATTCATACTCGACCTCCTCCACGACCGGGATTGAGATCCGCGGCTGCGACGCTTCGATCTCGTCAGCGAGATCGGCGGCTCCCACTGTGGTCGCCAGATTGTTCGCGGTGAAAATCGTATTCTTCTTCATTGAATTCATTGTTTACTTTGTTAACAGTTTATCGGTTACAAAGATCCGGTCTTTTTTTAGATCCGGTTACAACGAAAGCCAAAAAGAAAATAAAAATTACAACTTTCTCCTTTTATCGAACAGATCGCGAGCTCCTGTTTTACGGTCGCTCGCTTTGTGTGGGTTCTTTGCCAACGCCGGGGTTAATCCGTAGACCACCGCGTGATCTAGATCTGGTCGAATCTACACGATTCGACGGGTATTATTTCGTGAAGGAAATAATAGCCGGGGAGGATTATTTCGCCAAGGAAACAATCGTCCAAATCTCGGGATCAAAGGCCAAGCTTTGATTCGGAGTATGATCTCGTGTAGATCTCAGATCTGATCTTTACCATCTCGGGATCAAAGGCCAAGCTTTGATTCGGAGTATGATCTCGTGTAGATCTCAGATCTGATCTTTACCTCTCTCGAACTCCTGCCTTTTGTGACGTGGACGCTCGCCGAGAACCAGATCTGAATCTTCAAGTCCTCAAGTCTTCAAAATCTGAGCTCAATCTCCAATCCGGCAGAGTAACGGCTCTCCAAGTTCCAACCTTTTCAAATGAACCACCCCCTCTCCTATTTATAGGCACCCAGATCTGTGCCCGCGCACAGATCTGGGTCGGCCACCCATGGGTGGCCGGCCACCCATGGGTGGCTCGGCCACCGAGCAGCCACCTTGGGGTGGCTCGGTCATGGCCGAGCCACCTTGGGGTGGCTCGGCCATGGCCGAGCCACCTCGGCTTGGCCATGGCCGAGCCACCTCTTGGTGGCTCGGCTTTGGCCGAGCCACCTGGGTGGTTTGGCTTTGGCCGATTTGCCCGGGTGTGGCGCCGTTGTGACCGTTGTCCGGTTCTGTGGTTTATCCAATTTTTGTTGTTGATCTGAACTCGATTCGTTGACCTGATTTGGCAGTAAATCCGATTCCTGATTTGGCAGTAAATCCGATTCTGAGTTCGAGTCCGAAACTGATCTTGATTCGATCGCGATTCGTCCGAGTTTGCTCTTGGTTGGATGACTCGTTGATTCTTCGAACACTTGGTTTGATTCCAAACACGAATGGATGTATTCCGTTGCTTACGTGCGGTTCGTCAGCTTCGTAGCCTCGTTAACCCGCTTCGTCGCGTATCATCCGGCTCTGGTGTTGCGGACTAACGGTCGTGCTTGGATACGTCGCCCGATGGCAAAGCATTTTCCTACACGAGATGAAAACTTGTTGTTAGATCGGGGATTAAATTTTTTGTTCATTTTGATAAGTCTAGAGATTCTTCTAGAGAGATGAGCCACTTCTCTAGAAAAATCAACTTCACTCTCCGACGACGAAGATGAGTTGTCACTAGCTCCCTTGAGAGCTATGGTCTTCAATTTTGGTGACGGCTCCTCAACTTCGCGTGATGACACTTCCTCCTTTTCCTTCCCCTTGAGCTTCTTCTCATGCACTTTGAGCTTTCCGATGAGGCTATCAAGAGCTAAGGTAGTGAGGTCATGAGCTTCCTCAATGGCCGTAGCCTTGGGTTCCCATGTCGGAGTCAAGGAGCGAAGTATCTTGTAATTCATCTCTTGAATGGATAATTGCTTATCTAGACCATGTAATTCATTGATGATATTAGTAAAACGAGAAAACATAGCATCAATGGATTCATTTGGAAGCATTTTAAATAGCTCATAATCATGCATAAGTCCACTAATCTTAGATTCCTTAACTTGGGGGGTTCCTTCATGTGTGACACATAATTTTACCCAAATTTCGTATGCGGTTGCACACGTGGAAACTCTATTATATTCATTAGGGGAAAGACCACAAATTAAGGCGTTCATAGCCTTAGCGTTGAGATTAGCTAGGTGTCTTTCTCCATCGGTCATGTTCCCGACTTTGGACTTTTCTTCATATTTCTCTTCTATGAGCTCTAGAATGTCAAGGTCTATGCAACGAAGGTAAATTCTCATCCTAGCCTTCCAATAAGCAAAATTTGTCCCTGTGAAGAGTGGTGGTCTAGTGGTGGATTGTCCTTCTAACATATGCATATTCAAAGAGGCCTCCATTAGATCTTTTCTCTAAGGTGGTTAAACCAAATTAATATAGAGACCAAGCTCTGATACCAATTGTTGGACCCTAGAGGGGGGGTGATTAGGGTCAAGAAGCTCTAATTATGCAATAAAAACAATTGACAAGCAATCTACAGTAAACAGATGCAAACAAAGTAAATAAGAGAGGGTTAGGAATCGTTATCCTTGACGCGCGATGTGTTAACGAGGTTCGGTCCTCTGACCTACGTCCCCGCTCCCCACTCTCGAGGAGAAATCCACTACACACCCGGTTTGGAAGCCGGAACTTCGTCTACACAGCGATCCCACACGATCTCTCTCACTACACAGTTTGATCTCACAGATCACACTTCCTCACAGTAGATCTCCACAGATCTCAACCACACAGCAGCAGAAGAAAAACAAGCAAGAACCTCTCTTTACAAAAGCCCCTATAGCAAAGAGAAGAGTACTGAAGCTGGGAAGTGAAACACACTTGAAACAAGGAGAAAAACAGAGTTTTGAAAATTTTCTCAGGAAACAGAAAAAGCTCTCTGATTTTCAAACGTTAGGGCTTAAGGAAGAAGAAGGGGTCTGGGGAGTTTTATAGGAGAGTTTAAATCATTTTAAAACAAAAAACAAATCTTCCCAAATGAGATAATAATCTCTTCTTCAGGCCCTCATCACAGACTGTGCCAATCACTAACAAGTGAAAGCACAGGGTTCGAGGCAAACGACCGTTTTAAAAAAGTCGCGGCTGAACAGAGGCAAAAATCGGTTGACCGAAGAAAATATCGGTCGACCGAAAAATACCTTCGGTCGACCGACCGAAAAAATCGGTCGACCGCCAGCAGCTAAGGAGTTTTGACAAAACATCCAGAGACTCATCGGTCGACCGGTACGGTCGACCGATTAAGGGTTGAGAAATTCGGTCGACCGTATCGATCGACCGACAACACTCTGGAGACATAGTGAAGAAAGGTCATCGGATCGGTCGACCGGACCGGTCGACCGATTTCTGATATATTCTGAAAATCAGTTTTTTTGACCAACTTAATATATTTGCAAAATATTCGTTTGTTTTTGACTCAAACTAAAATATTTGTAAAATATTTATTTGACCTCTGAAAATTCTGAAACTTTGTAAAATGTTTTTAATACTAAAAACAAACTGCTTGGAAAAAGAATTTTGCAGATAGGTCCTCATACTTGTGGAAACTAGTATTTTGTGAAAAACGCTTAAAAATACAAGTATGAAAACGTGTGTGTGATTCCCAATAGCTTCAAGTAAACTCAGTAACTCTTTGCCTACATTCTAGCACTAGAGAGAAAAACAAAAGAAAGCTAATATCCTCATATAGAGAGCAATACTTGAGCTTTGATATAGCTTGAATCGGATGAAGCTTTTATATGACTTTGTTGTTCTTGAAATAACGTTGCTTCATCACTTGGCCTCCTCCTCCTTTGGATATCATCGTTGTAGCATATATTCCATCCATCCTCCATTAATGGCACTAACGAGCTTGATAAATGAATTTACTACATTTATACTTAATAAGCCATTAGTACCGATAATGGTGGTTGTGAAACATCATCAAAACATAAGGGCTAACAGCCTTTACCGACTACCGTTTGAATCGGGCTAGCATGCGGATTGTCTAAATCCGTTCCGCATGTAACGTTGCGCTAAGAGAGTGAATTCTCTAAGACTTTGTGCTATGATGTTGAATACATAGGCTTTACCATTTGTTACGGGAATAGGTTACCCGGCGACACGTTTTAGGTGTTAACTTTAGGATTTTTGGCTAACCCCCAGCCTTCAACGGGTTTGATTAACCTTTACCGACTACCGTTTGAGTCGGGCTAGCATGCGGATTGTCTGAATCCGTTCCGTATGTAACGTTGTGCTAAGAGAGTGAATTCTCTTAGACTTTGCTGCTACGACTTTGAATACGTAGACTTCGCCATTGTTATGGGAATAGGCTACCCAGCAACGTGTATTAGACGCTGACTTATCCCTACTTAGGCTTCGGGATAAAATACCCCAGAATCAAACTCTGGTGTCTTTTTTTTCGCGGAAAAAGACTAAACCGGCGACGCGTGTTAGGTATCGGCATATCCTTTCTTAGGATTCAAGATGAAATTCCCCATGCGTGTGAGGCATGGATTTTGGTGTTATTAATAACAACCTGCCACAATGTTGAATATGTGAACGGGTGTTCTTTTTAGCGGTTAAGAACTAACCGGCAGCGCGGGCTAAGTGCAGACTTATCCCTTTCAGGATAGAATACCCCAGAATCGAACTCTGGTATCTTTTTCTACGGAAAAAGACTAAACCGACAGCGCGTGTTAGGCGCAGACTTATCCCTGCTTAGGATTCGGGATAAACTTCCTAGGATGAATCCTAAATTGACAAATTTGGAAAAGATCGATGCGGGAAAGGAAGAATTTTATATTTTGTTTCCCGGTCTTCTTTTAGGGTGAAGGCGAACCCGAATAAAAGGAAGGAAGAATTTTATATTCTATTCCTTGACTCTGGAAAGGAAGAATTTTATATTCTATTTCCAACGCAAAAGAAACTGGAAGTGGGATTTCCACTCCGAGAATCTGGAAGATCTAGACAAACTTACCTTTTATAGGATTGGTTATCTAGATGAGTTTTTCGTTTATCGAAATGAAATTTCAACTTTTGTTATAACCATGAAAAGGGTTTAACCAAAGAAAGAAAAGAATGGAGCTCTTCGTTTATCGAAAGGGGACTCTGAACTGAAGATGGACCCCTTGTTCATGTAAAGAGTCGAGAGGGGGAATTGTTGGTGGTTTGAGCCAGAAAGACATTTTTAGTGGGCTCACTGTTAATTGAAATTGATCAGTGAGGGATTTTGGTGGTAAAAATAATTTTGGGTTATCCTCTAGAATATTAAGTGCAATACTCTTCAAGGAACTTCCCTGTAAGTGGGTTATCCTGGATGTACTAGGGATAGTACTTTTTCAGGAACTTCCCATTTATTGGCATTAATTGCCTGGTGCCTTCTTGAGTAATTAGGCGATATGCGCCTAAAAACAAACTGTTTAGAAAAAGAATTTTGCAGATAGGTCCTCATACTTATGAAAAATAGTATTTTGTGAAAAACGCTTAACAACCTAAGTATGAAAACGTGTGTGTGATTCCCAATAGCTTCAAGTAAACACATTAACTCTTTGCCTACATTCTAGCACTAGAGAGAAATATAAAAGATAGCTAATATCCTCATATTGAAGGCAATACTTGAGCTTTGATATAGCTTGAATCGGATGAAGCTTGTATTTAAATTTGTCGTTCGGATTATCGGAATCCGTTCCGCATGTAACGTTGTGCTAAGGGAATGAACTCCCTTAGACTTCGTGCTATGATGTCGAATACATAGACTTCGCCATTGTTACGGGAATAGGCTACCCGGCGACACGTGTTAGGTGTTGACTTTAGGATTTTTGGCTAACCCCCAGCCTTCAACGGGTTTGATTAGCCTTTACCGACTACCGTTTGAGTCGGGCTAGCATGCGGATTATCGGAATCCGTTCCGCATGTAACGTTGTGCTAAGGGAATGAACTCCCTTAGACTTCGTGCTATGATGTCGAATACATAGACTTCGCCATTGTTACGGGAATAGGCTACCCGGCGACACGTGTTAGGTGTTGACTTTAGGATTTTTGGCTAACCCCCAGCCTTCAACGGGTTTGATTAGCCTTTACCGACTACCGTTTGAGTCGGGCTAGCATGCGGATTGTCTGAATCCGTTCCGTATGTAACGTTGTGCTAAGAGAGTGAATTCTCTTAGACTTTGCTGCTACGACTTTGAATACGTAGACTTCGCCATTGTTATGGGAATAGGCTACCCAGCAACGTGTATTAGACGCTGACTTATCCCTACTTAGGCTCCGGGATAAAATACCCCAGAATCGGACTCTGGTGTCTTTTTGTTCGGAAAAAGACTAAACCGGCGACGCGTGTCAGGCGTCGGCATATCCTTTCTTAGGATTCGGGATGAAATTCCCCATGCGTGTAAGGCATGGATTCTGGTGTTATTAATAACAACCTGTCACAATGTCGAATATGTGAACGGGTGTTCTTTTTAAACGGTTAAGAACTAACCGGCAGCGCGTGTCAGGCGCAGACTTATCCCTGCTTAGGATTCGGAAAGATCTGTGCGGGAAAGGAAGAATTTTATATTCTGTTTCTCGGTCTTCTTTTAGGGTGAAGGCGAACCCGACAGACAAGGAAGGAAGAATTTTATATTCTATTCCTTGATTCTGGAAAGGAAGAATTTTATATTCTATTTCCAGCGCAAAAGAAACTAGAAGTGGGATCTCCACTCCGAGAATCCGGAAGATCTAAATAAGCTTACCTTTTATAGGATTGGTTATCTAGATGAGTTTTTCGTTTATCGAAATGAAATTTCAACTTTTGTTATAACCATGAAAAGGGTTTAACCAAAGAAAGAAAAGAATGGAGCTCTTCGTTTATCGAAAGGGGACTCTGAACTGAAGATGGACCCCTTGTTCATGTAAAGAGTCGAGAGGGGGAATTGTTGGTGGTTTGAGCCAGAAAGACATTTTTAGTGGGCTGGGCCAGAAAAACATTTTTGGTGGACTCACTGTCAATTGAAATTGATCAGTGAGGGATTTTGGTGGTGAAAATGATTTTGGGTTATCCTCTAGAATATTAAGTGTAATATTCTTCAAGGAACTTCCCTGTAAGTGGGTTATCCTGGATGTACTAGGGATAGTACTTTTTCAGGAACTTCCCATTTATTGGCATTAATTGCCTGGCGCCCTCTTGGGTAATCAGGCGATATGCGCCGTTTGAGTAGACTGTGTCTATTACAAACGGACCTTCCCATTTGGGTTCGAATTTACCTTTCTTCTTAGAATTGAGGATTATCGGTCGGCGAGCAGCGAGGACCAGATCTCCTTCCTTGAAGCTTCTCTGTCGGACTCTTTTGTTAAAAGCCCTTGACCAAGCGCTTTTCATCCAACTTCTCGAGTTCTTCGAGACGTTTTTGATGTTGTTCTTCTGTCGTCATCTCGGTTGCGAGAGCGATCCGAAGGGATGGGATTTGAATCTCCAATGGTAGTACAGCTTCACATCCGTATACCAACGAATATGGAGTAGCTCCCGTAGGTGTACGTATGGTGGTGCGATAAGCGCAGAGCGCCTCACCAAGTTTATCGTCCCAGTCTCGTTTATTGGTCTTCACGAGTTTTGACAGGATCTTAATGGTCGTCTTGTTAAATGCCTCAGCTAATCCGTTCGCAGCGGGATAGTAAGCTGTTGATGAAACGTCTTCAATTTTGAACTTGTCACAAAACCTGATGAAGGCGTTGCTTATGAACTGTGGACCGTTGTCATGAATGATCCGTCTCGGCATGCCGTGTCTGTAGATGACGTGATGCTTAATGAAATTGATGACGTTGTTCGCCTTTACTTCTTTAAGCGGAATCGCTTCAGCCCACTTTGAGAAGTAATCCGTAATGGCGAGGATGAATCTATCACCTTTGACTGAAGGGGGGAAAATAGGACCGACAATTTCCATGCCCCATGTCTCGAATGGCCAGGACGTGGTTGACGTGTGTAACTGTTCCGGTGGTTGGTGCATATAATTTGCATGTATCTGACAGGCATGACTCCCGAGCGTATTCAATTGCGTCACGAACCATTGTTGGCCAATAATATCCCATTCTCCTGATGCGATCATACAGTTTGGGACCGGGCTGATGCGCACCACATTCTCCTTCGTGTGCTTCCTTAAGAACTTCTTCTGCTTCTTTATTCGAAAGGCATTGGAGTAACAGACCATCGTACCCTCTACGATATAACGTATGAGTCTCGGTATTGTAGAAGAATCTTAGCGCTCTTCGGCGGATTGATTCCCTTTCTTTTATGTCCTCTGGCAAAATACCATATTGGACGTAGTCAATGATAGGAAAACGCCAATCTCGGGACTCAGACCCAATTTGAGTTGAATTCACCTCCTTAGTGTTTATGTTTCCATCATCTCCCTCTTCAATGTCCATATCGTATATGGGTACGCAGAGTTGATGCGTCCTTACTGTGACTAGTAGTTCAGTTTCGGGAGGCTGTGATACCGCTAGATACTTCTAGTGCTGCCAGTGCATCCGCATAAGCGTTCTGGAGACGGGGGATGTATTCAATATAGAATTCTTCAAAAGAATCTGCCATTTTGATGGCCTCCTGGTGGTATGGGATCAGGTCTTGGTTTCTGACTTCATACTCTCCACGGACTTGGTTGACTATCAGTTGAGAATCCCCAAAAGCTTCGAGATATTCGACCCCCAGCTCTTTGGAAAAACTGAGTCCAATGAGAAGCGCGTTGTACTCAGCTACGTTGTTGGAACAAGGACTAGTCAACGAATAAGCCCGAGGCATTACATGCTTCCCCGGGGAAATTAAGACCACCCCAACTCCAGAGGAGACTGTGGGACATCCGGGGGTTATTACCCTATTCACTGCTCTCGAAGCACCATCAAAGTATAATTGCCATACTTGTTGGTGCGATGTAGTGTTAACCTCGTGGGTTTCGTCCGGCAAGTCATCATATACTTCTGCCGTATCCGTTGTCGGGTTTGCCGCCAAAAGATCACAAATCGCCTGTCCTTTGATCGATTTCTGCTGTTTGAAGTGCAAATCGTACTGGGACAAGAGAAGGGCCCACTTCGCTAACCGCCAATTCATAGAGGCCGGTTGCGTCATAAATATCCGTACTGGATTGACATTGGAAATGACGTAAATCGTCTGTCCAACCAAGTAATGCCGCATCTTTTGCATTGCGAATACTAGTGTGAGGCATTCTTTCTCGATCATTGGATATCAAGACTCGGCGCCTATCAAGGTCCGACTTAGGTAATAAACTGCCTATTCGTGACCATTATCATCGTCTTGTGCTAGTAAAGCACTTATCGAGTGGTTCATCGCCTTGAGATAAATCAAGAACGGTCTACCTGATTTTGGTGCAACGAGAACAGGAGGATTCGTCAGATATGTCTTGATATCTTCGAATGCTTTTTGGCATGCGTCGTCCCAAATAAATGACACCCCTTTCTTGTTTAGCTTAGAGAACGGTTGGCACTTCCCAGAGAGATTTGAGATAAACCGCCGGATGTAAGCTAAACGCCCTTGCAATCCTCTGAGTTCTCTTAGATTTTTAGGAGGTTGCAGTTCATGTATCGCCTTCACCTTATCAGGATCGATATGTATACCTTTAGTGGTGATGACTATACCTTTAGTGGTGATGACGAATCCAAGGAATTTTCCGCTGGACATTCCAAGGAAGGATTTAGTGGGGTTCATCTTCAATTGATGACTCCGCATGAGATCGAACATCGTTTTCAAGTCCTTGATGTGATCTTCTTTGTTACGGCTTTTTACTACCAAATCATCAACGTAGCACTCAACTGTTTTCCTAAGATGTTCTTGGAAAATCTTAGTCATTGCTTGCTGGTACGTGGCGCCTGCATTCTTTAGACCGAAAGGCATCACCGTGTAGCAAAAGACACCGAGGGGCGTTCTGAACGCTGTGTGCTTCTCGTCATCTGGGTGCATCTTGATTTGGTTATACCCTGAAAAGCCATCCATGAATGACATCCTCTCAAATCCACACGTATTGTCGATGATGACGTCCGTGATTGGGAGGGGAAAGTCGTCTTTCGGACATGTCGCATTCAGGTCCCTGAAGTCGATGCATATCCTGATCTTACCATTTTTCTTCATGACTGGGACAATATTAGCTAGCCAGTCTGGATGTTGTTCCTCTCGGATGAATCCTGAGTCGATCAGTTTCTTAACCTCTGCCTCAATGGCCTCCATAATCTGTGGACGAAACCGTCTTTGTTGTTGTTTGACAGGTTTGGCATCCGACTTGATATCGAGGCGGTGCATTGCCACATTGGGGTCGAGCCCTGGCATGTCTTCGTAGTTCCAAGCGAAGACGTCAATATATTCCCTGATGAGAGCAACTGATTCCTCTTTCTCATTTGGGGGAAGACTATCACTGATGAATATGGGCTTTGGGTTGGCTTCATCGCCCATATTAATTTGGACTATCTTATCTTCAGTGGGGGTTCTCTCTGTTCGAACCTATCACCATACTGCATGTTCAGGTGATGAACCCACGGGTCTTCCCAGGTTGGCATTTGATCGTCGTTCTCCATTGTGGACGGATCAGCTGTAGCCATGTTCGCCATTAGGGCTTTGAAGGCTTCCCCCAGACTTGTATCGGAATCCCATTCTGAGGAATCTGACGGACGTCTGTCTTTGTATTGCTCAGATGATTGGTTATTGATTAACCAGCAACATTCGTCTTCCGAAGAAGATTCGTACCCTAACCCTCGTCCGTACTTATAATAATCATCTGGTTTACCTTTTGGTACATGTGCCGCTTTGGCTGGATTCCGAGGACCTCGATCGAAGTATAGACCTTCTCCGAGTGTGAAATCATATCCCTGCTTTTCCATGAGCTTGCGCGTTTCTGGACTATACTTAGATAAATGCCGACCAGGCTTGTCATCATCTTCATCTTCGCTTAAGAAATGATCTGGTAATGGGGAGCTTCTTCCTTTACCGTAAATCACTTCTTTTGCGCCTCTTATTTTGTTCGGGATGACCATGGTTGTTCCGAAAGAATGCTGGAGGCGTTCCTTTGTTATATAGGACGATCGGAGCGGCATATACAAATCAGGATTATCATACAACTCTTTTATCACATCATCAAGAGACAGGGAGTACTCTAAATCGTTATTTATTTCATTATTGGCAAGTTGCCAGTTACAACTGCCCTCTGACGTTTGTTCGTCGTCAAGGTTGATTACAAATGGTACAATGTCGTTTAAAACATAACCTCCATTGTAATCAAATCCGTCTTCGGTATCAGCTTCTTCTCCGCTGTCCGGGCCATGGGCCGATGATTCAGTATCGGATTCGTTACCATAAAGGAGAGAATCAGTGAAATAATTCTCACACCCTTTGAATGGTTGCTTATCCGCGACCACCGTCCTAACCCTATTATCAGTGTCGACATATTTCAAACACTGATGGAGAGTGTGGATCCAAGGCTGACCCAATAGTAAGTTATATGAAGTTCCGGCATCGATCACATAACATGTGACTTCTGTCTTCAAATCTCCCATTTGACACTTTACCCGGATTTTACCCAAGGGTCTTGACCCGCTAGTGTTGAATCCGTAGATAACTGTGCATGTGGCCGCCAATTTACTAACTGGAATACTGAGGAAATGCATCAAGCGAAGCGGCATAATACTCACAACAGAACCCGGATCCACTTGGATTCGGTTGACTTTGCTGGAGCCAATGTATCCAATGAAATATAGGGGTCGATCATGGTTCGAATTCTTCGTCTGCATATCCTCTTTGGTGAAAGTAATGCAGGGAAGGTTCTTAGTCGCTATGTTGCACTGTTGACTCAGCGGTTCTGGCTGTTCAGGCACCGGCTTGACTTGAGTCAAAAATACCTCTGCATTGGCCAAAGCTTCTTGTAGGGCCTCCCTGGTTTCTTTGGATAATCGCAGCAACTCATACAGCGTTATCCGTGCAGGAATGTTGGCTAATTGCGCCATAATGTCGAAGCTATGCGGAGTCTTCGAGCTTTCCGGTTTGTCTCTTCCAATTGGACGACTGAAACGAGACTGCTTCGGATTCTGTACCTCTTGGGGATTCTTCTCTTTTGGTTTATTCACCGGTTGTCGTAGAGCTTCTTTACCCGGTGTGGGACTTGCAATCACTCCCATCTCCGTGAGAGTTTTGGCTGGTCCCCGCTTGTTCACCCCCTGCTCACTAGGTGGCGGATAATTGTAGTGGTATTCATTTCCGCTCCGTGTCGCAAAAGCTTCTTGTTCTTCTTCAGAGAGCAGGAAAGTGGAGATTCTTTCGTCATCTTCCCCTGGGATAGCAGAGACTCCATAACAAGACTTCCCTTTTCCTTTAGACTTCCTCCCGGATGACGAACCGGCCCATTGTTCATCTCCAATCAGATCTGGATGAACCCAAAGGATTTCGCCATTTGGGGTTGTGTGCGGCACAAGTCCCTTTTGGCGCTGTCCGTGCGGATCGTCATTCACCGTCTTCATCCCGACTTTGGTGACGCGTTTTGGCTCGAACCAAGTTGTAGGCACCGACCCAAAACTGATTGACACTGCGTTGGCCCCCACATTCTTGGCTGGTTTCGGGGTTATGACTCCTACGTCGATTAACGCCTGGATCTTGTCCTTGAGGTGGTAGCATGATCTCGTAGGGTGGTGGACCGCTCTGTGGTACGCGCAGTACTTTGGATCCGTCACTTTGCTGGCCCCTTCTTGATCCACGATCGCCGGCAACTGGATCTTGTTGTTCTCCAACAGGTATTTGAAGATGCCGGGAACTTCATCATCCTTGAAGGAGTACACTTTAGGAAACCTCGGCTCCGCAGATTTCTGCTTCTGAGGCCGTTGTTGCCATTGTCCTCGAGATTGTTGGGGTGCTTGTTGCTGTGGCTGCTGTTGCTGTGGTTGCAATTGAAAGGTTTGATTAGCATCAACTGCATTAGCTTGTGCCTTACCTTTCCCCCGTGGGACGAAGTTTTGCTTTGGAGCACTTGTCGCCGGTTGGCCTCTTTCCGCCTTCTTCCTCTTGAGGAATCGCTCAGCTTGCTCTCCCCGGACTTTCAAGTCCTTCCATGTATTGGATGGTGCTGTCCCCATTGCTTCTAGCACGTCCAACGCGAGGTTGTTGTGGCAGGTCTGGAGGATGAATTCCTCGGTGATCGGGTCCCGGCAATTCATCGCCTTGTTCCGGAATCTTTTGACGAAGGTATCGACTAACTCTCCGTCCTTCTGCTTCTCATCGAGCAACGATCCGATAGATATCTCGGTGTCGTCGTCGAAGAAGTTGGCCAGGAACTTGGTCTCCATGTCATCCCAGCTGTTTACGCTGCCTGGCTTGAGGCGGCGATACCAATCGAAGGCGGCTCCGCGAAGAGTGCCGACGAATGACCGCACCATCAGAGGCTCATTACCAGAGATCACCCCCAAATGCGATTTGAAGTAAATCAAATGCTGGGTAGGTGAACCCATCCCATTAAACGGCGTGAAGTTAATTAGATTAAACTTCGCCGGATATGGGATCGATTCCCATTCTCTTGGGTATGGGCAAGGAATGCCTGTTTTCTTCGTCTCTTGAGCGGAAATTAGTGTGTTGATTTTGCTCTCGAGGTTCTTGATCTTCAGGTTTTCGCCGGTTTCTTCGCCAGCATTCTCATTACCACCCCCTGCGTTGACGGGAGGATCATTGGTGTTACGAGCATTTGTATCCTCATCTTCCACATTAATCGGGTTACGATGATTCTGCTCGCCTTGTTGGTTCGCCAATGCTTGGATCTGTTGGTCATGCATTTCTCTCATCTGCTGCATGGCCATCTCCATCTCAAATTTGAAACTTTCTTTCTGCTTAGCCAAAGCGTCTTCAAGCATCTTGGCCATCTGCTCCGCACTTATCATCAGGGCCTCGCGGGGTTGTCCCTCGCTGGATACTGTATTATCTGATGCCACCGCGGAGCCGGCATCAGATTCTTCATCTTCTGAAGGGCGTCTTGTCCGAATCCTACCATAAGTTGCTCGCTCTATGGTTCCGGACTGCAGACGGGTTCTAGGTCGGGAAGCTTTCAGAATCGACTCGAAATCTTCTCGTGCCGATGTCCCTTTGCTCGTCATGTTGGTGGTGACCCTCGGAAATTCTCCGTCTTCAATCACCCTTCTTCTTCGTTGGAAGCGCCTAGGCCTTGGTTTTGGCGTTTCCGCATTAAGTCTTTCAAAAACTGAAACTCTTTCGGGGACCGCCTTAATGCAATTGCATTCCGACAATACCGCCCGAATGAGTTTGGAACAGGGACATTGAATTTCCCGTTCTCGGGGACTCCTCTTCCTGGTTCTATTCGTACCCCCAGCACGATAGTACAACTCGTCATTTTGACAGTCAGAGTAACCTATCGTGTGCGGGCACGCCTTCTCAGGTACAACACAATCATTATCAGATGATAATGTTTCCATCTGAGGTTGACTTGCCTTCTTTGGGCTTTCAAAGGTTACCCGCCTCAAAACATGCCTTTTTGGGCGTGAATTTTCGGCGTGATCTTGGACTTCAATGCGCAAATTGGTGCGCGCAGCTGCCTTGAGGTCTTTGTCATGCTGGAGGTGATGGCGACCCCCAGTATGTTGAGTCGTTCTGGGCTTCTTCATCGGGCCCAAACGCTCGTGAATTGGAGCTTTGCCTCTCACGTCAGGAATTGGACCGAGGCGCTCCAAAATTGGTTTCTTCTTGCGGGATGACTCTGCATGATCTCCCGGAGAAGTTATTGGGATTGACGGCGACTTTGGTTGACTCGCCGGAGTTTGACCTTCCTTAGAAGGCTGCACTGGTTGCTTTTTGGCCTGAGTCGCCACTTCAGACTTAGGCTTCCAGACTTGTCGTGTTGGTGGTGGCTTCTTCTCCACCTCCTTTTGCAGCTTTCTACGGGCTTCCTGAGCTTGAGCCCGTGCCTGCGCTGACATCGCGCGGCGCTTGCGAATGCGCTCCTCGAGTGTCGAACGGTTCCGTTTGACGCGGACCCATTCTTTCTTTGGCGGCTTGGAAGAGTCGCCATTCATTGGTGGTTGAGGCTGTTTGCCTCTTCTGTTCTTCAACTCCGCGTGGTAGCGGAATCCGTCCGTAGACTCCATCGCCTTAGCGAATTGCCGCGCAAGGCGTTGACGACGCCTCTGGCGGGCTCTCTTTGAGAGAGTCACAACGCCCTGAACAGTAGAGGCGTTGGCGGGAGTTGGGTTGACCTGATTGGAGGTCGGTGGAACTTCATTTGACGCAACTTCGGCGTCAGTTGGGTTGAGAGCTTCGTGGGCTTCCCGAGCAGCTTCAAACCAACGAGCTTTTCTCCCGGAGGAGAACTTCTTGGACTTGCGGGGGGAGATAGAGCCGGACGAGGACACGTACTCCTCGAACTTGGCTTGGTCGAACTCGTACTCGACCTCCTCCACGACCGGGATTGCAATCCGCGGCTGCGACGCATCGATCTCGTTGGCGAGATCGTCGGCTCCCACTGTGGTCGCCAGATTGTTCGCGTGGAAAACTGTTTTCTTTTTCATTGATATGATTGTCATCTTGGGTTACAAAGATCCGGTCTTTTATAGATCCGGTTACAACTAAATCAAAGAAAATAAAGAAAAATTACAACTCTCCTCTGTGAACAAATCACGAGCTCCTGTTTTGCGGTCGCTCGCTTTGGTGGGTTCTTTGCCTGCGCCGGGGTTAATCCGTGGACCACCGCGCGATCTAGATCCGGTCGGATCTACACGAGTATGCGGGTATTATTCCACGAAGGGAATAATAGCCGGGAGGGATTAATCCACCAAGGGAATAATCGCTCAGATCTCGAGATCTAAGACCAAGCTTAGATCTGGAGTGTAGTCTCGTGTAGATCTCAGATCTGTTCTTTCTTCCTCTCGAGATCCTGCCTTTTCTGACGTGGATGGTCGCCGAGGATCAGATCTGAATGGTGCAAGTCTTCTGGTCTTCAAGCTCCGAGTTCACTCTTCAATCCGGCAGAGTTTCGGCTCTTGAAAGTTCGACCCCTGAAAATGAACATCTCTAGGCCTATTTATAGGCTCTCAGGACAGTGGCTGCAAAAAGGGAATTGTCGGCCACCTCTGGCCACTGTCGGCCACCTCGGGGTGGCCGACACTGTGCCTAGCCACCTTGGGGTGGCTCGGCTCATGGCCGAGCCACCCCAAGGTGGCTCGGCCACCGAGCCACCCCGAGGTGGCTCGGC
>NC_033799.1:47989395-48006722 GCF_001876935.1 Asparagus officinalis
TTCCTCCTTCTCATTTGAGGGAAGACTATCGCTGATGAATATAGGCTTTGGGTTGGCCTCGTCGCCCATGTTAATTTGGACTATTTTTATCTTCAGTGGGGGTTCTCTCTGTTCGAATCTATCACCATACTGCATGTTCAGGTGATGAACCCACGGGTCTTCCCAGGTTGGCATTTGATCGTCGTTCTCCATTGTGGACGGATCAGCTGTAGCCATGTTCGCCATTAGGGCTTTGAAGGCTTCCCCCAGACTTGTATCGGAATCCCATTCCGAGGAATCTGACGCCTGCTTTTCCATGAGCTTGCGCGCTTCCGGGCTATACTTAGATAAATGCCGACCAGGTTTGTCATCATCTTCATCTTCGCTTAAGAAATGATCTGGTAATGGGGAGCTTCTTCCTTTACCGTAAATCACTTCTTTTGCGCCTCTTATTTTGTTCGGGATGACCATGGTTGTTCCGAAAGAATGCTGGAGGCGTTCCTTTGTTATATAGGACGATCGGAGCGGCATATACAAATCAGGATTATCATACAACTCTTTTATCACATCATCAAGAGACAGGGAGTACTCTAAATCGTTATTTATTTCATTATCGGCAAGTTGCCAGTTACAACCGCCCTCTGACGATTGTTCATCGTCAAGGTTGATTATAAAGGGTACAATGTCATTTAGAACATAACCTCCATTGTAATCAAATCCGTCTTCGGTATCAGCTTCTTCTCCGCTGTCCGTGCCATGGGCCGATGATTCAGTATCGGATTCGTTACCATAAAGGAGAGAATCAGTGAAATAATTCTCACACCCTTTGAATGGTTGCTTATCCGCGACCACCGTTTTAACCTTATTATCAGCGTCGACATACTTTAAACACTGATGGAGTGTGGAAGGGATTATAACGTTACTATGGATCCAAGGCCGACCCAATAGTAAGTTATATGAAGTCTCGGCATCGATCACATAACACGTGACTTCTGTCTTCAAATCTCCCATTTGATCCTAACCTTATTGTCAGTGTCGACATATTTCAAACACTGATGGAGAGTTGAGGGAATTATAACATTACTATGGATCCAAGGCCGATCCAATAGTAAGTTATATGAAGTTTCGGCATCGATCACATAACATGTGACTTCTGTCTTCAAATCTCCCATTTGACACTTTATCCGGATTTTACCCAAGGGTCTTGACCCGCTAGTGTTGAATCCGTAGATAACTGTGCATGTGGCCGCCAATTTACTAACTGGAATACTGAGGAAATGCATCAAGCGAAGCGGCATAATACTCACAACAGAACCCGGATCCACTTGGATTCGGTTGACTTTGCTGGAGCTAATGTACCCGATGAAGTACAGCGGTCGATCATGGTTCGAATTCTTCGTCTGCATATCCTCTTTAGTGAAAGTAATGCAAGGAAGGTTCTTAGTCGCTATATTGCAGTGTTGACTCAGCGGTTCCGGTTCTTTAGGCACCGGCTTGACTTGAGTCAGAAACACCTCTGAATTGGCCAAAGCTTCTTGCAAGGCCTCCCTGGTTTCCTTGGACAACAGCAGCAACTCATACAGCGTTATCCGTGCTGGAATGTTGGCTAGTTGAGCCATTATATCGAAGACTTGCGGAGTCTTCGAGCTTTCCGGTTTGTCTCTTCCAATCGGGAGGCTGAAACGAGACTGCTTCGGATTCTGCACCTCTTGGGGATTCTTCTCTTTCGGTTTATTCACCGGCTGTCGTCGAGCCTCTTCGCCCGGTGTAGGACTTGTAATCACCCCCATCTCCGTGAGAGTTTTGGCTGGTCCCCGTTTATTCACCCCCTGCTCACTAGGTGGTGGATAATTGTAGTGATACTCATTTCCACTCCGAGTCGCAAAGACTTCTTGTTCTTCTTCGGAGAGCGGGAAAGCTAGGATTCTTTCGTCATCTTCTCCTGGGATAGCCGAGACTCCGCAGCAAGACTTTCCTTTCCCTTTTGATTTCTTCTTGGATGATGATCCAGCCCATTGTTCATCTTCAATGAGATAGGGATGAACCCAGAGGATTTCGCCGTTTGGGGCTGTGTGTGGCACAAGTCCTTTTTGGCGCTGTCCATATGGGTCATCGTTCACTGTCTTCATTCCTACTTTGGTGATGCGCTCTGGTTTGAACCAAGTTGTGGGCACCGATCCAAAGCTGATTGACACCGCATTTGCTCCAACATTCTTGGACGGCTTTGGGGTTATGACGCCTACATCAATTAGCATCTGGATCTTGTCCTTGAGGTGGTAGCATGACTTGGTAGGGTGATGGACCGCTCTATGGTATGCGCAATACTTCGGATCCGTCACTTTGCTAGCCCCTTCTTGATCCACGATCGCTGGCAGCTGGATTTTGTTGTTCTCCAACAGGTACTTAAAGATGTCGGGCACTTTGTCATCTTTGAAGGAGTACACTTTAGGAAACCTCGGCTCTGAAGACTTCTGCTTCTGAGGCCGCTGTTGCCATTGTCCCCGAGACTGTTGTGGTGCTTGTTGCTGTGGTTGTTGCTGAGGTTGCAATTGGAAAGTTTGATTAGCATCAACTGCATTAGCATGTGCCTTACCTTTCCCCCGTGGGACGAAATTCTGCTGTGGAGCATTCGTCGCTTGTTGGCCTCTCTCCGCCTTCTTCCTTCTGAGGAATCACTCAGCTTGTTCTCCTCGGACCTTCAAATCCTTCCACGTTTTGGATGGTGCTGTCCCCATTGCTTCCAACACGTCCAGTGCGAGGTTGTTGTGGCAAGTCTGGAGAATAAACTCCTCAGTGATCGGGTCCCGGCAGTTCATCGCTTTGTTCCGGAACCTTTTGACGAATGTGTCAACCAATTCCCCATCTTTCTGTTTCTCATCAAGCAACGACCCGATGGATATCTCTGTGTCGTCGTCGAAGAAGTTGGCGAGGAATTTAGTCTCCATATCATCCCAGCTGTTCACGCTTCCTGGCTTGAGGCGGTGATACCAGTCAAAGGCAGCTCCACGAAGAGTGCCAACGAAGGACCGTACCATCAGAGGCTCATTACCAGAGATAACCCCCAGGTGTGATTTGAAGTAAATCAAATGCTGGGTGGGTGAACCCATCCCATTAAACGGCGTGAAGTTAAATAGATTGAACTTTACCGGATATGGGATCGATTCCCATTCTCTTGGGTATGGGCAAGGAATGCCTGTTTTCTTCATCTCTTGAGCGGATATCAATGTATTGATTTTGCTCTCGAGGTTCTTAATCTTCAAGTTTTCACCTGTGTTTTCGCTAGCATTCTCGTTACCACCCCCTGCATTGACGGGAGGATTATTGGTATTATGAGTCTCATTCGCATTTGTGTCCTCATCTTCCAGATTAACCGGGTTACGACGACTTGGCTCGCCTTGCTGGTTCGTCAATGCTTGAATTTGTTGGTCATGCATTTCTCTCATGTTCTGCATGGCCATCTGCATTTCGAACCTGAAGGTTTCCTGTTGCTTAGCTAAGACGTCTTCGAGCATCTTGGCCACTTGCTCCGCACTTATCATAAGTGCCTCACGGGGTTGTCCCTCACTGGATACTGTATTATCTGATGCAACCGCGGAGCCGGCATCAGATTCTTCATCTTCTGAAGGTAGTCTTGTCCGGACTCTACCATAAGTTGCTCGCTTGATGGTTCCGGACTGCAGACGGGTTCTAGGCCGGGATGCTTTCAGAATCGACTCGAGATTATCCCGTGCCGACGTCCCTCTGCTAGTCATATTGGTGGTGACCCTCTGAAATTTTCCGTCTTCGACTATCCTTCTTCTTCGTCGGAAATGCCTGGGCCTCGGTTTTGGCGTTTCGGTACCGAGTCTTTCGCAAACCGAAACTCTTTCGGGGACCGCCTTGATACAGTTGCACTCAGACAATACTACCCGAATGAGTTTGGAATAGGGGCATTGAGTTTCCTGTTCTCGGGGACTCCTCTTCCTGGTTTTACTCGTACCCCCAACATAATAGTACAATTCGTCTGCTTGACCTATCGTGTGTCGGCACGACTTCTCAGGTATAACATTATCGTCATCAGATGATAATGTTTCCTTCTGAGGGTGAACTGCCTTCTTTGGGCCTTCAAGAGTCACGCGCCTCGAAACATGCCTTTTCGGGCGTGAGTTCTCAGCGGGCTCCTGGACTTCAATGCGCAAATTAGCACACGCAGCTACCGTGAACTCCTTGTCATGTTGAGGGTGGTGGCGACCCCCAGCATGTTGAGTCGTTCGGGGCTTCTTCATCGGGCCCAAACATTCTTGAACTGGAGCTTTGCTTCTTTCATCGGGAATTGGACCGAGGCGCTCCAAAACTGATCTTCTTCTTCGGGATGATTCCGCGGGATCTCCCGGAGTAGCTATGGGAATTTGGCTGGAGGCTGCAAAGGTTGCTCCTTAGCCTGAATCGCCGCTTTAGATTTTGGCCTCCAGACTTGGCGGGTTGGTGGCAGCTTCTTCGCCACCTCCTTCTGCAATCTCCTGCGGGCTTCTTGGACCTGAGCCCGTGCTTGCGCTGACAGTGCGCGGCGCTTGCGAATGCGCTCCTCAAGTGTCGAACGGTTCTGTTTGACACGGACCCATTCGTTCGTTGGCGGCTTGGAGGAGTCGCCATTCATCGGTGGTTGAGGCTATTTGCCTCTCCTGTTCTTCAAATTCGCGTGATAGCGGACTCCGTCGGTGGACTCCATCGCCTTTGCGAGTTGCCGCGCGAGGCGTTGACGTCGCCTCTGGCGGGCTCTCTTCGAAAGAGTCACAATGCCCTCAATAGTAGAGGCATCGGCAAGAATAGGTTTGACCTTGTTGGAGGTCGGTGGAACTTCACCCGACGCAACTTTGGCGCGAGATCTTCGTTGGTGTTTTCCACGTCTTCATACCAACGAGTTTTTCTCCTGGAGGAGAAATTTTTGGACTTGCGGGGGGAGGTTGATCCGGACGAGGACGACAAGTACTCCTCGAACTTCTGCTGGTCGAACTCGTATTCGACCTCCTCCACGACCGGGATTGAGATCCGCGGCTGCGACGCTCCGATCTCGGCAGCGAGATCGGCGGCTCCCACTGTGATCGCCAGATTGTTCGCGGGGAAAATTGTGTTCTTCTTCATTGATGATTCCATTGCCATCTTAAATAACAACTTTTTGAGTTACAAAGATTCGGTCTTTTTATAAGATCCGATTACAATGAAAATCAAACAAAATAAAAAAAGATTACAATTTCTCCTTGTTTGTCGAACAAATCGCGAGCTCCTGTTTTGCGGTCACTCACTTGCGTGGGTTCTTCGCCTGCGCCGGGGTTTATCCGTGGACTGCCGCGTGATCTAAATCTGATCGGATCTACGCAGTATGGCGGGTATTATTTCACGAAGGAAATAATAGCCGGGGAGGATTAGTTCACCAAGGAAATAATCGTCCAAATCTCGGAATCAAAGGCCAAGCTTTGATCCGGAGGATGACTACGTAAATCTGAGATCTGATCTCTCTTTCTCGAACTCCTGCCTTTTGTGACGTGGATGTTCGCCAAGAACCAGATCTGAATGTCCAAGTCTTCAAGTCTTTAAAACTCCAAGCTCAATTCTCAATTCGACAGAGTTTCGGCTCCAAAAGTTCCAACCTTTCAAAATGAACCAAGGGGGGCCTATTATAGGCTCTCTGAACTGTGCCCGGGCACAGATCTGGCCGGCCACCTATAGGTGGCTCGGCTCTGGGCCGGCCACCTATAGGTGGCTCGGGCCACCTATAGGTGGCTCGGTTTTGGCCGAGCCCCTATAGGTATTGGGGTTCCGTCATTTTTTCTGACTTTCTGTTCTGTCCGTGATTCGGTTGTTGACCTGATTTGGCAGTAAATCCACTTCTGAGTTCGAGTCTGAAACTGATCTTGATTCGATCGTGATTCATCCGAATCCGCCCTTGGTTGGATGACTCGTTGACTCTTCGAACCCTTGGCTTGATTTCACACGCGAATGGATGTATTCCGTTGCTTGCGTGCGATTTGTTAACCTGGGATAAGTCTGCGCCTAACACGCGCTGCCGGTTTAGTCTTTTTTCTGCACAAAAAGACACCAGAGTTCGATTCTGGGGTATTTTATCCCGAAGCCTAAGTAGGGATAAGTCAACGTCTAATACACGTTGCCGGGTAGCCTATTCCCGTAACAATGGCGAAGCCTATGTATTCAACATCATAGCACAAAGTCTAAGAGAATTCACTCTCTTAGCACAGCGTTACAATCCACATACTAGCCCGACTCAAACGGTAGTCGGTAAAGGCTAATCAAATCCGTTGAAGGCTGGGGATTAGCCCAAAATCCTAAAGTCAACGCCTAACACGCGTCGCCGGGTAGTCTATTCCCGTGAGAAAGACGAAGTCTACGTATTCAATATCGTAGCACTAAGAGCGTTAACTCTCTTAGCACAACGTCACATGCGGAACGGATTTAGACAATTCGCATGCTAGCCCGACTCAAACGGTAGTCGGTAAAGGCTAATCAAATCCGTTGAAGGCTGGGGGTTAGCCAAAAATCCTAAAGTCAACGCCTAACACGTGTCGCCGGGTAGCCTATTCCCGTAACAAATGGTGAAGCCTATGTATTCAACATCATAACACAAAGTCTCGGAGAATTCAATCTCTTAGCACAACGTTACATGCGGAACGGATTTAGACAATCCGCATGCTAGCCCGACTCAAACGGTAGTCGGTAAAGGTTTATCAAACCCGTTGATGGCTGAGGGTTTGCCAAAAATCCTGTAAGTATTATGACCGTTGGGTTCACAATCAACAGAGAAACATAATGATAAAAAGAGGAGTGCGCTAAAGAAAAGACTTTGTTTCATTAATAAAATCAGACCGAGTGGAGATACAAGAAAACGTCTCAAATCAAATTTAACAAACTGAAGGAAGCAATTTTAGCCTTAACAGCAGCAAGTTTCTCTGCGTGTTCCGCTCGAACCTTCTCCTCTCCTTCTTTCTGAAGCTTGGCATAAGCAAGAACGGCGGCAGCGTCGGCAGTTACGTCTTCTCGGTGCAACGCGTGAAGAGCCTCCAGTTCTCCTCTATAAACATTTTGAACTCTGGTGCTCTCGAGCTCAAAACCTTTTAGAGTCCTCTCCCCTTGGACGGTCCTAATCCCCGTACTATCAGCAATGTTGTTATAAGCATCTATCTTAGTTCGCAGATGACGTTGCCGTTCGTACAAGTTCGCAATGATGATTTCTTGCTCTGATATGCGTCTCGCTCGGGCCTTACGCTCGTGCATCCTCTGAATCTGAGCATCGATCATGAGCGGCGTGACCTCATCATGTGAGTCGGAGTATACTAGCTCTTCCAAACGATACATGAGTTCCTCTAAGCAGGTCAACTTTAACTCACATCGTCTAGCTAGCCGGATGCCACCTACACGCTGAATGTCTTTAAGACTATCTGCTATGAAAGGGAGCAAATCATAAAATCTTCCCCGTCCAAAACCAATGGCGGTGGCCGTTTGTTGCATAACTTTCTCTAATTCTTGGAGGATGCCCTGCACGGATTCGGAGACCGGGAGGACAGATTCTTGGTCAGGCATAATTGCAGCAACGGGATCCTCTTCCCCTTCATCGTCGGATATTAGGATGATTTCGGGTCTCACCATCCTCCTATCACGGGAATTCAACCGAGGAAGTGGACCGATAGCCTGCCTGGCGGAAACCGAAGAGAAAACCTCCCCACTACAACCGGTAGTAGCACGAGGAGAGAGATTGTCCGTGGGGAACTCGACTGCAACAAAACAAAGATAGAGTCAGAGAAATTTGCAAATTTCCAGGAAAAAAAGGACGAATTTGTAAATTTCCAAATATGCCAAAAATAGCTCACCAGCGTACGAGGGCAGCGCACCATCAGCCGACGCAGTAGGGGATTAATCTCTCGAGGTGTACGACATAGTGACCTGCAAAATAAATCAGAGAATCAGATCCAGAAAAAAAAATTCCCCTCTTTATTGCAATTCTACCCCCCTGAAAGAGGAGCTCGAGGCACCAAATCATAAACCCTAACCCTCATATGCAATCCCACAAATTCATGTGCTAAATTAAACATGAAATATCCCAAAATTATGGAGGATTTACATGAGGAAAAGCTCGAGGATCAGACAAAAAATTAGATCTTGAAAGGGGCTCGAACCACGTGCTCGAGGGGCCTGAGAGAAATTTTTATATGGAGATTTTTGGGGAATTTTTCAGTCTAAGATCAAAAGGAAGGATGGATCTAAGACAAATATGAAGATTTGAAGGAAAACGGATGCTCGAGGGAAAAGAAAATCCAAAAAGAGGGGATAGAGGTGGCCGGCCCTAGGAGGAGGAAAAGAAAGAGGAAAAGAACCCTTTTTATAGGTGAACCAGCCTTGAACCAGACCGGACCAGGTTGAACCAGACCAGACCAGTCCAAATCAGTTCAAAAGGGGCTGAACCAGGCTAAAACCAGGCCAAACCAGACTGAACCAGACCAGATCAGGATGAACCAGTCTGAACCAGTCTTGAACCAGTCCTGAACCAGCCTTGAACCAGGTTGAACCAGTCTTAAACCAGGTTGAACCAGTTTGAACCAGATTTGAACCAGAATTCAAATTGGAGTCGAACCGAGCATCGAAACGACTTCAAATCGACTGAGGGTTCAGTCCTTTGCTTATTCTTTCCTCTCCCACACATTCGGAAGGGTCGGAAGATTTTTTGAGCCTAATTACTGTCTTTTTTTGTTAGGCCGGTTCGGCTCATTCGAACATGAAAATACTCTGAAAAGTATACGAGTATAAACTGCTTCTTAATACTCCGAAAAGTATACGAGTATAAACTGCTTCTTAATACTCCAATGAGGTATACGAGTATAAACTATTTCCTATTTTTGGTTGAGAAGTTTCTGAAGAATATTTTTCTAAAAATATTCTTAAGGATAACTCAACAACACTTCGCCGGACAACGCGTCGCATATATGGGCTCAACACCAACAATCGATGGTCAGTTCTTTGTTGAACCAACAAGCACAAGCTAAAAATCAGAAAATCAAGAATCAACTTCAAGTTCAAAATTCCGACAACGGTCAGACAATAAATGTAGCACCGGAACCCTTGCAGACATTCGACAAAGCACCGAATAGCCTGAAGGATTGAAGGAATCAAGAATAGAAGCCGTTCAAAAGTCCCGTCATGCCGACTGAAGGTTGGGACAATCATATCCAAAGCATTCCAGACTCTTCTATAAAAGAACGAGGCTGAAATACTTTGGAGGGGGTATCTGTAGGCGTATAAAACTGCTTATAGGTCCCTTAACATAGCTCAGCATGATGATTCGACAAACCAACGAACCATCGGGCGACGTATCCAAACACGATCGCCAGACCACAACACCGAAGCCAAGTGACACGCGACAAAGCGGATTAACGAGGCGATGGAGTTAACGAACCGCACGCAAACAATGGAATACATCCACTCGCGTGCGGAATCAAGCTAACGGTTCGGTGAGTCAACGAGTCATCCAACCGTAGAATGGATTCGAACTCGAACACCGAAGCGGAGTTACTGCCAAATCAAGATCCGGACTGCCAAATCAGAGTTCAGATCAACAACGAAGCTCGGATAAACCGACAAACCGGACAACGGATGACACGGAGAAAACCCGGGGAAAGAGCTCGGCACTAAGCCATCTAGGCGGCTCGGTGAGCCGAGCCACCAAGTGGTGGCTCGGCGGCCGAGCCACCAAATGGTGCCTCGGCCACCTTTTGGTGGCTAGGTGCCTCGGCCACCTTTTGGTGGCTCGATGCCCCGGCCACCTGTGCCAAGGCACAGGTCTGAGTGCCTATAAATAGGCTAGAGGGGCTCATTTGTTGAAGGTTGGAATTTTGGACGGCGAAGCTCTGCTGAATTGAGATCTGAACCTTGGAGATTTGAAGCTTTGAAGACTTGCTCTTTCAGATCCGGTGCTCGGCGATCGTCCACGCCAAATAAGGCAGGAGTTCGAGAGGGATCGGATCTGAGATCTACGCGGTTATCCTCCAGATCAAAGCTTGGCCTTTGATCCCGAGAAGGCTACTATTTCCTTGGTGAAGTAGTACCCCCCGGCTGTTATTTCCTTCGTGAGATAACACCCGTTATACCGTGTAGATCCGACCAGATCTAGATCGCGCGGTGGTCCACGGATTAACCCCGACGCAGGCAAAGAACCCACAAAAGCGAGTGACCGCAAAACAGGAGCTCGTGATTCGTTCGAAAAAGGAAAGTTGTAATCTTTTTATTTTTTTCTTTGATTTTGTTGTAACCGGATCTTATAAAAAGACCGGATCTTTTGTAATCGAAAAACAATTACTTAAGAGAACAATGAATTCAATGAAGAAAGCTACGATTTTTCCCGCGAACACTCATGACTCATGGGTCGACTCATAAGATAATAAGTCGACTCAGCAGAGACTTTAGACAATGGGAGTTGATATCATGAGTCGACTCATGACAGTCATGGGTCGACTCATGAGCTGAAAACTGAGTTCTTCGACTCTGATGCTTATGATTTGTAAATTTGCAAACTCAACCTCATAACTGATGCATATATACATTCTCATAAGCTCAAAATGCTAGATTTCATGCACAACCATGTCATAAAGATATTTATCATAAATAAATATTATTTTTCACTAATAATCACATATATAAATTATCAAAATCTACGGGGTCTTACAATATATCATGCATATATTATATGTATATAATAAAGCATGAAAGAGCTGTAAACATGAGATAAAAGATATTGTAATAACGTTTGATGAAAAATCATTTATATGATAGAAAACGTCAAAAATCGTGTTAAGTGTACATATATTGAGCTTAAATATAAACATACAATATAATATAAGTAAACTAAACTTATACCTAGGTAAATCCACACATATGAACTTGAATCTTTAACGCTTGATTGTCGTGTGTTGAAATACCTGTAAAGATAAACATAAAAACAAAACTAGAGAATATATTAGCGATAAATTGTTTGAAAAATCATCATCAAAACTATAGGGTCAACAATCTCCCCCTTTTTGATGATGGCAAACAATTTATATATTGATATGAAATATATACTGATAAACACTAACAAACCACATACAATATGAATTAAACATATAGATAATATATATCATGAATCAAACATATAAACCACATTAGATTTTCTCCCCCTTTGACAACATCAAAAAGGGAAAAAAAAGATAAATATATATTGAATAGGAGCAATGCTCCCCCTGCATACAAGCACAGATAAAAAACAAAAGTACAGCTAAAGCTCCCCCTGTCAATTTGCATAGATGATATACAAATATCATATTTATACATAGGAACCATAAATAATATATAGATCAAATAAATCACAAATCATCACTTAAACACCAAATACTACATAGTTTTCCACAAACAAGGTTTGTTCCACAATACTACCATACACAAATTGTTTCACAAAGTCACATAGTTTTCCACACAAACAGAGTTATTACAACTCAAAATAAAACATAAGTATTAAGTTTTAGTTCAACTAAACATAAACATCACCATAAGCATAGAATCCAATAAACTCCAATAAGCAACAAAGTCAATCACCACCATCACCACCAGAAGCAGAGCCAGAGCCAGATGCAGATCCATCATCAGAGCCAGAATCAGATCCATCAGCAGGGCCCTCCTCAGAACCAGACTCAGAACTGGAAGAGGGATCCGGAATCCCAAGAGACTGACGCTGATAAGATAGAATAGTCCTAACGTCCCTCTGAATAGTTGAGACCTGAGTCTCGAGACGATCCAAACGGGCACAGATATCAGAAGTGGAGGAGGTGGAAGCTCTAGACCGAGAAGATGATGGCTTAGTAGGATCAGATAAAGAGGCATAAAGTTGCATACGGGAGAGAGAGACTTTATCAAAGTACTCCTTACCCGGATCAACTTTGGGTTCATTTGAGAGAGCAACACCGAAGTGTTGAAGAATGAGGGTGATGAAACTGTCAAAAGGAAGAAATTTGTGATGCTTGCATGCCATGTTCTTAAGAAAAACATTTGCCCAATTCACTTTTATTTTGGCAAAAATGGCATAAACAGCATTAACTTTGTCAGGAGCAAAATGATCAAAGCTACCGGTTTTAGGAATGAGATTATGAGCAACAATACGAGCTATGATTTTGGCGGTGGGATTGAGTGATTTGTTGTTCGTAGGATAGGTGCAACCGGGCTTAAATAAGATATTGTTCACAGCCTGATCAGTGTGATCGATAGACATGAGCTCAACGTCACTTGTTGGAATCTTAAGAATTCCCGCAAGCTCGTCGGCAGAAAATAAAATCTGGATATTTTTAACAGATGTGGAGATGGTTTGGACACCATCAGCAGTGGAAGTGACAGACAAATTTGCATAAAACAAATATACCAGAAATGGATAATAAGAAACTTTACGTTCCACATCTAACAGTCTAGCCAACCCAACATCATGTAGAATCATATGAATGTCATACATGGCTAATTGTTCGAATTTGATATATTTAGTGGGCAGGATTTTCAGTTTGCATAGCTCTCTATATTTTTTAACTAGGGACTTAAACAGAAGATAATCCTCATAATGAGAGGTAATGGAAGATGAGGAACCAGATTCAGGTTTAGATCTTTTCTTAGGAGTCATTTTGACAGATATGATCAATTAGGGTTATGAAAAGATGTGAAATTTGACAGAAATTGAAACCCTAAAAAGAAAAATAAAGCACAATAAGTATAAATGAGCAAACTCTATATCAAAACCCTAGAATTAAAATGTTGAAACTCTAGAGCAAGAGAAGAAATTGAAAGGTGAGAGATTACCCAAGAGAGGTGGAGAGCAGCTGCGGTCGAGCGAGGAATTGCTGCGGGCGACCGAGGAGAGGTTTCTGATTTGGGGAAAAATATTTCGAATGAAGGTAGAGGATGAAGAGGGTCGGATCTTAGAGAGGAAGAAAGGGCGGCCCAGATTAGATCAAATCAAGATCAATGGTGATGAAGAAGCGGGTTTGAAAAATTAAACCAAATAAACCGAAAACCCGATAACGAAAATGAGCAGAAAACCGAAAAACTCTCTTGCGGTCGACCGTGGCGGTCGACCGTAACAAACTCCAAAAACATTGACGGTCAACCGTAGCGGTCGACCGCGAGAAAGAAATAGGCACAGGCAGTTTATAAAATCTGGAATTTGAGGAAAATTCAATTTGATCCTTAATAAAATTATTTTATAAGATGTATAAATACATATAAGTTTTTAGCCATTAAAAAATATTTTATTTTAACTTAATAAAAATACAATTCATCATTAAAACTCAAAAACTCAATTATTCAACAAACAAACAAAAAAAATAAACAAGATAAAAAAAATTGATATAAAAATCATTTTGGTACCCAAATCATTTTGGTACCACTAGAATTTGGGACATAACCCCTATCATTTAAATCTAAGGCCCTAGGGTTATGAACCCGCTTGGACGTATTTTGTGTACCGATACGATCAAAACAAAAATTGTAAACATGACCCATACGATTGCAATTTGTGCAATGTAGAGGTTTGAATGGTTTGCGTTGACCGAAATGAAATGCACGTGGTTCATTTGTAAAAATAGATTTTTTTATAATTATTTTGCAAACGAGAATTTATTTTCAAATCGAAACAAAACATGAACAAATGACCAAAACGACCACAATAATCACATTTGTACACATGAGCATGTTTATGATTTACACTATGTGTGTGTACATGTGTATGTGATGAAGAAGCTTGATGGGATGCACAATCATGAATAGGCTTGTCAATTTTTGGTGCATTATGATTATGACAAAATTGAGCTAAATGGTCTTTAAGACCGCAAATAGAACATTTGTGAATTTTGTCATACATATGTGCATAGTGAATAGGTTTCTTAGAAGAATTAACATTGAACTTTGCACATAAGTCCATAAGCTTTTTATTATTAGCAATACAAGTGTTTAGTATTGAATCTAAGGTGGATATACGTTTTCTCATTTGATTCAACTCATCATTGTGCATACAAGCATTGCTACTAGAAGTAGGATAAACAAGATTTTTTATCATAGATTTTAGCTTATCTACTTCTAACATAGCATCATGTTTTTCATGAACCAAACTAGCATTTTCAATTCTCAATTTTTCATTACATTCTTTAAGAATTATATTTTCATTTGCAATAAAATTAAACTTAGTGGCTAGTGTTTCATGAGTGGATTTCATATTTACATACTTACTATTTACATCAACATAGCAATTGTGTAACTTTTCAAACTCAAGAGTAAGTTCATCAAAAGTAATAATATCATCGTTATCAAGCTCGCATACCTCACTAGGTTTATCACCTAGTGGTATTGTACATGGAGATGAGGCTTCCTTAGAGCTTAAAGTGCGATCTTCCAACGCTTTTTGAATAGCCTCCGAGTCTCCTTCATGTGCTTTAATAAATTTTCATAAGGCGTAAGCACTATCAAAATGAGCAAATTTGTTAGAAAACGATGAGTGAAAAGTATTAAGCAAATATTCTAACAAGAGCTTGTTCATGTTAAACAATCTTTTATCATTTTCACTCCATTTGGATTTTTCCAAAATAGGAACAACATAGGCATCCTCAATAATCTCCCATAAATTGAATTGTTTAGATTGAATAAAAAGTTTGAATCTAACACGCCATTGAGCATAGGGAAAATATCCAAATGAGGAGCAATATTAATAGCATAACCTAGACTAGATGCATCATACATATCCATAATGATTATATGCAAGAAGCAAAAAGCAATCAACACTAGATTAGCACGAAAACGATAACTTGGATCTTTAACTCAAGGCGATTAGTCCTTAAATCAAAGAGCACCAAGCTCTAATACCAATTATTAGACCCTAGAGGGGGGTGATTAGGGTCTTATGTTAATCTAATCCCGATTAAATGCCAATTAAGGTGATTAGGGTCTTATGTTAATCTAATCCCGATTAAATACCAATTAAAATTATGTTGATTAATTTGTTCTTGCAAGAATGATATAAGATAGATATGAGCAAGAGAGATATGAATAAGCACAAATAAAAAGAACGCTAAGCAAAATACAAACAAACGATATGTTTACGAGGTTTGGTCACTACGACCTACGTCCCCGCTCATCACCTCGAGGAGATCTTCACTATCACAATCCGGTTTGGAAGCCGAAACTTCTACACACTCGGTTTACAAGATCACGGAAAACTCTCACACTACACAATCACTAATCAATCACACTTTACACACTAAGTGTAGGAACCTATCCCGTGTCCTCCTCCTCAATTGCTCGGATGCAACCTCTCCCTAGGTTCGTCAACCGACGCCACTCCTATTGGATTCGACCCCGTCTCTCGCCTCACACTTCTCTCGGTGTACAAGTATATTACAAGCTATACTCACAAATTAAGATTAAATACAATGATTTGTTCTCGATAACAAATGATAACGCAAATGAAGCTCACACTCACTAAATCACACTCCACAACCCACACTATATAATATGAAGATATTAAGCTCAATAAGTGTGTGTGATAACAGTGAATGAAAATAATACAACTCAATAAATATAGCTAAGATATGAAAATTAAGTAGAAAGCTATATGTAAATATGAGTTAGAGAAAACTTCTCCATAGACAAAAAGAACAGTGGATGATGAGATTAAAAATTCTCTTCTTGTAGTAGGAAAACTTCTTTTGAAAACAGACTGATGAAATCAGCTTAAACAGCTCTTTTAAACACTCTTAAGATTTTGTTAAACACAAAACTTAGATATAGTGAAAGAGAGCAGCAATGGGGTATTTATACCCACTCAAGATATCAGTAAAAACAAACTTGAAATGACCAAAAATCCCCCAGAGAACCATTGTAAAAATAGCCGTTAAAAAGCAATGATGACATCGGCGGGCGACCGTGGAAATCCCGCGGTCGACCGCGAGGCACAAAAAAATCTGAGAACAGGGTTTTAAAGCTGGCGGTCGACCGCGGCGGTCGACCGTGAAAGTCTCTGGATGAATCACGGTCGACTGTCACGGTCGACCACGGGCATATAAAATCCAGACTTGACAATTTGTACATGGCGGTCGACCGTGGCGGTCTACCGCAAACTGACACAGTCTGAAAACCTGTTTTTGGGCTGATTTTGAAAATACTTTAAAAATAGCAAATCAATTCCAAAAATAATAAAACTTTGGGAAAAGTTTCTAAATGATAAAATGAACATGTTAGAAAAGGAATTTTTGAAAAAATAATTTTCGTTTGCAAAAACACACTGTTTTTGAAAAGTGTTCATAAAACTTGTATATTACGAATATGAAAATTTTGATATGACTTATAAACATGCAAATATATATCATGCATATATTATATGTATATAATAAAGCATGAAAGAGCTGTAAACATGAGATAAAAGATATTGTAACAACGTTTGATGAAAAATTATTTATATGATAGAAAACGTCAAAAATCATGTTAAGTGTACATATATTGAGCTTAAATATAAACATACAATATATGTAAGTAAACTACTCTTATACCTAGGTAACTCCACACATATGAACTTGAATCTTTAACGCTTGATTGTCGTGTGTTGAAATACCTGTAAAGAGAAACATAAAAACAAAACTAGAGAATATATTAGCGATAAATTGTTTGACAAATCATCATCAAAACTATAGGGTCATCAAAATCCACTATCACAACCGGGTTTTCTACGCTCACCTGAATAACATTTACACCTCACAATTTCATTCACGAAATTCGGTCCCCACGACCTACATCTCCGCTCCTCACCTCGAGGAGATCTCCACTACACACTCGGTTTTCTAGCTAACCGAAAACTTTACAATCTCACAATATAATAAATAATTTGTTCTCTATAATAGATGAGAACTCAATGTACACTCCCTCTCTAAGTCACGCAATCCCACAATCCAATTTTCCACTGTATGCAAATATAATAAGCTCAATGGTTGTGTGTGTAAACAAAGAGAAATAAAATCAAACTCAATTAAAGTCTAGCAAATATAACTATGATAATGTAAATATAAACAAGCTAGATAATTGAGTTGAGAAAACTTCTCTAGAACAAGAGAGATGGAGATGTGAAGTGGAAAGCTCAAACCAAAGATGATCTCTTCTTGTGAAACAATCTTCACAAACTTGAAACTTTTAACACACACTTAAACAAAACTTAAACTCTTGTAAAAACTTATTTAAAATATCCCTTGGTGGTAGAAAATAGTTATGACAAAGGGGTATATATAGGGTAGAAGAAAACAACCCAAAAAACCCCA
>NC_033799.1:48007722-48012191 GCF_001876935.1 Asparagus officinalis
GTCCCCGAAGAGATATCCAGGTTTGGTTATGGGCTTACGGCTTGGGCTTTCAAGTCGAGCGTCCGAAACGAACGTCCTGAGAGTGTCATGAGAAGCTTGGGTGATCAGTTCCACGCGACTCTTCTCTCTCATCCGGAAAACCGGGAGTTCTAAACGCGAGCTAAAAGTTATGTTCATGTCTGCACCACCTTCATGTCCAAAGTGGTGGCGAAAAAGAAGAGGCTCGCTGGTATGGCGCACTGCAAAAAGAAGAAAAGAGTTAGACAACTCAAAATCAAAAGTTCAAAAAGAGTTAGACAACTCAAAATCAGACAAGTTCAGACGCGAAGGTCGAACCCCGCGTCAGACAAGTTCAGACGCGAAGGTCGAACCCCGCGTCAAACAATCTCAGACGCGAAGGTCGAACCCCGCGTCAGACAATCTCAGACGCGAAGGTCGAGCCTCGCGTCAGATAGTTCAGACACGTGGGTCGACCCTCACGTCAAAAATCTGAGACGCGGAGGTTAAACCCCTCGTCAAGAAGATTAAACGACGGGGTCCAGCCCCGCGTTATGGGAACGAGTTTCCTCGTTAATTTCAAGATCAGAACTTGCCGGAGCAAGTTTAATGACCACGAAGGTCGTACTCACCACCGATCAAGGGGAGTTGGGGCGTCACATTCGCCTGAGCAGCGGCGCCGCCGGTCGGCACCGACGGTGCAGATCCCCGAACCGTAGCGGCATCAGGCTTGGAAGCGACGTCGGACTTGGAGGACTTCTTTGGTGCCATTGAATCTCGTCGGAGAAGAAGAATAGTTTTCGCCGGAGATGAAAACGAAATTTCTTTTTCGTTAAATTTTCAAGAAGAGTCAAATGACTCTTGATTTGACCCCTAGCGGTCTATTTATAGACAGCTATGAGCTGTCAAATCCTAACGGACGGGATTCGAGGCCATCAGCCCGCCCAAGCTCGACCCTCGCGTTCGAGTTGATTCAGCTTCCAAACGCGATGCTCACCCACGCGTTCCAATTCTCAAATGCAGAAGGCATCTCTTGTGTTTGGACCATTATGACAGTAATTTCTTGGTTACCAAGGCGACCAAAGCCAGGAAGAAACAAACGCCTCCACTGGGGAGTCTGTTGGAGGAGTACAGATAGATTACAGTCAACAACGGCGAAATCATCTGACTCGATCAGGCGGGAAGAGCAATCAATCCACCAAATTCTGGGATCCAAAGTATTCCGAAAATTCGTCCCAGTCAACCGCGAACTTTCGAAAACTTTGGAGGGGGTTCTGTAGGCTGTCTAAAAATCACAATAGATAGCTTATTCAAACAAGCTCCGACAACGGAGGTCACAATCAGACGACTTCCCAATCACTGCATCCGCAACTCCACAATCGCCACAAACGCGACCTCACTTCTGAGATGATTGATCTTGATGGCTGTGACAACAGCATGGCTAATATCATAGCAACTATTAGAGATGCTGATGAGCAGTGGGACGATTTCAGAAATAAAAAGTTGGACTCAGTTGGTGAGTTGCTTGGTAGAGAGCTATGGGCGAATATTCATCTTTAAGACACTATGGATGTTGATTCCCGTCTAGCTCCTACAACGAAAGCTACAATCAAATAGCTTTCGGGTCGATGATCGAAACATATAGTCGAATAGTTGCTTGGTAGAGAGCTATGGGCGAATATTCATCTTTAAGACACTATGGATGAATGGAGGGCTGTTCACATAGATCGAGAAGAGTTACAATTTAACGACACTTCTGACGATTGATGAAAAAACTCTATTCAGCAGTCTTCACAATCTACAGTGAAAGTTACAATCTGACGACTTTCACACTCCACAACAGCTAAAGCTAGGATTATTGAACAACGGTCCTTGCAACGCTCTACAGAAGAAGTTACAAATCAGCTAACTCCTTCTGAAACGCGGGTGTCATCCCCGCGTCATAACTTTGGAAATGAAGGCGACCCTCGCGTCGTCAATGTACTGTCCAACCGAGAGCGACCCTCGCGTTCAATGGTGTTCAACCAACAGCGACCCTCGCGTCGACAATGCACAAGCCAAACGCGAGCGACCCTCGCGTTCAATGGTGTTCAACCAACAGCGACCCTCGCGTCGACAATGCACAAGCCAAACGCGAGCGACCCTCGCGTTCAATGGTGTTCAGCTAACACCCAACTTCGCGTCTCAATTCAAAGAACACGAAGTTGAGTTCTAAACGCCAGAATGGGCGTTTGACTTATTCAAACATAAGTCGAACGGTTCCAAAACCGTTTATCCCACATTCTGAGGGGATTTTCACCCACGTAGGAGCGGATATAGGGGTCAGTTACAACCTCTTATCCCCCTATAAAAGCTCAACGAACCCAACAGAGCAACGGGTTGGATTTTTGGCATCTGAACCACACAGGTTGGATTCAAAAGATCTAAACCATACAGATTAGAGATTTTCAGTTCTCAAACAAACTCGACAGAGTTAAAGGATCGGATTTTTGATAATCAGATCAGAGGTTGGATTCTTTATCATAAAAACCACTCGGGTTTGGAGATTCGGCAACGACAGCAACGAAATCCTTGGAGATAGGATTTTTGAATCAACCTCAGAAGATCAAATCTGAGAGGATTCTTCGACAACAGAAAAACAGCTTGATCCTTAACCGAATTTTCGGTTCCAACAACTCTATTCACAGAGTTCAAACTCGTTCAGAGTTCTTAAACTCATTCAGAGTTATTCATAAAACTTTCCACGAAAGTTCATCGTTCCCACGAGATAAAGACGGTCGGATCGTCAACGGAGAGCAAGTTCGACGCAATCAATCGAAGGAAGCACTCCATCGCTGCCAAGAAGAACCCAGTTTTAAACAAAGGGGAAAACCAAATTCGTTTTCCTCTCTTTTGTAATCAAGTTGTAACCGAGATCAAAGGAATCAAAAATCACATTTTCTTTATTCTCTTCTCCATAACAAGCACAAATAAATTTATCTATAGTAGGGGGTAATCTTACCATGGTGACCATAAACACTTTACTCTACAAAATTAAAAACCAACCAAACACAAGAAAAGTGGGAAATATGAAATCAACAAATTTTTTCCCTTTTTTTCCATGTGAACCAAACACAAGAAAAACAAATACATTGTTTTCCTACCATTTTTAAGTGCGAACTAAACCGAAACAATCTATTTCTTGGAAAAGTTTGGAAAACTCAAAACTTACATTTTTTTTTACATGGAATTACATTTCCCTATATCTAGGAAACGAACCAAACAACCCCTAAATCTACTTAGGATCTTGTTTGAAATGAATAACCCACAATAGCTTAAGGGCTAAATCATAATTTTAAATCAAACCAGAATAGATTCTAAGCCCCCCTATGTTTAGTATCACCACAATCTGATCCCAATAGATAAAATGAATATGCCTTCCCCATAAGAACACTTTTAATAAGTTGAACCCCAGCCACATTAGATAATTTCCTCTATTTCTAGTCATATATTTGATTAGTAATCTTAAGAAAGAGAGCATCACAACTAGAGAAATCATCCTTTTACGAACCATAGGTAAACCCGGGTATCTGATGAGAAAATTTTCCTCAGTATAGCCAAAGAGGTGAATAAACATGCCTAAGATTGCTAGGGACACCATCAAGGAGAGCAGAACATTTAGAATATGTAGTCCAAAAACTGAGCCGAAGGAATCAAGATAGCTAGACAATGCAGTTATAGATGACTCCTCACCTCTACTAAAGAGAAAAGAATCAATACCTATATCTAATATAATGTGATTATAAATATCGACTATTTCTCTTGAAGATAGTGTATGACATGAGAAAGAAAAGTTGGCGATGAACTTGGATACCAAGGAAGCACTGAACCGGGAGTATGTCTCCAAGTGGAGGAGCTAAAATGAAGCCTGTAACGAGTTAATAGCTGGGATTAGAATTTGCAACAATAGAGGTTGGTATCAATTCAATTGAAGGCTCGACATCAATAAGAGAGCAGTGATCACTACTGTGCCCTTTGGAAGAGGGGCCTTGTGGAGTTGTTGAAGGTTTTCATGCTCTACAGTTCTAGAAGTCTCAGCAAAAGGTTATAAGGAAGAATTAACCTTTTCAAAGGTGGAAAGATAAAAATTATTGAGAAATAGGCATGTAGTTCAGCCTTAGAAGACATCGTAAGAGTACTACGAAATGAAATAAGAGCAAAACGATGCAAAACAACAACGGTGGGCGATAGGGCCGGCCATTTCGACTACGAGAAACCCACCTTGGCTGATGCAACTTAGAGATGGCCTAGCCTAGCTACATTGTCCAGTTTGATTTTAGAAGTATCTACAGCTCAAAATCGCACAAAAGACTAGTCATTTCAAACTCTAGCCAAATCACTGAGGTCATGGCATCTTATGTGACCTACACGGATCACAAAATTACTTCATTTTGGGTCATGGTCAAAGATTTTCTTTTATTTTTAAGGTGATT
>NC_033799.1:48012201-48035224 GCF_001876935.1 Asparagus officinalis
AAATTTGATATGGGGGATCCTCTTTTTCAGTAGAAGGATATTTTCTAGTTTATGGTATTTTTCAATTTTTAGTAAAAAATATTATTTTATCATTTTCCCTTTAGTTTTGAGTCTATAAAAGTCTCTTTTCCCTTTAGGATGTAGGCAATTAGCTTTTGATGAAATAGAAATCCTACTTGTTGGCTGTGGTCATTTTATCCATGCTCTCTCTATCTCTCTATAACTTTGCAATTTGATCCGGTTGCAGCCCCAACAAGATCGCATCACCAGTTTACCAGTCGATTAGATCGGTTGGTCAAACGAGTTATGGGCAGAATTCGAGTAGTTTCTTGCTTTGATATTCTACTCGGTTGAGAATTCCTAATGAATTATGTTTCTGATTTTGGGGTCTAGAAAAGAGGTCTAGGCATAATGTTAGAATAATTAAGCCAAGGAAGGTTACATATTATAAAAGAGATGTACAGAGGACATAAAAGAGAAAGCTATAGTTTTTTGAGAGCTTTTTGGTGAGGTTAAGAGAGGTTTTCTTGTTGGATCTTTTGAGAACAAAAAAAATTAGATTGTTTTCTTATACTCTCCGATATAAAGAAGGTTCAAATCTCTCCCTGTAGATATAGGCAATCGTCGAGCCATGAAAATCTCTTATCCTTGTGCTCTTGGATTATTTTAAGTAATTACTAGTATTTCAATTTAGTTTGAATAAATTTTTTTAAGTTCCGCATCGCTCGATGATTAACTAATCTTAAAAAGGGTAGATCTAATTGCAGTTACAGTGCGTGTGCGCCGCATAAGCACATATAGATATAGTAAGTATCATATCCGAGCCATACTTGGTTGCATCAATCCATGTGAGTGCTTCACACGAATAATATTACCGAACTTAATTGTACTCCTCTTAGTTTTATAGTTTTACTCTGTCGCTTAGTCTCTCCGCCGTAAAACTAAGTTCACACGCTAGCATGGTAGTTATTCTTTTGGGAAGGATGGAAGTTTAGGTAAAGGATGAAGCCAGAAGGAAATACTTATGATCTCTGATGAGTTGTTAACAAATCGTTCTAGAGGTTACATTGCACTGACTTACTGCCCATGTTAGGAGAAGGATAATTTTCTCCTTTGTCAAGTTTCTTTTTCCGTTCGAGTGGGAACAAGAGAGAAGGTACTCAAATTAATGGAGTTTCCTTTCATGTGGGTTCATGCACTTGGTTTGTGCTTTTCTTCAAAAAGAGAGAGTTATGGGCTTGAAGCCAACAGTGTAGAGCCCTACATAGAAATTTCTGCATCCTGTACAGAATTTAGAATTTTCAGGCCCCATACGAGCGCCACACCTGAATTTTATATTCGGACAAGGATCAGTAGGGTTGTGATCAATTTCTCATAAAAGAAATAGTGCACATGAACCTAGTTAGTGTTGGAGTTGGCTCAATTTCCAACTCATTTATTACTACAGTTTTTTTGCATGCAGATATAATTTTACATGGTCTTTTCGGGCATGATGCAGTCATTATTTGGCTTGGAAATCTCCATGAAAGTTGTAGAGGTGCATGTATAGTTTACTCCAAGCTTTGAATCACAGGAAACGAAGCAGTATTGAGGGAGTTATGGTCAGTCAAAGTACCCTACTCGAATCTGGACAGATTTGTGTATTCCCAAGCATTTTGGAAGATGAAAAGATTAATCAAGGCCTATAAATAGGCATCCTCTCATTGTGGAGAGATCATCCAAAAATCATCCAAGTTTTTCTACTTGTTCTCTTGAAAGTATAAAGAGTTAGAGTGAAGGAAAGCCTCTTGTGTTGTTGTAGAGATCTCTAGTGTTGAGTTAAGAAAGAAGGAGGGTGTGTGAGGGCTGTGTGGAAGTCGGCATTGTTGGGTGTGCCGTGTGTGCCTTGTACCCATTTGTTGATTCCATTATAGTAAAATATCCTCCGAGCTCCAAGCTCAACCCGTGGTTTTTCCCGTTTGGGTTTTCCACGTAAATCATTGTGTCCATTATTTGTGTGATTGTCTTTTATCTTTTTTTTGTCATTAAGAACAAAGCCCTAAAATGGTGTTGAGAAGTTTCGCAATTCTTCAACACCAACAGTTAGCTTGCTTAAGTTCTTATGGAAACAAATAAATGGGATTGTAGCCCTTGATTGAAGGAATCAGTTGATATCAATTAATATCAATTCTGAGATACTAGTGATTCACATTGCATCTTTATCACGATAATGACCCAGGTAGGTAAGCAGTCACTACCACATATTTGCTCTAACGCAACGGTTCAAAATCGTTGCACTAGCCATGGAACCGTCACCCTTGAGCAAGTGCGACGGTTCTCAAACCGCCTCATATGCTGCCGTTGCCCTACCTCTATCGTAACGGTTTTGCACTCTATTGCGACGGTTTTTTGAACCGTTGCCCCTGCATCTAACGCAACGGTTTTAAAAGGCAAGCGATTTTTAAGCCATTGCAACGGTTTTGATTGAGCTATTGCGACGGTTTTTAAGCTACTGCGACGGTTTTTTATAGCTATTACAACAGTTTTAAAAGATCTAACGCAACGGTTTTAAAAAGCAAGCGGTTTTTAAGCCATTGCAACAGTTTTGCTTGAGCTATTGTGACAGTTTTTAAGCTACTGCAGCGGTTTTTTATAGCTATTACAACAGTTTTAAAAAACCTAACGCAACGGTTTGGATTGAGCTATCGCAACAGTTTTGATCGAGCTATTGCAACGGCTCTGATTGAGTTGTTCTTGGTTCCCTACGTCAAAATCATATAATATTCAATTACCTGGACAATCTTTTTAAGAACATGGCCAAGTTAAATTTTAATACACAATATAAAAGTAAAAATGTTAAGCATAATCAACCATAATGATAAGTACCAAGATACATCAGTATATTATAAAAACTACAAAGTATTAAATCCACACTACCAACATTTCAACTCAGAAAATATCGTACCGAACTAACATTCAAACAATGTACATCAACATTTGATTACAAAACATGAAACTTCTCGGTCAAAGACTTTATATTCTCTATTTGTTTCCAAAAACTTGTTCCTCAATGTCAAATACTCACTAGGACAGCGACAGCGAGACTACAGAAATAGACCTGAAAGCATCGTCAGCAGAGAGTTCAGGGGGTTCCATGATGCATTCACAGGTCAAATCTCAAAAAAAAAAAAAAAAAAAAAACTCATGAGCAGTTTTTCAGTTTGAGGATCAAAATGGACTATTTTGAGAGCCAATAAATGATGAGGAACAATGTGCAGGCTGCTATGACTGCAGAGAGGATGAGTGTGTCCCTCGAACGCTTTCTTCTTATCGCTCCTTCAATTATAAATCAAGCATCAAAAATCAGTTACACGTATAAAAACAAAAATAAAACAAGGTTTTGCGGAAGGCGTGGTACCAAGGAGGCCTCGAATAATAGGAAATTTTTCGCCCAGATGCTTGACTTTTCCCTGAACATCGCCGAACAAAGCCCTTTGTGCTCCTAGGACTGATCTTGTAGCTTGAGCCTGACTTATCACTTCATCAATCTGGAAGCCAGCAAATCGTTAATATAATTTAGCGCCAGTAAGCAACAAGAGCAGTATGTTCAATTCAACAGTTAGTATCTCTATATACAGCAAAGATGTTTGTCCAACAGTTAATTTTTTCTTTTGTTCGTCATGACATAGAATTAGCAAGACCCCGCAATCTTTTTATTTAGCCTTTCACCATTTCCAAGAGAGACCCATGTTGCTCATAAAACATACGTACATACGTATATTCTTTCAACTCTCTCTAAATATTGTACATGGAGCTTGAAATCTACAAATGCACACGATTCTTACCGCCAATCATGAAGCAAAAGTGAATCAGAATCATATCATAGGGAGGGGGGAAAAAGGGAAACAAACGAATGTGATATCTTACATGACTTGTGCTCCCGTGGACTGAAGCTCTTTCTCTCAATAACTGCATTCTAGGCGACATACTTCCAGATGCCTGTACAAAGTGGCCAAAGTCAATATTTTCTGCGATAATCAATCAGGTATATACACTCGGTAAAATCAAGCCAGCCTCACCTTGGACTCACTGATAGCATCTCTAACAGAGTTAAGAAGTTCGGCATGCTCTCTCATGGAGTTCAAGTTTCCTTTTGTTCGTCTAAACTCCTGAACATACCAATTAGAGTGAGTTGAGTCAGATTTTCTTACGTTAAATAAATGTGCAACTGTTTGATAAAAAACAGGAAAGAATTAAACCAAGTGGTAAACAATGTAGAAGTAAGAAACAATAAAAACAAAAGCAGATAACATATACCAGTTGGCAAACAAACCAAAGAATATGAAATCAACATAAAGAAAATAAACTAACAGAATCTAACTCTAGGGTAAAGTAAAAAGTAGAAAGGATAAACAATAATTTTTGGCATAACTTTAGTGGGGGCCCCTATCGTATCGACCAAATATCATTTGGGTGCTTATGTTTGCAAAACACCGGCGGGGATCCCTTCCAAAGATTAAGGACCTAAATGATATTTGGCCAATACATCAGGAATCTCCAGTGAACTTTTGCATAATTATTATTGCATCTCAGGACCGGTATGATGATGAAGTGGTTATTCATAGATTAAAACAAAGGCAGAAGTTTCACTGGCTAAGTTGGTGAATGAGTACTATATTGATATTTAAGACACATGAGAAAAGGAAACCTTTGTAAGGTTATAGAACTAGCCGTGCTTTAACTGTTAGAATGTTGGACAGGAAATGACTATGTTCTAATCATGACATTTTACAAAAATCTGTGTGTCGATAATAATACCAAGATGAACTGATAAATGAGTGTCTTAGCAAGATTACTGAGGTGGCTTCAATTGAGAATAAGAAAAAGAATGTTTGAGTCGGTTGGACGCATACGTTAAAACATATGATTAAGATGAGTCATAAATGAAGCAACAAAGAGTAAGGATTGACTTCACAAAACAGAAATCGAGGTAAGGAAGAACTATTTGGATCAAGTTCAAATGCACCTGGAAACAAGAAACACGCAAAAAATTACCTGTGTATATTCATGAAGTATGTCCCTATGCCTTGCAAGTTTTTGATTAATAGAACTTGTGGCAGATGCTGTTGCAGCACATCGGCTCATGGAATCATTAATATCGAGCAGCTTCTCTAGTGAGGACTCTATTTCCATTTCCATGGACTTCCATGATCTACTGGGACCAACATTTAGTGATCCACTGTCCACATAACCTGTGATGTTTAAAAAAAAACAATAATAAACAACTAGCTATTACAGGAAAAAAAGAAGAATTATGAGAAAGCACAGCAGATATAAGTTATTATTTTATGAAAGATGAGTAAATGTGTAACTCCCAGCACAGCACAGGATCAAATCAAATGTGATTTCCTTATGATGCTTTATGCTTGCAAATCCTTACAAACTATTTCCACATAAAAGTAAAAGATACCCTAAGAAAATGTATACCTTTTCCCATCTTTAGGGTTCATGGCATCATGTGCACATGTAATTAAATGAATGTATTAAAAGCAAGAGCTAGCTAAAACGATTGTGAATTTAAACCAAGGAGATTCCAACCAAAGTTTATTAAAACTTCCGTGTAAGGATTAATTTCTACAGTTCAAATACATCATTTTTGGTGCCAATTTGTCTTTTACAAACCCTTACATTTGAAAAAAAAAGAAAAATGCTAGAATATAAGGGGAAGAAAATCATCACAGATATTTCATTCCACTACTGGTTTTAAATCAGTCTAATCATATATAGCATCAATATATTTATGCACTGATATATTATGCACCGCACGCTGCAATATATTTATGCGCTGCAATATATTATGCAGGAATCACTGATATATTATTACTGTAGCAAAATGAGCATGAAACCGCATCGGACGCAGAAGAGCACAAACCTTCCTAACATCCAGTAATCTGTTTGTGAGTCAAGTCGACAAATTCAGTGAACGATGAAATGCTAATGATTTCTTTAGGAATGGTACCTGTAATCTGATTGTATGAAAGGTTAAGCAGTCACAGAGCCTGACAATTTCCAAGTATGGGAGGAATACTTCCTTCCAAGGCATTCTCTCCTATAAGAAGTTTATTCAGTTGAGTCAAGTTACCAAGAGATGATGGAATAGTACGTGACAACTTGTTTCCAGATAAATACACTTCTTGTAGACTCTGAATTTGGCCAATACTTGTGGGAATACTACCACTTAAAATCAACGCGCAATCAACTCAGAAGCAACATCTTCTAATATAGTCAGTGACCCAATCCAATAAATCCTATGATGATTCTTTGCTAGCAGCAGAATTATGCATTGATGATATCCACGAAGCAGCTAGAGCTATAGTTCAGATAGATAGATGCTCTTTTATTGGCCCCCTCTTTCCTAGTGCCACACAATCTGATCAAATAGAAAAATAAAAGAAAAGAAATCAAATGGATATTTTAGATAGCAAAACAGTGAAAGTAGCTAACAAAGTTTTCTGGAACCATGTCAACCAGTTTCAAATAAAGAGTAACTTATGAATACATGCACCAAGAGAAGAACGATAAATGAGGTTCTACAAGTGTATAAAGCAGCTCAAGGGACATAAACCTGACACATACACAAACTTTGAAGTTACCCAAAGGCTCTAGCCATTTAAGTAGGTAAAGATGCTTAGATTTCTTCCAGACACTAGAGAGACTTGGTCCAGTTGGTATAAATCCAATCGGAGAATTGGTGCCAATGACGCTGGTGTTACGTTCATGAAGTAACTCAGTTCAATAAAGTAACTGGGTTATTCAGTACTTCGGTCCTTGATAAATTCCAGTCCTTGAACTATATCTACTCATTAGAGAGTAATTACTAATTCCCACAACCCAACATATCTGTACATGGCAAGGTACTGTGCTCTCAGACATTATGAAAAAGCATATCAGGCTTGCATTTTCCACACTTTGACATAAAACAACTGAAATTTCCCATTGATAACATAATATCATAGAAGATCAAGAATATATTGCAGTCACCAGTCAGGTGGTCCGATATGATAAATAACAGGAATAAAGTCTACGTCTTCTAGATTCTAGAGCTTCAAAAATTCACGGTTGTTCTCTTTAACTTGTATCAAACTGACAAACATGCTAAAATTTGCGATGGGTATTTAAGTGCGAGTTTTTAAAACTTTAGGGTATTTAAGTGCAAGTTTTAAAAACTATAGGGTATTTAAGTGCAAGTTTTAAAAACTTTAGGCTATATAAGTGTTGCCAAAAACAAGTGAGGGTATATAAGTGAAAGTTTAAAAAACATTAAGGTATATAATTGTTGCCAAAAACAAGTGAGGGTATACAGTGCAACGTAGGGGAAACTATAGGGCGTGCAATTAAGCCTGACAATAACTCATTTCATAAATTGTACTCATAGTGCCAAAAACTTTGTAGTTGTTGCTAGTATATTACCAAAATCGTTGAATTGACAAAATCAGTTCAAAGAGAAGAAATGCTTCAGTGCACCTACGATAATCCTATATATTTACAGGGCAAGCTCTGCCATCTGCCACCCATGTTATGTAAAATGAATACAATAAATAATTAAAAAAGGCACTAGTTCCCTCATTAGGTTTATGAACAAGCAGAAATCCTCAAGGTTATCTGCTCCATTATATCATATTTAGCACTTACTAAGATTTAATATTGCCTTATTTCTGATGTAGGTGACACTTAGACAAATATAGAAATGTAGAACAGCGAATTACCTGCTTACGATAGTTCCTGCCCCTACTGTTCTTGTAGTACATCAGCAGCATACACTTGACAACCATTGCTGCCTGGCGTACCAGGGTATCTGCATAGAAATAGATAGTAAGGCATTACCAGAGTACATAAACAATCTGTACATTTACTAATGAATATAAACAATCAATGTAAACATGACCTACATTATGATGAATCACAAATTAATTGTCATTGTTTATCTTGCTTTCACAACATCATAGTTCCCAACCCAAGCACAATGAGAACACCTGCATAGTTCAAAAATAAGCAACACATCTAATTCCAATCTTGACACAAGTACAAAGTATTGAAGACAAATTAAGGAGTATCCTCCATCCAATCCCAATCTGATTCATCTTGATTTCCACTGTCTGTTTCATCTTGATCTCCACCTCTTGATTCTTCTTTATTTTCATCTCTATCAGAAAACAGCAATTAGCGCAGAACATGAAACAGCAATTCTATCAGAAAACATGTATGCATGTCACCTGATTCAAAATTCCGTAGACTCTGGAATTGGTACCATCATGGAGTTGGGAGACTCACTCTCTTACTCTCAGTAGTCAACATTTACCTCGGGATCCATGTTGGCGCTGCAGGAACTTCTTGGAAAATTGGTTATGGCATCAACCTTTCTGTTCTTTTACTTACGGGAGTTGTCTTAGAAATATTTTTGTGGACGAGATGGTCTCAGAAAACTTCTATTCCTCCAACATTCTAAAATGCAACCTGGGAATTGATGATCATGATGCCATATAAAGAGGTATGGTTTTTATTCTTATGGTGTTCATAAATTTTGTCTGTAACATATGTTAGATACAAATTTGTTTAAAGGCAGCGTGTATAGTATGACATTGTTTGTCTTTTTCGTTTGCCATCCTGCAAAAATGTAGTTGAAGATTGGTTGTTATTTCATTCGAAAATTGCATTTTTTGCTACGTAATTCCCATGTAGCTTCTGCATGCTTATTGTAATTACCAGTAAGTTCTCTTTAGTTAGCTCTAGTATGATGCTTGGATCAAACTTCTAGCATAAGAAACAAATAAGATCTATTCATTTGGTTTACTCTAAAGCTGGTAACAACCCCCCCCACCCCCCACCAGTAAATTACCTTTTGAAGAGCTCTGGTCTTGGCCGCTTGGCGAGAGATCTCCCTCTCAACGTCGTCTTCATCGTCGTCTTTGAAAGCGAAGGCCGGAGGAGGAGCAACAGGGGGGCTTCGACAACTTCTGCTTCTGGTGCCCCGGAGGAATCCGAAGTTGGATTCCGTACTTCTTCATCGATTGGATTGAAGAAGAAGGATTTCGTAGTTTTTTTAATTAATTAATTTATAATTTTGAGCTGAATCAGTGATTAGAGTTTTTTTAAGGGTTAGGGCAAAAGAAGCGGGGATTTTTATCAGAGGAAGAAAGGGCGTCGAAAGGAGAGTGATAGCGATGAGACCGATGAGGAAGAACACACGAACAAGATTGGAGACCAGATTGGGGATTAGCTTCGAGCTCGAAGACGATATCGAAGATGAGATCGGAGACGAGACCAGCAGCTCGACGACGAGATTAGCTACGAGCTCGACGACGAAATCAGAGTTGAGATCGGAGAAGATGAGATCGGAAAACGGCGAAGAGATTGGCGACGAGCTCAGCGATGAGATCGACAACTAGAGATGATTTCGGCCATGGCGATCTTTTGGGAGCGGATATTAGAAAGGGGGTAGAGATTTTAGAAATGGGTGACGATTTGAGAGAGAGGGAGGGAAGGAGATTTAGTTTAAGCGATAACATATTTAGTTAAGCCCAAACCAGCCTATAAAATCCGCCCAAAGCATATTGGGCCTAGCGAAACGGTTTTTGTAAACCATTGTCTTAAGTCTTTGGTCACGGTTAAAAGCGTTGCAAAACCGTCCCCATAGACACCTAGCGCAACGGTCATAAGCGTTGCGTTAGAACTGTTACGTTAGAGCAAATATGTGGTAGTGAGTATTGACCTCTGCATATTTGGTTAGATAATTTTCATGAAGCAGATTCTAAAACTTGTGTTCCTTGGAGGTAAAATTGCATTATATGGGATCACAAAAGTGATGAAAACTTTGTGTAACAATTGGATTTTTAAAATAAGATGTTTCTATATAGGAATTTTTGAAATCTTCATTTGTGTAAGATGCTCTACACTCACAAGAAATAGAGAGAAAAAAAATATCTGGTCCAAATTTCTGGGCATTTACATAGGCATAGGTATATTACGCCTCAAATATCAAGAAACAATTGTACTATTTTTCCCTGACTTTAGTTTAAGAGCCAAAAAGATATTGTTGATTATGTGAAGTGACATTAGTCAAGAAAAACTAAGATGACTCATACAACTCAGAGCAAACCGTGTCAAAGATCAAGAAAATTGAGTGCTTCCAAACCACGTCATACCGGAATTGACTAAAGACCAAGCATTACTTTTGCAACGACAATGCAACTTTTGCCAAATTATGAGTTGGCACAAGTTATAGGTCGATACAGAACTTTTCATGACACCATACATTAAGCTATAATATAGTTTGATCAGCCCTATTAACCTTAATGCATAATAAGTTTTCTCATTCAAAGTTATTAAAATACTACATAACCTATTCTACAGTCTTAGCATATCGAACAAATCTTTGTATACCATATTTCTTTTCCTCTATTTCTAGTTTTAAATTATAAAAAATAACTTGATTCTTGCACCTAAAGTCCATTTTCAACTCAAAGTATCAAAGTTCTAAATAGATATCAGAGGCTTGAACATGCCGATATGTAGAAGGCTCACATAGTCAGATTATGTACTTTTTTTTTGAACCAGAAAAACAGGGAGAGGTTCCCTGTTATTTATGTATATATATCAAAAAGATGGAAGAGGTTACATGACAAGCCAAAAGATGAGGATGATGAGAACCAATAGTTGATATGGTAGGTGGGGATCGGACCTTGTCGTCACCCACCAAACCAGATCAAAAATGGTTCCGAACATCCCGTAAAACGAAAAAAACATACACAGACAAGTTATAGGTTAAGTTGACAAGATATAACAAAAGTAACAACTACTGTTGGATCCAAGGCCCAAAAGGAGAACAAGGAAGAAGATGATCCAGTCAGATTATGTACTTAAAAAACATAACATAGATCACTGAGTGATATCAAAATGCTTAGGACGTTTGGCGAGCATGGTGAAGGCAACCACCTGTGTCCTGACGTACGGTCCAAAAGAAATTGGTCACATATAGGAGGAAGTGACAAGAGGGCATAGTTATGGTCCAAGACATGGAATCGCATGGACAATCAACTGGTTGAGCCGGAGTTGAACATACCGCATGCGGGTCAGGCAAGACCATAGATGTATCATGAGGTTTGGTTGTATTGATCGTATGAAATTGTCTGGTAGGTGTTGTGGTGGATTGAAGAGAAGGCATGTCACGCCCCGAACTACATTAAAAATTTATAAATATGAGTTTCGTGACAACAACGACCTATGCACAAGACAAGTTTCGTGCACAAGTCAAGCCTGACACTTCATATAACATAGCTATCTCAAAATATACATATACTTGCTTATGATATTCCACAATCTTACCGTTACAATTATTTTACAACGCAAAACACTCTTTGCTGAACATATCACCACTGGAATTCTAGTTTCCCTATAAGCGCATCTTTACAATGCCCACAACCAAAATTTGGATTATTACATCGCTAATTCGGATCTGAAAAAATTGAAAAAAAAACAACGGCGTGAGCTAAAGCTTAGTGAGAATATTTCCCACTAGAGTTCCTAGATATCTAACAAAATAAAAATAATAATTTCCTCAAATTGTGAATTATAAAGTTGGTGCAGGATTTTCAAAAACATGGCAAAACGGGGTCCAAAAAAAAGCACTATTGTTATATTCAAGAACGAAAGTACAAGGTGAATATACCATACGTATTCCAAAATCAAAATTTCTTTAAAAACAAATAATTATTAAGAAAGAAAATGAACTATTAAACTTGGCAAAACAAAAATATTATTATTTTCTCAGAATCACAGTCAAATATTTGAATCTCAAATCTTGATGAGACATACATAAAATATAAGAGTCGCCTCATAGGTCATACTAAGGCTATGAATTTTAACCCAGCAGCATGGAATGCCAAAAGGCATTATGTAGCACATAGTTCCTAGAAAAGGAATGCACCTAACACTGCCATAGGCCGTCGTCCACATCACAAATGCCAAAAGGCCACATCACAAGTACCCATAACGGGCAACATAAATGTGCATTCTAACCATATGGCAGGCACAAACATATCACTCCATAGTGGATTTCTTAGGGTTTTGAAAACATCAAGACATGCTTGTCAAATGGCTTGATTTTGGAAACACATCTCTTATAACATTATTTGATCTCAACAACATCATTTATCAAATTGCTAAATTTTTAAACACTTTCCAAATTAAGTGAGCAGGAGTAACTTATCATATCAATTTAAAATGGTGCAACAAATTCACTTTATTTACTTATATTCCAAAGATCAAATCACGGACTCGTTAAACCGCTGAAACACAATTAAACCATGTATTTCTTTAATAAATTTTAAATAAATTGATATTCAGAGTTATTTAGGATTGTGTGATAACCAAAATCACTTATCACATTTATATAAAGTCAATTTATTTTCAATATCTCATAAGAAGTCAAAATCGTATTATGAGTTAGGTCACGATAGAATCGATCAAATCATATATCATTTTCTATACATAAGCGACATAAAATAATTTTTTTTCAAACAGAAGATCAAGCCATTATAATACACATGGAATTTTATGTTATAAAATAAATACTAGTGAGAAATGAACTCACCACCAATGAGTACCGTTTCCTCAAAATATTACTCCTCCTGAGATTAACCCGATCCTATAATATAAATATATAAGACTAATATTAATTCAGGACAAGTACATATTATAGGATAATTACTATAAAATTTAGAATCAATCAAATCAAATAATAGTTATCTATAAATAGGGTACACATACGTTTTTTTAACTTTAGCAATTTACCCAGCTTAATTCCTAACTAACTTTGAATTTTTTGGGTATGGTTGTAATTTACTGAAAAACAGGGCCTACATGAATATTTTCATTTCTTTTTATCTTTTGGACCTATATACAAACTAATAAACTTTAAGGGATCCCAAAAAAATTGGCTATTTTAGTGTAATTTCCCTTTTCTCTCTCTCTCTCTCTCTCTCTCTCTCTCTCCCCTCTTTATCTCTTTCTTCCCCATTTCCCCTCTTCTTATTTTGTTCCATTCTTCTTCTTTCTCTCTTTTTTTCCCCTTTCCTCCATAGCTACTCGGCACAGCCCGCGCCTCATGCTCCACCATTGAAGGGCCTCTCAAGGGCGATGACTCCCTGTTGATGAGGGGTCAATGATGATGCTCTTGTTAGTTTTCTTGTTTTGATGATGATTTACAAATACCATTATTGGTTCTAATTGCTTGTTTGAGTGATATTGCGTAGATTATATTTTGCCAAGCAAGATAGTGCCAACCATTGGAGGATTGGATGAAATATAAGCTACAACGATGATATCTAAGGAGATGGAGGCAAATTGGTGAAGAAATGCTTTCAAGAGCACAATATAAAAAAGAAGCTTCATCAACATATGAGCAAATATCAAGACCATAGAATGGTATTTATATATGCGAGATATTTACATTTTTATTTCTCTTTAGAGCTTAATGTAGGCAAGTTATTAAGTAGATAACATTTGAAGCTAATGGGGTTCACACATACATTCATAAAAGCATGTTTTTGACTATTTTTGAAAAATGATTAGTTTTTACAATTGATAAATGATTTTTTAAAAATTCTTTTATTAACATGTTCAAATCATATTTGTACATATTTCCCAAAGTTTCATATTTTTTGAATTTTATCTGCTATTTTTAAAGGCACTTAAAAATTCAATTTCATACATGCACAGTGCCAGTGCACGTTTATAAGTCGACTCATGGCTGTAATAAGTCGACTTATGAACTATGATAGAAAATACAGATAGCGTCTGCTCAGTCGACTCATGATCTATTAAGTCGATTGATGCAAGATGAGTCGACTTATGACTTCATCAAGTCAACTCATAACAGTTGTACAGCCTGTAACGACTAGTTCATAAGTCCCGACTCATGTACAGTACATGTCGACTTATAACACTGTTATTGGCTAGTTTTTTGGCTGAGTTGAAATTTTGAGATTTTGTCTCTTGCTTGGATTTAGGGCTGTTGTTTGGGGCTTCTATAAATACCCCTTGACCCTCTTCACTTTAGTAATTAAGCAAGCAAAGAAAAATCCCTAAGTTTTGTTTCTAAAGTGTTCTTGAGCTCAAACTTTCATTCGTAATTAAGCAAGCAAAGAAAAATCCCTAAGTTTTGTTTCTAAAGTGTTCTTGAGCTCAAACTTTCATTCTCAATTGTTTCTAAGTTTTTGGTTTCTCAATTCCACATCTCACAAAACCCTAAGCTTAATTTGTTTATCTCTTGATCATTGTCATAGGATTGTTATGAGAGATTTTCTTTTATTTCATATTGTGATTGTGTGGTGAGATTGATTTCGAGGAGATCGTTGTGAGGATTGTAAGATCTCGTGGGGAGATCGTTGTGAAGAAGTTCTGGCTTCCAAACTGAGTGTGATAGTGAAGTTATCATCGAGAGAGATGGTCGGGAATATAGGTCGGAGGACCGAACCCCATGAACATATCGCTGTGTCATCTTGGATAACTATTCTCTAACTTTCCTCTTTATTTATTACCTTCGCATTAATTTGTGTCTTATGTTGCATTGAATTTTATTTATTACATATTTATTATTTTATTACCATATTCACCCTCCTCTAGGGTAATTTCATTTAGTATCAGAGCAAGGTCTCTACATATTTACTAGGTCTAACCACCTTAGAGCAGAGATCCAAATGGATTCAACAATGAATATGCATATGCTTGAAGGTCAATCAACCACTAGACCCCCATTGTTCACCGACAGTAATTTTGCATATTGAAAAGCTAGGATGAGAATTTATTTATGATGCATTGATCTTGACATCCTAGAGATAATAGAAATGAAATATGTTGAGAAGTCTAGTAGCGATATGACCGAGAAAGAAAGGCATTTGGCTAATCTGAATGTTAAATCCATGAACGCCTTGATTTGTAGACTCACTCCAAATAAGTATAATAGAGTCTCCACGTGTGCAACCGCACACGAAATTTGGGAGAAACTATTTATCACTCATGAAGGAACTCCTCAAGTCAAGGAGTCCAAAATTAGTAGCCTTATGCATGAATATGAGTTATTTAAGATGTTTCCATATGGGTCAATTGATGCCATGTTTTGTTGATTTACTAATATTGTTAATAAATTACATGACCTTGACAAGGTGTTGGAGAACCAAGAGAAGAACTACAAAACCCTTCGCTCTCTAACACCGACATGGAAACCTAAAGCTACGACTATTAAGGAAGTCAATGATCTTACGACGCTTACACTTGATGGGCTCATTGGCAAACTCAAAGTTTACGAGAAGAAGATAAGGAGAAGGATGAAGAGCCCCAACAAGCAAATGAAGAGCCTTCTCAAAAGATGAAAACTATTGCGCTCAAAGGAGCAATTGATAATGACTCCTCCCCCTCGGGTAGTGATATTGATATCTCTAGAGAAGTGGCTCACCTCTCTAGGAGAATATTAAGAATGATAAAAATAAAGAAAAATTTTAAAAATCGTTCTAACAAATTTTCCTCTCATGTAGGAAAATGTTTTGAGTGCAATGAATCAGGACATATAGCAAATGATTGTCCTAAGATAAAAGAGAAATACATGAAGTACAAGAAGAAGAAGGCGATGTATGCGGAATGGGAGGAATCTGAACCAAGCGATTCAGATAGTGACGAAGAAGTCGCCAAGATTACTCTTCATGATCCAAACATATGTTTCATGGCTCATGACGATGAGGTACAATCCGACTCCGATGATGTATCTTTGTATATGCAATATGAACTAGGAGCCGCTCTTGAGGAATTAAACTTTGAATTTAAAAAGTTGGCAAAAGAATATTATTCTTTATGAACTAGGAGCCGCTCTTGAGGAATTAAACTTTGAATTTAAAAAGTTGGCAAAAGAATATTATTCTTTCCAAAAATTGCATGATTCATGTGACTCAAAACTTTGAATTTAAAAAGTTGGCAAAAGAATATTATTCTTTCCAAAAATTGCATGATTCATGTGACTCAAAGTTTGAACAATTACAATCCTCTCTAAATAATGCTATTGCTTTAAATGATGAAATAATTGGAGATCTCGTTTTTAAAAATAAACAATTAAGATCTTAAATTGAAAAATAAAAAAATAAAAATGCCATGTTAAAAACCAATCATGCTTCCACTAGTCATAATCATCATCAATTTAGAAGAACATGGTATCATAGATCTCATGCCCCCATCTACAAGAAAGATTTCATTTGCACATATTGCATGAAATATGGTCATACTTCCACACATTGTTGGATTAGAGATAATGTTTATGATTATGGGTTGATATGGGTACCTAAGGGTACCAAGAGTACTAACATCCAAAGATCCAAGATTTGGGTACTTAAAGCTTCTACCACTTGTTTACATGTAGGAACGTCTCTCACAAGACATAGAGAGTTGTGGTAACTTGATAGTGGTTGTTCTCATCATATGACGGGCAACAAGGACTTATTTGTAACTCTATCAAGGATAGAAGGAGGCAATGTCTCCTTTGGTGGCGGTGTGAAAGGTAATATTGTGTATATTGGTAATATTGGTAAGATACCTTCTCCCGTAACTAAGGATGTTTATTTGGTAAAAGGACTTAATCATAATCTCTTAAGTATTAGTCAACTTAGTGACAAAGACTATGATGTTACTTTTAAACCGAATAAGTGTATTGTAAGTCCAAAAGATAAAGCTATTTTTGTTAACCTTAGAAAGTCTAATGTATATATTTTTGAGATGAATGAGCTTTTAGATCAAGATGTGAAGTGTCTTGCAGCGGTGGATGGAGATCCTTAGATTTGGCACAAAAGACTTGGACATGCTCACATGAGATTAATCTCTAAGCTATCAAAGAAGAACTTGGTAAGAGGACTACCAAGTCTATCATACATTGAAGATTAACAATGTGAGGAATGTGCTAAAGGTAAACAAATTAAAAACTCTTTTAAATCCATAAATGAGGTATCCACCACTAAACCTTTACAATTGCTTCATCTTGATTTATTTGGTCTTATGTGAGTTGCCTCATTAGGAGGAAAGCATTATGTGTTTATTATTGTTGATAATTTTTCACGCTTTACACAGGTTATATTTCTTGCTAATAAATATGAATGTTTTGAAAAATTTTCTCATTTAGTAAAAAGAATTGAAAATGAAAAGGATTTGACAGTTGTAAAAATTCGAAGTGATCATGGTGGTGAATTTCAAAATAAAAATTTTAGTGATTTTTGTGACCATCATAGTATTACACATACGTTTTCCGCTTTAAGAACACCATAATAAAATGATGTAGTTGAATGGAAAAATCGTGCCATATAAGAGATGACACATATTATGATTAATGCTTTTGATTTGCCGAAATATTTTTGGGCGGAAGCCGTCAACACGGCTTGCTATGTTTTAAATCGTGTTTTAATTAGACATATTTACAAGAAAACTCCTTATGAACTTTATTTTGGCAAAACTCCAAATATTAGCTATTTCCAGATTTTTGGTTGCAAATGTTTTATTTTGAACACAAAAGATCACCATGACAAATTTGATTCAATGATTGATGTTGGTGTATTTTTGGGATATGCATCAAGTAGTAAGGCTTATAGAGTTTTCAACAAACCAACACTCGTTATTGAAGAATCTATAAACGTTACTTTTGATGAAACTAATAATTATTTGCTAGATGGTGTGCCTAGGGATGATGATGATATTGAGGGAGGATTGGAATTCATGCAAATAAATAACAAATCCTTAACGGATGCACCAAAAGATGGGGAGGGAACCTTGAACAAAATCAAGAGGAACTCCCCAAGGCATGGAGATCTGCACTAGATTATCCTAAGGAGCAAATTATCGGTAGCCCATCAAAAGGAGTTTTGACTCGCTCAAAGGCTATGAGCGAGTGTGGTAATATTATTTTCTTATCCCAAATAGAACCTAAACGTGTTGATGATTCTTTGAATGATAAATTTTAGGTTTTAGCTATACATGATGAATTAAACAATTTTTAAAGAAATAATGTTTGGAAACTTGTTGTTAGACCAAAAGATTTTCATGTTATTGGAACAAAATGAGTTTTTAGGAATAAACTTGATGAATTTGACATAGTGACTAGAAATAAAGCTCGTTTAGTTGCCCAAGGATACAATCAAGAGGAGGGCATTGATTATGACGAAACTTTTGTACCGGTTGCAAGATTGGAGTCAATTAGAATGTTTTTAACCTTTGCTAGCTTTAAAAATTTTAAATTATTTCAAATGGATGTTAAAAGTACTTTTTTAAATGAGTTTATTGAAGAAGAGGTGTATGTCGAGCAACCCCCCCGGTTTTATTGATCCACTATTTCCTAATCATGTTTACCAGGTACAAAAAGCTTTGTATGTGTTAAAACAAGCTCCTAGAGCTTGGTATGCTCGCCTCTCAAGTTTTCTAATTGATAATGGTTTTTCAAAAGGAAAAATTGATAATACTCTATTTATTAGAAAAAGAAAAAATGATTTTATTTTGGTTCAAATTTATGTTGATGATATTATCTTTGGTGCCACTAATGAATCTTTGTGCAAGGAATTTTCTAAAGTTATGCAAGAACAATTTGAGATGAACATGATGTGAGAGCTTATATTTTTTCTCGGTCTTCAAGTCAAACAAACCAATGATGGGATTTTCGTGCCACAAAGCAAATATACAAGAGAGTTGGTCAAGAAATTTAGATTGGAGAACTCCAAACATGCACCAACCCCTATGAACACCACCATCAAGTTGGAATTGGATGAGAGTGGTTGGAAGGTAGACCAAAAACTTTATCGAGGTATGATAGGTAGTTTACTTTATCTCACCACTAGTAGACCGGATATTATGTCTAGTGTTTGTGCATGTGCACGTTTTCAAGCTTCTCCTAGAAAATATCATCTAATTATGGTTAAAAGAATTATTAAATATATAAATAGCACTATAGAACTTGGTTTGTTTTATCCTAAGAACACTTCTTTTGATCTTTATGGTTATTGTGATGCCGACTTTGCTGGATGTAAGGTAGACCGTAAAAGTACGAGTGGAATATGTTAATTTTTGGGTAACTCACTTGTTTCTTAGTCATCCAAGAAACAAAATTGTGTTACTTTGTCCACTGTGGAAGTGTAGTACATTGCTGCCGGCTTGTGTTGTGTACTACTTTTATGGATAAAACAAAATTTAGTTGATTTTGATTTACACTTTCATGATACAAAAATATTTTAGGACAACACTAGTGCAATTAATATTTCAAAAAACTCTGTTTTGCATTCTAGAACCAAACATATAGATGTACGACATCACTTCTTACGTGACCATGTAGAAAGGAAATGTTTTGCATTCTAGAACCAAACATATAGATGTACGACATCACTTCTTACGTGACCATGTAGAAAGGAAAGATGTTTCTCTTGTTTACATAGATGTACGACATCACTTCTTACGTGACCATGTAGAAAGGAAAGATGTTTCTCTTGTTTACATTGACACAAAATCACAATTAGCGGACATCTTTACCAAACCTCTTAGTGAAGAAGATTTTTATCGAATAAGAAATGAATTAGGCATGTGCATTCTTTGAATACTTGTTTTGATGCCTTTTGCTTGCTATTGGTTTTAAGCTATCAATTTCATATCTACTTTTTCTTTGTGATCTACATTGTTAATGAAAGCACCCTAATACCACTAGGAAAGAACCCTAGAGGGGGGTGAATAGGGTTTATGCTAATCTAATCCGATTTATACCAATTTAAAACTGATTAACAAATATATCCTAGCAAATGAGATATGAACAATATATGTGTAAGGATATACAAGTTAACACAAGGGTGAAATAAGATATAAACAATATAGTAGATGAAATAAACAATAAGAGAATGACAATAAAGATGAACACAAATATAAGTGCGCCAAGCCAAACTCAAACACAAGATATGATCACGGAGTTCGGTCCCCACAACCTACGTCTCCACTCCTCACCTCGAGGAGATCTCCACTTTCACAACCGGGTTTTTTACGCTCACCCGAATAACATTTACACCTCACATTATAGTTTTCTAGTTCACCGAAAACTTTACAATCCATACTCTTATAATCACACTTTACACCTTCTAAGTGTTGGTCTCTAGCCCGTGTCTCCTTCAAGTGTTAAGAATTACAACCTACCTCTAGGCATTACCACCTACCCCACTCCTCTTGGGACAACCCCATCTCTCACCACACACTTCTCTCGGTGTATAAGTGTATTACAAAGTGCAACTCACAATTAGGCTCGCAAATCAAATGATCGTTCTCTAAACAAGGTGAGAACACAATATAAGCTCACTCTTAATGTCACAAACCCACAACCTCAAATTATACTATGAAATGTAAATACAATAAGCTCAATGGTTGTGTGTGAACAAAGAGATTTAAATCAAAACTAAACTTAAATAAATTCTAGCTTATGGAAATGAAAATCAAACATATAAATAGCTAGATATGAGTTTAGAAAAACTTCTCCATAGATAACAAGAGAGAGAGAGGGAGATGAGTTAAATACTCAAACACAATTGATGATCTCCTAAAGCCCTTGTGAAAATTTCTTCACAAAACCAAACTTCTAAACACTCTTTTAAATAAACACAAAACACCCTTTAAACTTGTTTAAACAATTCTCTTCACTGAATAAAACTGAGGATATGTGGGGGTATTTATAGGAACCCAAAAGCCAAGAGAAAACAAGGCAAAAAGACCAAAAAATCAAAAAACCAAAAAACCAAAAAACCAAAACTAGAACAGGTTGGAAAAAACTAGCCGTTACAGCATCAGTCGACTGATGGCTTTCATCAGTCGACTGATGAGCTGACCGTTAGATGTATTTTCCAACTCATCAGTTGGCTGACGACCTTATCAGTCGACTGATGACCTCATCAGTCGACTGGTCAGTCGACCAAAACAAAACAGAAACTTTTGGTTATTCTAGGTGTTTTCTTCAGTCGACTGAACACATTCATCAGTTGACTGATAATACTGTATCAGCCTGATTTGAATAGTAAAACTAAATTTTGAAGTACCTTTAAAAATAGCAAATAAATTCTAAAAAATGTAAAACTTTAGAAAATCATTGTAAACATGTAAATGAACATGTTACAAAAAGAATTTTTAGAATTTCACTTCTCAAAAGTGAAAACTTATTATTTTTCAAATATGTCCAAAAACATAAAAACTAAACATATATGTTTTTGTCATTTGACTTAAACAAACTTTTGAAACTTTGTGAAATGTTTTTATAGACTTTATAAACTATGTATAACGTGATATTGAAGTCTATAAACTAATAAAACAATATTTTATCAAAAACACCTATATTTTGATAAAATCAATAAATACGTGTGTGAATAATATGAGCTTAAAGTATTAACACACAAGTATAAACCTATACTACAAAAACTATAAACATATACCCAAGCTATGATCTTGATCTCCAATAAGCTCTTCTTGGTAAACTTACAGATGAAGCTTGAACTTGGATCTTCAACTTGAATTGTAAGGCTTCACACCATAATTCCGCCAACCTCCATTGGATATGATCGTGAATGCACAATTCCATCCATCCTCCAACTTGTTGTTTGTCTAGAATAAATACAAAACACAAGTACTAGATAAACAATATTAGTTATAAATTGTTTGTTAATCATTATCAAAATAAAAGGACCCAACAATCTTCCCCTTTTTGATGATGACAAACAATTTACAAAAAGAGATATATGCATGGAAGGAAATTAATATGTAAATTAAAATTATCATGCATATAACTAAAACAAGATATACTCACAATATTTCTCCCCATTTGACAACATCAAAAAGGGGAATAATAAAAGAATGAAGAGTGCAAAAGCTCCCCCTACAAATAAGCACGGTGAGTATAAGACAAATATAGGGATTGCTCCCCCTATCAAAATACCATATAAAATATATGCAATGAATACTAAGGCATACATATGTGAGCAAGCATAGATGAAAATATGCTAAACACAACTCACATACAAAAGGATAATGAGAACACATATAAAGATGTATTACTTATGAAAGAAGTGTCTCATTACACAAATATAAAAACATAATGTATAAAAATATATTTATGAAATCAAAAAAAGAGAAACATGAGAATCATGCAAAAAGTTTTCAAATGAAAACAAATCATTCAAATAAAATCATAAATCAAAATTTAAACCCAAAAATAATGTTTGATCAAAAAAGTAAATTTTCTTTGTAGGACTTGATCAAACCACATATAGAATACATTATAAAGCATAAAAAGATGATCCATAAGCACAAACACATTAATATCATCATAGAAGTGATTTATAATGAATTCAAAAATACAAATCAAAACAAACTCTTCATAGTTCAAAATAAGATTACAAAACATACAAGATTCATGAGTTATGGATTTAAAATTAAAAAAAATAAATCATTTAAGTTTTTCAAACAATGTAAATGTATATATGTATATATATATGTTTGAAAACAAATAAAATCCTAAAATCTAGAAAACACAACATAAACACAATTAATTTTGTTTTGACACCCAAAAACTTTTGGTGTCGGGAAACTTAGGGACATGACCCCTATCATTCAAGCTCAATGTCTTAGGGTTATGAACCATTTTGGGCGCATATGATGCACTAATACGATCATAACAATAACCTTACAAATGACCTTTCCGATTGCAATATGTGCAATGAAAGAGATCCATTTGTTTTTGTGGATCATTAACTCGTGCACGGGAAACATTTGAAACATTTACAAACATAGATGGTCTTTATAAATTATTTTGCAAATGTGAAACTCTCTTAAAATCAAAACAAAATTTGGCCAAATGACCAAATCTACCACAAAAATCACATTGATACTGTTCGCGGGAAAAGTTGGTGTTTTCTTCATTATCGATGTCATTGCACTCAGTTAACAACTTTAT
>NC_033799.1:48036224-48041682 GCF_001876935.1 Asparagus officinalis
ATGTTCTTCCATGTTGTTTCGCTTCCTTTGAATCATTCCCTTCTGATTAAGAGAGCGGCTTGCCTTGAGTGGTATTTGGATGTCTGTAAGCATTTTTTGACGCCTACACCACGAGCTCTGTGTTTGGAGCTTAAGTTGCGGGTCTAACCCTTCCATTCTGATTTTGGAACACCGGGATGACCTCTGTGTTTTGGTCTTGGAACGTAGGGAGGACCTCTGTGTTCTAATTTGTAGTCTCTTTGCTAGAGCATTACAAAGATCGTCATCTTGTAATCTTCACCTTGGCTCCTTGACGTATGAGAGTCGTCAAATTGTAACTTCTGACATTGATTATGAAAGCTATTGAATTAGAGCTTTCATCAGTTGTTATGAAGGTTGTCAGATTGTAACCTTCATTGATCTATGTGAAAGTCTTCAAATTATAGTCTTCTGAAAGCCGTCAAATTGTAATTGTTGGACCCTAGAGGGGGGGTGATTAGGGTCAAGAGGCTCTAATATGCAATTTAAAACTCAGCACAAGCAAACCACAAAACAGAAGTGCAATCAAATAGAAAGAGATAGAGTTAGGAATCGTTATCCTTGACGCGCGATGTGTTAACGAGGTTCGGCCCGCTGACCTACGTCCCCGCTCCCCACTCTCGAGGAGAAATCCACTAACACATCCGGTTTGGAAGCCGGAACTTCGTCTACACAGCGATCCCACAAGATCTCTCTCTCACTACACAGTTTGATCTCACAGATCACACTCCCTCACAGTAGATCTCCACAGATCTCAACCACACAGCAGCAGAAGAAAAAACAAGCAAGAACCTCTCTTTACACAAGCCCCTATAGCAAAGAGAAGAGTACTGAAGCTGGGAAGTGAAACACACTTGAAACAGAAAGAAAAACAGAGTTTTGAAAATTTTCTCAGCAAACAGAAAAAGCTCTCTGGTTTTCAAACGTTAGGGCTTAGAGGAAGAAGAAGAGGTCTGGGGATTTTATAGGAAAGTTTAAATCATTTTAAAACAAAAACAAATCTACCCAAATGAGATAATAATCTCTTCTTCAGACCCTCATCACAGACTGTGCCAATCACTAACAAGTGAAAGCACAGGGTTCGAGGCAAACGACCGTTTTAAAAAAGTCGCGGCTGAACAGAGGCAAAAATCGGTTGACCGAAGAAAATATCGGTCGACCGAAAAATACCTTCGGTCGACCGACCGAAAAAATCGGTCGACCGCCAGCAGCTAAGGAGTTTTGACAAAACATCCAGAGACTCATCGGTCGACCGGCACGGTCGACCGATTAAGGGTTGAGAAATTCGGTCGACCGTATCGGTCGACCGACGCACTCTGGAGACATAGTGAAGAAAGGTCATCGGATCCGCCGCCCCGGATTTCTGATATTTTCCAGAAAACAGATTTTTGACCAACTTGAAATATTTGCAAAATATTCATTTGACCTCTGAAAATTCTGAAACTTTGTAAAATGTTTTTAATACTAAAAACAAACTGTTTGGAAAAAGAATTTTGCAGATAGGTACTCATACTTGTGAAAAATAGTATTTTGTGAAGAAACGCTTAAAAGCACAAGTTTAAAAACGTGTGTGTGATTCCCAATAGCTTCAAGTAAACTCAGTGACTCTTTGCCTACGTTCTAGCACTAGAGAGAAAAATAAAAGAAAGCTAATATCCTCATATAAAGAGTAATATACTTGAGCTTTGATATAGCTTGAATCGGATGAAGCTTTTGATTGAATTTGTCGTTCTTGAAATAAAGTTGCTTCATCTCTTGGCCTCCTCCTCCTTTGGATATCTTCGTTGTAGCGTATATTCCATCCATCCTCCGTTAATGGCACTAACGAGCTTGACAAATGATTTTACTACATTTACACTCAATAAGCCATTAGTACCGATAATGGTGGTTGTAAGAACATCATCTCATCAAAACATAAGGGTTACTTTGTGCTACCTTAAAAAAAAGAAATATTGACCTTATTTTAAGTCTTTCCTGATATTAGAATGATACAAATATATAAAGGTCTAACAATAAACATTACACCATCTAGTATTGGACATAGCCAAAATATGTACCTTTTTAATATATTAAATATACTTGATATCTCATAATTTATTACTGCTATATTCTAATCCATATTTAATGGGACATGTAATAGATATCCATATTTGTCAAAAGATGAATATGAAATCAGACAAAGATCATATTTCTCTATTTGAATTATTTGTATTTGTTTACACCCACAATTGATTCCTGTCCATAACAAAGCCTGGAAACCATCTATAGATTACTCAAGGTTTTAAGACGAAAGAATGGGGAAGGGTTTGAGGTAAAAGGTTAAAAATGAAGTATTGAAACATGAAACTATACGAATAACAGCAAGCAATTAGCTATTGAACTGTCTTTCACATGCCATGGTATGGCTGATACTTCAAATACTGTTATTGTGAAATTGAAAAATATTCTTTTACCCTACATACTACTATGAGTTGAACACATGGCTCCTGAGATGATCAATTATGTAATAAAAATCATATCCAACTGTTACACAAGAAGGCTTCCCACATGTATAATGATCTAAAAATCTAACAATATATTTTCACCTTTCTATAATGAGGTTCTCAAAAGTCAGTCTGTAGTTAGCACGAAGTGAGTCTGTAATTAGCATGATTTCCGTACAAAACACATTAATTGGTGAAAGAAAAAATAGACATAAGACTGGTGACTTTGATGACATATCTATCATATTTACGAAGATTCGTGATTAAAGAATAGGGATAAATATCTCACAAAAAATAAGAATAACTTGGGATCATAAATCCATAAATTGTCAGAATGTTCATATAACACCTCTAAAGGTAATAGAGATAAACCTTGAAGGAATATGTTGACGTAGCTGCTTCCCCTCCATAAAGGAATAACAAAATGCCGGCTACAAAAACATAAACAAAAGGGGGAAATAAGTTATATGAAAGCATAATAACAAGCACCCAAATTGAAAGTAAAAGAGTACCATGAACTTGATCTTTGCTCCAACAGGTGGTATAACTTTGCTTTCATTGATGTACCTATATGACCTCTTCCCAAATGGTACTGGAGTTTCATTCAAAAAAGAGAAGGAAAATCAGTCAGTCAGTCAGTTGAGCTATAAACTGTTGGAAAGTCCTCATGGTTGAAGAAATTGCAACAGAGATATGAAAGCAAAGGACCTGGTTTCGTTCTTATGAGAAGCTTATAGAAAAACTTCAAACCAAATTTATTTAAGCAGATATAGAAATATAATGGAAGAAGCTTCAGAACAGGACATTTAACATTTTTTCTATCATGTACCTGATACAAGATTGTCAATGATTATTCCTCAAAATACCTAAGTTATTTGAACAGTTATAATTTAATTTTTCGCAAAATATCATAAGTAGAAATTGTTAAGTACTTTGATCAGATTACATAGTTAAAGTATCCCCAAATAAAGTTAGGTTCAAGATTTTATTATACGCGCGAAAACCATAAGAAGTACCAATGTACCCAAAATTCCTCAATATATATTTGAAGGTATCACCCGTAATACATTTCATATTGTATATATTATTATAAAATAGTGAGCACTGTACAGTTGCCTTTCTTGAGCTCTATTATGCTTTAGAGAAATGCCTATGCTAGAAGTGGGCAGTGACTTATAACAACCTGATCTCGGGTCAGTATCCAATTGAAGTTCGAAGGAACTTAGTTTTTTCCTCAAATTTCCTTGAATTCGAGTAGCCTGGTTCTATTGTAACAAAAGATTCCATTTTTCTGTGGAAAAGACCCTTGGATTGTACATATCCAAGAGCGCAACAAAAGGAGTGAGATATACCTCACTTTGTACAAAAAATAAAGAGCAAAATATGAGTCAGTAGTGCAATAGCTCTTGAAAGGGGAAATAAAAGTGGGGGAAAACCAACATATTGTATAAAGTAGAACCAAAAGTTCAGCTAAACTGATTGAGCATAAGACATTCCCATTTCGTCGAGCAAAATAAGCCATTGGACGTGGCCGAGAAGCTCTGAGGAATGAAAGACGTAGTAGATACCCTTCAAGGAGTACCAAAGCTTGGAGAATGCATTAGCCACAAAATTGCCTTCGCGCAAGCAATGACCAACTTGTACATGTCTAAGAAAGTAGTGCATTTCATGCACAACGGTGATGTAACTGCCAATAAGGACACTATTTCCCAATAAGAGATATAAGGGCTTTTGAGTCGGACTAAAAACTGGCAGGATATATAAACCAATATCATTAATCAATTTAGCCCCAACAGAAAAGGCTTATATATGATTCATCTATAAAAAATATTCTGTGAATTATATGAAAAATAATAACATGAGGAGAATAAATTATTTCTCTACTTATTGGTGTCTCGCTCACTCAATTGCACTAAACAATACATTAGTTCCCAACATAAAAAAAATAGTGAGCCAAAGACCCGATCAGTTTAAAAAAATAAAAAGATGGTTGACAAATACCAACAGACCAGTTCGCAAAATAAACCCAAAGATAAAGATACCAATCTGATCATTCCATTCATGAGGCCATATGGCATTATTAAAACCCATTTTGTTATTTTTTAATAATTTACTTTATCAGAATCATTAATTAGTCAAGGGGTTTAGCAATCTATAACTTCAAGATACATTCGTCATTGTTATTTGAGGACACTGAATGGATTCTGGCCTGTTTTAGTTGGCAATACTCAACGCCAAACTATTTGCTTGTTATTCATTCTCTGAGATTTCTTTTTTATTTTTTTAAATACATCAAGCTTCTGATTTATGAGCCTTTTGTTGGTATACTTAATTTACTTGTATAGGTTTGTATCCATCCTTTCTTTCGCAAGTTTAGTGATGGTATTTTTATTAGATGCATTACTCTCAATTTTGAGACTAATTAGCCCTAAAAATCACAACAAAAACTTCCAATTCCATCAAAACAAAAGCAAAACCTGAAATCGAGAGAGAAGAGCCGACGAGCAATTTGGCGGCGAAGATGACTGCATCGATCTGAGACGCGCTACACGATTCCAACCCTAGCCGGGCTTCGGAATCGAGGATCGCAAGGAATCGAAAGAGACCGGACTTGATCGGAGCGGAGCGGAAGCGGTGAGCGAAATCGCGAGGGGGACTGCGATCCTTGAAGAGGTGAAGAGGATTGGAGATCTCTTCCATGGCGATGGAGAGATCAGTTCATGAGACGAGTCGGCGAATCGGAGAGGCGACGACGAGGGGTTGAGGGGGGAGAAAAGGGGATGGCGTTGGTTTGGGTGAAAATAAATGAGAAAAAAACGGAAATCGAAAAAACACATCAGTAGCCGAACACATCAGTTCATGGTAATTTAATTTGGTGGAAGGCTATTTTGGGAAGGGTAAAGTTTTTTTGGAACTCCCTCTTTTAAAGGGTATATATATATATATATATATATATA
>NC_033799.1:48042682-48045574 GCF_001876935.1 Asparagus officinalis
AAAATTGCTTATAGGTCCCTTAGCTCAGCTCGGCACAAACCGACGAACCAACGAGGCGACGAGATCAACGAATCGCATCAAGCGACGGAATGCATCCATACATGTGCGGGATCAAGCCAAGTGTTCGAAGAGTCAACGAGTCATCCAACCAAAGGCATACTCGGACGAATGATGATCGAATCAAGATCGGTTTCGGACTCCAACTCAGAAGCGGATTTACTGCCAAATCGGGATTCCGATTTACTGCCAAATCAGATCAACCAAATCAAAGACTAAGTTAATCAAATCACGGACAGAACCAAAGGCGGAAAACACCGAAAAACCACCACCTAGAGGGGCTCGGCCGAAGCCGAGCCAACTTCAGGTGGCTCGGCCCAAGCCGAGCCACCTCAAGGTGGCTCGGCCCAAACCGAGCCACCCTGGGGTGGCTCGGTGCGGAGCCCCCCAGGGTGGCTCGGCCCAGAGCCGAGCCACCCTGAGGTGGCCGGCCCAGATCTGTGCCTAGGCACAGATCTGAGTGCCTATAAATAGGCTAGGCCTTGGTTCATTTTTGAGGGTTGGAAAATTTGGAGAGGCGAAAGCCCTGCTGGATTGGAGACTCGGAACTTAAAAAAAATTGAAACTTTGGGACTTCGGGGACTCACTCCTTCAGATCTGGTGCTCGGCGATCATCAACGTCAAATAAGGCAGGTGTTCGAGAGGATCAGATCTCAGATCTACGCAGGCATACTCCGGATCTAAGCTTGGTCTTAGATCCCGAGACTTGGACGATTGTTTCCTTGGTGAAACAATCCTCCCCGGCTATTATTTCCTTGGTGAAATAATACCCGTCGTACTGCGTAGATCCGACCGGATCTAGATCTCGCGGTGGTCCACGGCAAACAACCCCGGCGCAGGCAAAGAACCCACAAAGCGAGCGACCGCAAAACAGGAGCTCGTGATTCGTTCGACAAACAAGGAAACAAAGTTGTAATTTTCATTTCTTTTCAATTTGATTTTCGTTGTAACCGGATCTTATAAAAAGACCGGATCTTTTGTAACTCAAAAAGTTGTAACTCAAGATGACAATGGAATCAATAACAAAGAAACCTACGAATTTTCCAGCGAACAGCAGGTGACCTTTCCGATCTCAAATTGAAAGGTAAACTCAATTCCATCAGATCTATTCAATTTGCGGACGACACCCTGATCTTCTCCAGGGCTAACTCCTCTGATATGGTAACTCTCAAATCCATTCTTTCAATTTTTGCCAGCATTTCAGGGCTTTGTGCTAACCCTCAGAAATCCAATCTGTACTATCTTGGGAAAATCCCTCATAAAGGCAATTTCCTGGCTGAAACCCTCAACTGTGCAGTCGGTACCCTCCCTTTCTCTTATCTGGGTCTCCCCCTGAAAAGGGGATCTCTATCCAAAAGAGAGTGGCAACCTCTCCTAGAATCTTTTAAAAAAAAGCTATCTTTATGGAAGAACAAAACTCTTTCAATAGGAGGCAGATTAACATTGCTGAACTCAGTGCTCTCCTCTATTCCCCTTTATTACATGTCTTTCTTCAAGTTGCCGATATGGGTCTCCAAGGCCATTGATAAAATCAGAAGAAATTTCCTCTGGAATGGCAGCCACAGCTTCTCTAGATCCAAGTGCCTCATTAACTGGGGTATAGTATGTAAACCCAAAGTTGAAGGTGGGCTTGGGGTGATTGATATCCCCTCCTTTAATTCAGCCCTCCTCTCCAAATGGATCTGGAAAATTTGGGATAGATCATCATTCCTCAGTGAAGTGTTTTTTTCTATATATTCCAAACATGGAGCTAACCCTTTTGCTAATCATCCGAAGTTGGCACACTCAAGATTTTTCCAGGACCTTCTCTCAGCTCAATCCACTTTCTTCAGCATTGTCAGATGGAATGTCGGTAATGGTACTTCGAGCAGTTTTTGGCATGACAAATGGGCAGCAGCTAACACCCTTAGCAGCCTCTTTCCCCATGCTTACAAGCTTGCCTTCTCGAGTAATTGTAGCATCAGTTCGCAAGGTAGATGGGCAAATGGTTCATGGCTTTGGCATCCTATTATTAGAAGGGGATCTTCCCCAAGAGAGAGGGATGATGTTATTCATCTCCACTCCTTCCTAGAACATCTATCTCCAGGTGGCCCATCCGAACAAGACTCCTTATGGTGGCCTCTTCACCCATCGGGCGCTTTCTCTGTAAAATCCCTTTACTCTTTTACTTCTTCAGGGGGTTTTAAATCCCAGTTTTTCAAGTTAATATGGAAATCCAACATTCCCCTTAAGGTAAAAATCCACCTCTGGATCATCTCTAAAGGGAAATTGAATACCAAAGATAATTTGATCAAAAAAGGTTGGAACGGTGATCCAAGTTGTCCATTATGTCATCGGGAGACGGAGTCCCATGACCATTTATTTATACACTGCTCTTTTGCTCGTGAAGTATGGAATCACCTTCTCCCACATTTCCCAGCAAACTGCTGGCCTTTAAACATGGAAAAGCTGCTGTTGCTCTATCAATTACCCAACATTTGCCTGAATATCAAAACCTTTTGGAAGATCTTGTTGCCTTGTTTCTGTTGGTGGATATGGTTTACAAGGAACTCTTTAATTTTCAGAGATACTCCTCCTAACTCGCTATTAGCTGCATCTAATATTGCGAGATTCTCACTTTTCTGGACAGGTGAAGAAGATGACAGGACGGCGAGGAGGCTTCGTAGGGCAGCCCTTAATCTCGGCCTCCAGAACCTAGCGAAGAAGTCTTCCTCAGGGGATGCAGGGGAGAGCCTCCGCAGCAGCTAACATCTGTATCCTGAGTGGCATTCAAGACATGCTTTGTTGACTTTGGGTGTTTTATTTGTTCCCTTTTGGTTAGGGGCTATCAGTGCC
>NC_033799.1:48061399-48063948 GCF_001876935.1 Asparagus officinalis
GGTGGCTCGGCATGAGCCGAGCCACCCTGAGGTGGCCGCCCAGATCTGTGCCAAATGCACAGATCTGGTTGCCTATAAATAGGCGGGGTCATTCATCATTTTGGAGGACTTTTGGAAGAACTTTTGGAGAGCCGAAACTCTGCCGGATTGAGACCTCATCTTGGAGTTTTTGAAGGCTTGAAGACTTGGACGTCCAGATCTGATTCTTGGCGAGCACCCGCATCACAAAAGGCAGGAGTTCGAGGGGATCGAGATCTCATATCTACGTTGTTACACTCCGGATCAAAGCTTGGTCTTTGATCCCGAGATTCGAGCGATTGTTTCCTTGGTGAAATAATCCCTCCGGCTATTATTTCCTTGGTGGAATAATACCCGTTATACTGCGTAGATCTGTCCGGATCTAGATCGCGTGGTGGTCCACGGCAAACAACCCCGGCGCAGGCAAACAACCCACCAAAGCGAGTGACCGAATAACAGGAGCTCGCGATTTGTTCACAAGGAGAAAAAGTTGTAATTTTTAATTTTCTTTATTTTTGATTTTTATTGTAACCGGATCTAAAAAAGACCGGATCTTTTGTAACCGAAAAACTGTTATTCAAGATAGCAATGACATCAATGAAGAAAGCAACAAATTTTCCGGCGAACAATCTGGCGACCACAGTGGGAGCCACCGATCTCGCTGCCGAGATCGGAGCGTCGCAGCCGCGGATCTCGATCCCGGTCGTGGAGGAGGTCGAGTATGAGTTCGACCAGCAGAAGTACGAGGAGTACGTGTCCTCGTCTGGATCAACCTCCCCCCGTAAGTCCAAGAAATTCCAGAAGTTCTCCTCTAGGAGAAAAGTCCGTTGGTGCGAAGAAGTTGAAGCCACCAACGACAACCTCACCCCGATCGACGCCGAAGTTGCGTCGGGTGAAGTCCCATTGGCCTCTAAGCAGGTCAAATCCGCCATCGAAGGCGTGGTGACTCTCTCTAAGAGAGCTCGCCAGAGGCAGTGTCAACGCCTCGCGAAGCAATTCGTCAAGGCCATGGAGTCCGTTGACGGGGTCCGCTACAATGCGGATCTGAAGAACAAATGAGGCAAACAGCCTCAACATCAAGTGAAGAATGGTTCCTCCAAGCCATCAACGATGGAGTGGGTCTGGGTCAAACGGAACCGTACGACGCTGGAGGAGCGTATCCGCAAGCGCCGCGCATTATCGGCGCAAGTACGGGCCAAAGCTGAAGAAGCCCGTAGAAGACTGCAAAAGGAGGTGACGAAGAAGCCGCCACCAACCCGCCAAGTCTGGAAGCCGAAGTCTGAAGTGGCGACTCAGGCCAAAAAGCAACCAGTGCAGCCTTCTAAGCAAGGTCAAACTCCGGCGAGTCAACCAAAGTCACCGTTAATTCCTATGGCCATTCCGGGAGATCATGCAGAATCATCCCGAAGGAGGAAGCCAGTTTTGGAGCGCCTCGGTCCACTTCCCAAAGAACGAGGCAAAACTCCAGTTCAAGAGCGCTTGGGGCCAATGAAGAAGTCCCAAACAATTCAACATGCTGGGGGTCGCCGCAACCCTCAACATTTGGAGAAAATCGTGGCACCCAAGCGCACAACTTTGCGCATCGAAGTGCAGGAGCCCGCTGAAAATTCACACCCACAAAGGCGTGTTTCGAGGCGTGTGACTCTGGGAAGCCCAAAGAAGGCAATCCAACCTCAGATGGAAACATTGTCATCTGATAGTGATAGTGTTATACCTGAGAAGTCGTGCCCGCACACGGTAGGTTACTCCAACTGTCGAAATGACGAGTTGTACTATCGTGCTGGGGGTGCGAATAGAACCAGGAAGAGGAGTCCCCGAGAACAGGAAATTCAATGTCCCTGTTCCAAACTCATTCGGGCGGTATTGTCTGAATGCAACTGCATCAAGGTACTGTCTGAGTGCAACTGCATCAAGGCAGTCCCCGAGAGAATTTCAGTGTTCGAAAGGCTTAGTACCAAAATGCCAAAACCAAGGCGTAGGCGTTTTCGGCAAAGAAGGACGGTGGTTGAAGATGAAGAATTCCCGAGGGTCACCGCTAATATGACAAGCAGAGAGACCCCATCACGGGATAATCTTGAGTCGATTCTGAAAGCATCCCGGCGTCTAACCCGTCTGCAGTCTGGAGCAATCGCACGAGGAACTTATGGTAGGGTTCGGACAAGAGTACCTTCAGAAGGTGAAGAGTCGGATACCTGCTCCGCAATCGCATCAGATAATACAGTGTCCAGTGAGGGGGAACCCCGTGAGTCACTGATGATAGGTGCGGAGCAAATTGCCAAGATGATTGAAGACGCTTTGGCTAAGCAGCAGGAAACTTTCAGGTTCGAGATGCAAATGACCATGCAGAACATGAGAGAAATGCATGACCAACAAATCCAAGCATTGACGAACCAGCAAGGCGAGCCGAGTCGTCGCAATCAAGAGGATGAGGATACGAATACTCATAATATCAATGATCCTCTAGTCAATGCAGGGGGTGGTAACGGGAATGCTATTGAAGATACAGGTGAAAGCCTAAAAATTAAAAACCT
>NC_033799.1:48064948-48078590 GCF_001876935.1 Asparagus officinalis
TGACCTCTGAAAATTATGAAACTTTGTAAAATGTTTTTAATACTAAAAACAAACTGTTTGGAAAAAAAAATTTTGCAGATAGGTCCTCTTACTTATGAAAAATAGTATTTTGTGAAAAACGCTTAAAAACATAAGTATGAAAACGTATGTGTGATATCCCAATAGCTTCAAGTGAAGTCAATAACTCTTTGCCTATATTCTAGCACTAGAGAGAAAAATAAAAGATAGCTAATATCCTCATATAGAATGCAATGCTTGAGTCTTGATATAGCTTGAATAGGATGAAGCTTCTATTAGAATTTGTTGTTCTTGAAATAACGTTGCTTCATCACTATGCCTCCTCCTCCTTTGGATATCATCGTTGTAGCGCATATTCCATCCAATCCTCCATTTGTGGTACTAACAAGCTTGATATATGAATTCACTATATTTGTACTTAATAAGCCATTAGTACCGATAATGGTGGTTGTAAAACATCATCAAAACATAAGGGCTAACAATCTCCCCCTTTTTGATGATGACAACCAACCATTATATAAGAGCAAAAAAATAAAGATAGCTTATAGATAGGTGTTCCCCCTATCTATGAGCTCCCCCTATCTATGAGCTCCCCCTAAGTATATGTAACAAATGAGGAGATTTCTCTCCCCCTTTGTTACCATCAAAAATAGGGTAAAGAGAAATGCAAAATGCAACTAAACAAGCAAGCAATGTAGAACTTTCACATAGTGCATAAGCCCAAACCATTTCTTATGCGACAAAAATCATCCTCTCCAAGAGGCTTAGTAAATATATCCGCTAATTGAGATTTTGTGTCAACAAATACTAGGGATACATCTTGTCTCTCTACATGATCGCATAAGAAATAATGGCGCACAACAATATGCTTGGTTCTAGAATGCAAAACTGAATTTTTGGAAATATTTATAGCACTAGTGTTATCACAAAAGATTTTTATAATTTGAAAATTCAAATCATAGTCAACTAAGCTTTGTTTCATCCATAAAACTTGAGCACAACATAAGCCGGCGGTAATGTATTCTGCTTCCGTAGTGGACAATGCAACACAATTTTGTTTCTTAGAAGCCTAAGAGACAAGTGAATTTCCTAAGAATTAGCATGTTCCACTCGTACTTTTGCGATCTACCTTACATCCGACAAAGTCGGCATCACAAAAACCATATAAATCAAAAGAGGTGCTTTTTGGATAAAATAAACCAAGATTAAAAGTTCCATTAACATACTTAATGATCCTTTTAACCATAATTAAATGAGATGCTTTAGGAGATGCTTAAAAACGTACACATGCACACACACTAAACATGATGTCGGGTCTACTAGCGGTGAGATAAAGAAGACTACCTATCATACCTCGGTATAGTTTTTGGTCCACGTCTTCACCACTTTCTTCCGCATCAAGCTTGACACTTGTACTCATGGGAGTAGGCGCATGCTTAGAATTCTACAAATTAAATTTCTTCACCAATTCCTTAGCATACTTGCTTTGAGAAATAAATATTCCATCCTTTGTTTGCTTGACTTGAAGCCCGAGAAAGAATGTAAGCTCTCCCATCATATTCATCTCAAAATGATCTTGCATAACCTTAGAAAATTCCTTGCACAAAGATTCATTAGTAGCACCAAAAATGATATCATCAACATATATTTGAACTAAAATGAAATCATTTTTCCTTTTTCTCACAAAAAGAGTGTTATCAATAGTTCCTTTTGAAAAACCATTTTCAACAAGAAAACTAGAGAGGCGAGCATACCAAGCTCTAGGAGCTTGTTTCAACCCATATAAAGCTTTTTGAACCCGGTAAACATGATTAGGAAAAACATGATCTATGAAACCGGGGGGTTGCTCAACATATACTTCATCTTCTATAAAACCATTCAAGAAAGAACTTTTAATATCCATTTGAAATAATTTGAAAATTTTAAAGCTAGCAAATGCCAAAAACATCCTAATAGATTCCAACCATACAACCGGTGTAAAGGTTTCATCATAGTCTATGCCCTCCTCTTGATTGTATCCTTGGGCAACCAAACGAGCTTTATTTCTAGTAATAATGTCATGTTCATCAAGTTTGTTTCTAAAAATCCATTTAGTACCAATTACACTAGCATTGTTAGGTCTAGGAACTAATTTCCAAACATCATTTCTTGTAAAATTATTTAGTTCTTCATGCATAGCCAAAACCCAAAGTTCATCATTTAAAGCATTATTAATCTTTTTAGGTTCTAGTTGAGATAGGAAAGCAGCATTACCACACTCACTCAAGGCTTTTGAGCGAGTAACAACTCCTTGTGAAGGGCTCCCAATAATTTGTTCTTTTGGATGGTTTGATGCGAATTTCCAAGCTTTAGGAAGATCAACTTGTTCATGAGCATTGGAGCTATCCACATCCTTTTGAGCTTCTATAGAGGGAGTATCATTGATTTGTAAAAAGTCCAATCCTCCCTCAACGTCATCATCATTATCTTTCCTAGATAAAACAACTTGAGAACCAACATTAGTCTCATCAAAAGTAACGTTTATAGATTCTTCAATAACGAGACTTCGTTTATTAAAGACCCTATAAGCCTTACTTCGAGGTGCACAACCTATGAATTCACTATATTTGTACTTAATAAGCCATTAGTACCGATAATGGTGGTTGTAAAACATCATCAAAACATAAGAGCTAACAAGTTTATCACCAGAAGCGATGAATTTTGATACTTGTGATTTAAATAAGATTTTAAAGACTTAGTGTCTTGCTAGGGAAGATTACGATTTGAGCAATTTTAAGGACCTATCATCCTGTTGACAAGGATTGATAAGTTGATTGTCAGAGGTATATTATTAATGTGACAAATTGGGAGTGATGCAAGCTGCATTCATACTCTGTGGGGTGATGATTGTCAGAAGTGTAATGTTCATTCGACGATGTGAAAGATTTGTTACTCTTAATCTAATAGATTCTAAGTAACCAACCCTCAGTCTTGATTAAGACTTAGCAGGAAAAAAAAAGAAGGATAGACATGGCACATCGCCTAGCGGGACATTATCCATGAAGTCGGAATAGAGGCACATCATCTGGTGGGCCATTATCTGATGAGTTTGACTATCAGAGGTAACTGTTAACGTGATAGTTTTGTGGACCCGCCATCCTATTGAAGAAGATTGGCAGGTTGATTGACTATCAGAGGTAATTGTTAATGTGATAGTTTTGTTGACCTACCATCCTATTAAAGATTGGTAAGTTGGTGGACTATCAGAGGTAAATATTAACGTGATAGTTTTGTGGACCTGTCATCCTATTAAAGAAGATTGGCAAGTTGATAGACTATCAGAGGTAACTGTTAACGTGATAGTTTTGTGGACCTGCCATCCTATTGAAGAAGATTGGCAAGTCGATGGACTATCAGAGGTAACTGTTAACATGATAGTTTTATAGATCTATCATCCTATTGAAGAGGATTAGCAAGTTAATGGACTATCAGAGGTAACTGTTAACATAATAGTTTTGTGGATCTGCCATCCTATTGAAGAGGATTAGCAAGTTGGTGGACTATCAGAGGTAACTGTTAATGTGATAGTTTTGGTAGGTTTCATGGTTGACAGAGGTATTCTATTAAACATGACAACTCAAAAAATTTATTACTCATAATCCAATGAACTACAAATAAATCAGCCCCCAGTCTTAAACAAGTACATAGAGGAAAAGGGTAGTTATGGCACGTCGCCTAGTGGGCCACTATCTAACGAGTTTGACTATCAGAGGTAACTATTAACATGATAGTTATTGGACTCTCCATCCTACTAAATATGATTGGCTTCAGTAGCCGTAGTATCTTCCCCTTTTGACTAAGAAGATTGGGCTTGGTCCGATTATTCAGGTTGATCCTGCCGACTTTGTTCTTTAGTTTTGATCCTGACAATAATCTTTTGAGCCTGTTCGCCTTGAGAAATTAGTTGTCTCCAGGAACGTCATTCTACAACCCTCATTTGTGCTAGAAGGTTGGTCTGCAAGTTGTGTTGATAGGTCTCCACTAAGATAGACTGTGTAATACTTGACGAACATCGGAGAGCCATGCTTCGGAACCTCTTGACGAAGGCTTTGACGGACTCCCTCTTCTTCTGCTTAGTGGCGAGAAGGGTATGGATGGAAACTTTTGTATTCTCTTCAAAGAATCTTGACAGGAAGAGTCTTTCTAGATCTACCCACCTTTGGATACATCCGGCAGGCAGTTTCCTGAACCATTCAAAGGCAACTCCCTTGAGGGTGCCAATGAACAATCGAGCTAATATGGTGTCGTTTGATATCACATTCCCAGTCTGTGACTTGAAATGATAGATATGTTGGTTCGATGATCCCATGCCGTCAAAAGTTTATAGCGTCGGGATAATGGGTTGCATCCTATTCGGCAGGATAGGGCCTGACAACTCACTCGTCTTGGAGCTCGCTTCTGTTAGCAAATGGCATTGAGACGGGCTTCCAATTCTTCTATTTTGGCAGATTGGAGATTCTGCTCATTCTCAGTCTCTCTTCCTTCATCAGAGGAAGATTCTAGGTTGTGGGCTTCTTGGTCGGAAGCAGCATCATCAACCACTTTTCCCTTCCCTTTGCTTGTGTGAAGTCGGGATGAAGACGCTTTTCCTCTCCGGGAAGAATCTTGCCTAGGTGGCGAATCTGTCTTCTGAGAGTTGGCCTTGTCTGTGACAATTTAAGTCAATAGGGCCATGAGTTCATTGAGAGTCTTTTGCTGTGATTTGAGCATGGCATCCTGCTCAGCAACCCTCTTTGAGAGATCTTCAGAATTTTCTGCCATGTGGACGAAGCTCTCATGTTCAATGAAGGAATTTGATGATTGAGACTCCGCAATGGCTGAGTGTTCATCCTCAGAATTAGTTCTTGTGGCTAGCCTCCGATAGTTGACAGGGGAATGACTCCTGTTCTCGTCCGAATGCATTGGTAGATTCCTTCAAACTCGTCAGTGATTTTTTTGATGGTCGGTGAACGACTTGTCTCAGAGTCATCGGAGCTAGGACCTGAGGCTTTCCCTCTACCGATCATATTGCTAGTGACTCCAGGATACTCAGCCTCAGGAGACTTCTTCTTGCACGAATGTCGTCGTTAGTTGGGCAAGACAATGTTCGTTAATTGGTCGAACACCAATGGTTTGGCCGTATATGAACAGCATTGACATCCCGAGAGGACCGTAGGAATCAATCGTTCACAAATGACTTGTTGCATCGGTTTCTCTCTCGATATGAACACTCTCAAAACTGTTGTAAAGACTCGAGAAGAATTACTCACTGATCGTGAGGTTTGAATTGGAACCCCTAGTCCATGATTGGACATGTCTAGCTCTTAGTGAACATGGATTTGGTTGAGATGCCTTGAATCCATGGACTTTTTATATCCACCCCTCAATCTAGTCACGCTATGCAGAGTATTTAGGGGTCTCGCTAAGCTCCACGGTATGCACCAGATTTTGTATTAGATTTCATCACTCAAACGCATGCCTGTGCTCTAGGTTTTGCTGGTGAAACGCGGTCCTGAGGTCTGCATTTTGCTGATAAAACACAGTATTGAAATTTGCGTTTTGATTCTAAAACACACTCCTGAGAGTTGCATTTAGTTTGTGGAACGCACTCCTGAGAGTTGCGTTTTGGTTCTAGGATACACTCCTGAGAGTTGCGTTCAGCCATATCAACGCAGTTTTAAGGTTTGCATTTTGATGTTGGAACGCGCCTCTGAAGGCTGCATTTTGATTGCACAACGCACCACCGAGGGCTGCGTTTGGCATAAGCTGAGCCCACTCCTTCGGAGGAAGGGCTATTCGATTAGTCTTTGTGAAAGGAGAGGTCTTCCTTCGGCATAGGAGCAACAATTAGAGCTTTAGTCTCCTTGAAGACTTTGCAGATCTTGTGCATAGCCTTGGGGCTAAGGGATCCGAAGAAGAGTAACTCCTCATACTTGGCTTGATCGAACTCGATGATCAAAGTTTCAACGGTCGTTCCAGCGAGCTTGACGTCAGATTGTGCCACCACTTCTTCGTTCAAGAAGCTAGTCCCCAGCGGAGTCGCCATCTTTTGTTTGGTGGAAAATTTATAATAAGACAAATAATGAAAGAATCATATTTGATTTATTTTCTCTAACTGCTTAGAAAAAGAATGATTACAACCCTCTCAATCTCGATTACATTTAGATTTCCTAATTACGAAAGACAGAAGAATTGATCTGAATTTTCCACTTTGTTTAATTCTGGGTTCTTCACGGTGGCGATGGAGTGCCTCCCTCAAATGCTTGCGTTGAGTTTGTTCTCCGTTGACGATCCGAACGTCTTGATTCACTGGAACGGTATTTCCTCCTCACAATTTGATGTTGTGGAGAACTTGCAACGAAAGTTTGAAACTCTGGACGAGTTGATAACCCAGATCGAGTTTAAACTCTTGAAAAAGAGTTGATTTAACCGAAAATTGGTTTGACAAGCCAAGTATGAAAGCTCTACGATAATCTGCTCGAGAGACTTCTTCTTTGCTTCCGAAAGAGAAGATGAATTGGAGATGCCATTTGCTGCCCTCTAGATCTGAAAAGCCAACCAAAACCGAGAGCCAAATCCCCTCCACTCCAACCCTTGAACTGAATTGATTTTCAGTTATTTATAGAGGATTAAGGGGTGTAACTACCCCTTAAATCACTCCTAAGTGGGGTGTAACCGCCCCCAAATCGTGGGAAATGGTTTTGGAGAGAGTGTGTAAGTTGGTAGGGATTTGTGCCTACTTTATGAGGATGATGGGGATTGTGCCATATAGACGACAAGGAGGGAAATCTCCTCCTATGACAAGGATACCCATTAATCTCTCTCTCTCTCTCTCTCTCTCTCTCTCTCTCTCGGATCATAATCTGGAATAGAAGACTAAAAGCATTACTGTTTTATTTTTGCTCTTAGGTCGTCCCTTCAATTTGGAATGGAATCTGGAGTTTGTTTTTCTACATCGGATAATTTAAGGTGATAATTTTTTTCTTATTTTATTTTATGGCGATTTCATTTATCTCTTTAGCATTTTGCTTACAATTATTTTAGTAGTTTTAACAAATAAATCACATTATTGTTCTATCATAATTTTTGATTTATTTATTGGTTCATCTACAAACTAGAAACCAAGAAGACTCATGGTGGAGATAAGAGAAAGATCGTTGGCCATCTTCATTTTGCAAGAAAAAATGTAAAAAAAATGTGTACTTGGGTTTAATTTGTAAATAAGATTTATACCGTTTATATGTTATTAAGATTTATAGAATGATGTGACCCTTCAATTTGGAACGGAATCCAGAGTTGTTCGTTTTCCTTCATCAGATAATTTAAGGTGATAATTTTTTTTCTTTTTTTCATTTTATGGCAATTTCAATAATTTTTTAGCATTTTGCTTACAATTATTTTAGTAGTTTTAACAAATAAATCATATTATTGTTCTATCATAATTTTTTGATTTATTGATTGGTTCATCTATAAACTAGAAACTAAGAAGACTCATGGTGGAGATAAGAGAAAGATTGCTGGCCATCTTCATTTTGCACGAAAAATGTAAAAATTATGTACTTGGTCTTGGTTTAATTTGTAAATAAGATTTATACAGTTAATATGTAATTAATATTTATAGAATGAAGTGAATGCTTAATTTGGTCTTGATTTTACTTACTGATGCAGTCAGAATCTAGAACAGTGTAAAAGATCAAAGTTGTAGGTCCCTTTAATGGTTTTCCAACAAATTCTAGATCACCTCATTCTGAGTTCGTATGTGAAAGTTACATCCAAAACACGAAGACATGCGCAAATAGATTTTTTTTCATGATAAGCCGACTTATAAGTCGACTTATCCCAAGTCGACTTATAAGTTGACTTACGGCCTGTTTTCAGGTTTCTTTTGGGTTTCGGGTCGTATCCGTTTCGTTTTGATCCCAGACTTGAATATACTCGTTTAAACCCTCTTTTACTGAACTTTTTCATGAGAATATAGCAGCCACCCCTCCTCTCAAATCCTAGCCCTAATAATTAAGTTTTTGAAAGAGTTGTGTGAAGGATTCGTCGAGAGGAAGGCGATATCTGTGATTGTTAGCAAAGGAAGAGGTCTTGCACGCATGTTGGAAGGATCAACAGCGACGTGAGGTAAGATTATCTTTGTCCAAACACATCCACATAGTTAAACAACTAGTTTAGATGTTTAATATGATGTGAATATGTGTTTTCATGCTTTAATCTTAACCTGTGGTGTTAAAAGTCAGATTTTTGATATTAAATCTTAAACCAATGCTAGATTAGAAATATTTTTTTTTGCTATTTATGATAGAATCATGATCATGATCATGATCATTAGGGTTTCATTTAATTTCATTTTTGATCTTTTAAACATGATTAACTTATGTATTAACCCTAGTTTGATGTCTAATTATCTTTTCATGCAAAATAATCATGCTTAAAGCCTAGGTTTGTGATACCTAAATAGGTTAAACATGTATAAATAAATTTTATGCCTCTATTCATGTTTATAATTAATTATGCAATGATAATCATGTGATAATTCAGGTCTTTATTGAGAATCTTGGATAATCATGTTCTTAATCCTATTTAGTTTTAATCCAAGTGCTAAATCATGTAATTTGATCTCTGTTAATTAGTTTTAGATGTTTATAACATGTTTCCTATGTTTTATGTTGATTAGAACAAGTTTTGTTTGAGAAGTATCGTAGAAAATGTCGAAACAGCAATCTGGAAGTCGACTAAGTCGACTTATAAGTTGACTTGCCATAAGTCGACTTATGTCAGGTCATAAGTCAACTTATAAATAGTTTTCCAAATTCTTCAGAGTTTTGTTTTGCATCATTTTCAGACGTGTTCACAGGGTTTCGAGCCGTACCTTTATACACGTACATTCACGAATACACCAGTATAGAGTCGTTGCACACACATGAGTAACCCAAAGGGGGATTTGACAAGAGTTGGGTTGTTTATAATAGATTAGTGATTATTCATACACTCGTTGGATATTGTTAATGAGAACTATGACGCCCCTGGGTTCACACAAGGCTGCAGTCTGATAATCATATTTTATTACAGTTTTATACCTTCATTATCTATTTTATATGAATAAATATACTACTAATAATTGTTTTTATCTTTAATTGCAGGTTAATGAAGAATAAATCTCAAACTCTCATTTCTCAACAAAAACCAATTGATTAAATAAAGAAATGAAGCAAAGAAGTCCATTGGAAAATCAATTTCCAAATTATCCAAAAGCCCAGAATCAAGCCGAGTAGCCTGTAGAAGCCGGAGAAAATCAAAAATCCAATATGAAAAGAAATCATATTCAAAATGGTTGGCCACAAAGAAACGACGATATCTCCCAATCCGGAAGGCGGAATTTAACATATAATATATGAAAATCGCCTATCTCGATGAGACGAAGCCAACCGTGAAGTCAGAATTTTTATTAGGGCATCGATGCCAGCATCGATGCAGGCATCGATGCCGGTATCGATGCGAAGTCCTCCAGATTCCATCAACGGCCGAAATTGCATTCTTGGGGCTCAAGTTTGATCCAATGGCTCTCATTCACTGATGTTTACTATAAATAGGGGTTGAGAGTGAGGGGTTAGAGATGTGAAAATTTTTGTAACTCCTTTTGGAGAGGAGGGCTACTCTTAATTGAGAAGGCCTTCCAAAATTGTAACTTTTTGTTGCAATTAATAATAATAATTTTTTCACCACTTTAAATATTTCTTCTCTTTGTTGGATGATGAAGATGGAGATGAAGAATTATTTAGAGGTTTGCATTTTCTTTCCTTTTTCTCTTTTATTTCCTTTTTATTGCTTATTAGTGTAGATTTATTTCTATGCTTGTAGTTTAGATTTTATTTTCTTGTTAAATAGCCAAGAGGCTAGAACCCTCTTGCCTTAGATTTATTTCATGCTTATAGAATAGATTTATTTTCTTGCATTTAATTCTTGCAATTTTATTTTGTAGTTTAGATTTTACAATTTATTTTGTAGTTAGATTTTAATTTCTTATACTATTCACCTTGAGGCTAGAACCCTCTTGGGTTTAGTTTTTCTTTTTGTTTATTTTTATTTTGTTTGATTCGCCTTTAGGCTAGAACCCTCTAGGGAATCACCCTTTTCTAAGAAGTGGGTTCAATTTTAGATTATCCATATCTATAATTGAATCCACCATCTTTAATTTCTTGCATTTTCTTTTATTCTAGAATTTTGTTCTTCATTCTTGATTTTTTTTATTCATTTTTCCTTCTCACCTTATTGATCATACTCAAATCCACTCTCACTTACACTTTGCACCTATTCACACACCATTTTCTCAACCTCTTCACAATCACATTCACTTATCACTCCTACTTGTCACTCACACAACATAAGAACCGATTTCATATTTTCTCCTACAAAACACCTTCCTCGTGGGATCGATATCTTAAATACTATAACTTGACACGGTTGTACACTTGCAACCTTTTTGGTACATGTTTATGCCGCATCAAGTTTTTGGCGCCGTTGCCGGGGAAGGTGCTTAAGTAGGTTTTAATTATTTTGGTTCTTTAACTTGTGTGTTTATTGTGAAAGAACTACTTGGAGATTAAAGATCAAGAATTGGAGATTGAGGAATTGGATATTCGCTTGTGGTAAGTCTTCTTCCTTATATTTTCAATTCCACACCTTTAGCTAGTTTCTCACAATTAGTGACAAATAGGATCTTAAAAAAAAGATTTTATTTCCGTTGACCATAATAAAATTCACCCTTAATTTTGACATTTACTAACAAGATAATAAATTCAAACAAAACCCCCCTTCTCATTTGTTTGATTGTTAACCCTAATTAAAAAAAAAAGAAAAAGATTTTTTTTTCTTCCATCCTTTTTAGTTGCTTTTAATTCATAGGGTTGCATTTCATATAGTTAGTAGGAATTCACCAAGTGATTTGAGCATCTTGATTTGGCACACACTTCAAAATATTTTTAAGGGCAAAACCCCATAATCAAGATAAGGTGAGGGATTTCATCACCCTTTCCTTAGCCCAAAAATCACTAATTCCTCACTACACCACCCAAGCCTAATAAAACTCATTAGACGTTGGCCCTAAGGATTCGAGCTCAATAAGGAACAAAGAATCCTTAAGTGAACCGGTTTAAGTTTTCTTGGATTAGTTGGTGTCTAAGGCAAGGTTTAGGGGTTGCGTAAAGCGCTCCGCAAGGAAAGAGGTACTTAATTGATCTTTGATCACCCTCTAGTACTATCCTTACCTGGCTAACTACCCGGGTAAAACTTTAATCTTTTCACTTTAGGAGTTTTTGGTTAGGAGCTAGTCTAGTTGAGTTAGGCTTAACCCTAGAGTTAGAGTGATTGAAAAGTGATTGATTTTGATTTGTTTTAGTTAGGATTTTCCATTTTCTTCTTAAAAAAAACTAACTTTTATTTTTCCAAAAAAAAAATAAATAAAAAGAAATTGTTTTTGGTGCATGCAAAACGTGGATTAGGGACAATACACATCAACAAATTCATTTTGAACAAATGGCTAATCCACAAGTTTTTCAAAATTTATGTTATCCCAATAGGATTGAAATCTCCAATGAAGGTCCGGGAGTTTGTAGAGAGTCCATATCAGTATTCGGTAAATGATCTATTTTTTCCAACCTACAACCCAGGTTGGGCAAGTTACACAAACATTGCATGGAATCAGGGAAACCACTCCGAAACTCAAAACTTCACTCCCTCTTTGACCCAACATTTTCCTAGGGAAAACACAGTTCCTTTCAATTCTCATCCACAATTTCAACAACTCAATCTGTCACATCAAAATCAGTTTCCTCATCATCAAGTTGTAGCTCACACTCCTCTTGATACAGATCATGATGAACGTCTCAATTTTTTGGAAAAAGGTTTTGAAATCATTATTAAGGCCTCCACACTAGCCACGGATATGTTAACTCAAACATCCTACACGATGAACTCCTTTATGCAATCAACCGAACTTATACTTAACTCTAACACTCAAGCCCTAGCTAGATTAGAAACCCATATTGATCAACTAGCTAGTGCCATAAGTGAAGTAGAGGAAGGAGAAATTCTGAGTCAACCCGTGGTCAATCCTAAGGACACTCAAATGAATGCACTACAGTCAGGAAAACAGGTCGATAATCAGGAAAGAACACCTTTAAAGCCAAATTCTTGTTCCAATTCATTCTTCCCCTGATAATTCAATTCAGGAAAGACCGAGGGAAGAAGAAGAAGAGTCAGATCTAAGTTTTGAGGAAATTTTCGGTGAGGAGCTAAAAATATTAGGAGAAGCAGATCGGGTTTGTCAAAATAAAGAAACTGTGTTGGACAATTGTTGTTTTGAACTGAATTTTGAAAAACTCTTTCTTGATGAACTAAGATTTTTGGAAAATAAACAACAACCAAATTTTTACACATCAACCATGAATCTTGGGGTTGAGAAAATTGTTAAAAAAAATTTGGTTATTAGAGAACAAACATTCACAAATCAAGAATCTAAGTCTAATATGCATGACACCAATAATACCTACCTTCCATTGCCACAAAAATCATTGAACACCCCGGAATGCTTAGAATTTCAGCACATTATTGATTATATCATGTTGAATTTATTTAAAATCCGTGGGAGAATTTTCAGCAATAAGGTAGGATTCAATGTAGAACATGAACTCTTCATGTTGAATATTTCATTCTACATTGTTTATTTTGTTTATTTTAGAATAATAAAAAGAATTTATTCTTCTCTCATTTGAGAGTTTCTTGTTCAGTTGTTAAAAAAAGAAAAAAAAAGGAAAAAAAGAAGAGAAAAAAAAGAAAAAAAAAAGAAGAAGAAAAAAAAGAGAGAAAAGAAAAAGAATAAAATTTTGATTTCATCCTCCTCAGACCAAAGGTAATTGCAGATTTTTATCAGCCGACCATATGTAAGTGCTTCACTTCTTATCTGCTTTACTTTATGCATCATAGAGTTTGCATTGAGGACAATGCAAAATTTAGGTGTGGGGGTGGGAATTAGTTATTTTTTCTCTTTATTTTACATTTTAGTTACATTTCCCCCCCTTGCATTGAGGACAATGCAAAATTTAGGTGTGGGGGTAGGAATTAGTTATTTTTTCTCTTTATTTAACATTTTTAGTTACATTTTTTCCCTTTTTCTTAAAAAAAATTATAAAAATATCGTCACTTGCCAAATTGATGGAGTTATGTAATAATTGATTTATTTGATAAATTTAAAAATTTCTAATCCCTAGTTGGTTATTTACTTAAGATCACCTTTTATGATAACTCTAAATAATTTTTTTAAGAAATGATTTTCAAAGTAGTATACTTTATTTAAGCCTTAACTTGGATTTTTATTTAAAATAATAAAATTTTTGCATGCTTAACTTAGAGTTGAAAATAATTTTTTCAAAGTGTCTTGATTTACATATTTTCAAAATATATATACATATACAAAAAAAAAATTGCAAAAGAAGAGTGCGAAAAAAAAATACACTCGTTGGATATTGTTAATGAGAACTGTGACGCCCCTGGGTTCACACAAGGCTGCAGTCCGAGGTGAAACCAAGAATGTCAAACCTGCTAT
>NC_033799.1:48079590-48082031 GCF_001876935.1 Asparagus officinalis
CTCCTCTCCTCTGTTGAAGCGCTCGACCACTCTTCACTGCAGCAGGGCTTCGCCAACCTCTCCAAAAATTCAGATCTCCAAAAATGAGGCATAAGGGGGCTATTTATAGGCAATGGGAGCACCTAGGGTGCCTAGACACCCCTGGGGTGTCTAGGAAAAGCCTAGACACCCCTGGGTGTCTCGGCCAAGCTTTTCCTAGACACCCCTGGGGTGTTTCGACTTTCCCGAGACACCCCGGGTGTCCTAACTCAGCCTGAGACGCTCCGTTGCGTATGTTTGATTGTTTTCCCCGTAAATTCTTCGTCCGAACTCGGATTTGAGTGATTCCAAGTGCGTTGGAAGCTCGACGAAGAGTTCGATCCGCTCCGGTGGTTGAACTATCTGTAGAGTGATCGAGACATAAAGGGCATTGTCCTTTTTGTGAACATCGCCGGGTTCCCGATTGGCCCGGGTCTTCGTTGTTCCGAAATCCTATCAGCTCACGTAGTTCGTCGATTCACTTCAATCGTTCATCGACGTCAATTGAACTCCTGTGGATCGGATAGTGACGTTCATCGTCGCTCTTTAACACTGAACCGTTCGTGGAGACCTATAGGCAATTTTCGATGCCTACAGAGCTTTGGAGGCAGCAGGCTATAGGGTGACCTTGGCAGATGCACGCTTGAAGGTTACATTTGGGTCCATGATTGTGATGAAGGGCGTCAGAAAGCATGTGACGTTGTGCTAAGAGAGTTAACGCTCTTAGTGCTACGATATTGAATACGTAGACTTCGTCTTTCTCACGGGAATAGACTACCCGGCGACACGTGTTAGGTGTTAACTTTAGGATTTTTGGCTAACCCCCAGCCTTCAACGGATTTGATTAGCCTTTACCGACTACCGTTTGAGTCGGGCTAACATGCGAATTGTCTAAATCTGTTCCGCATGTGACGTTGTGCTAAAGGAATGAACTCCCTTAGACTTGATGCTACGACTTCGAATACGTAGACTTCGCCATTGTTACGGGAATAGGCTACCCGGCGACGCGTGTTAGGCGTTGACTTATCCCTACTTAGGCTTTGGGATCAAAATCCCCAGAATCAAGATCCGGTGTCTTTTTCTACGGAAAAAGACTAAACCGGCGACGCGTGTTAGGCGTCGGCATATCCTTTCTTAGGATTCAGGATGAAATTCCCCATGCGTGTGAGGCATGGATTTTGGTGTTATTAATAACAACATGCCACAATGTTGAATATGCGGACGGGTGTTCTTTTTAACGGTTAAAAACTAACCGGCAACGCGGGTTAAGCACAGACTTATCCTTGCTTAGGTTTCAGGATAGAATACCCCAGAATCGAACTCTGGTGTTTTTTTCTACGGAAAAAAGACTAAACCGGCAGCGCGTGTTAGGCGCAGACTTATCCCTGCTTAGGATTCGGGATAAACTTCCTAGGATGAATCCTGAATTCTTCGAAAAGGATTGGTATGGGGAAGGAAGAATTTTATATTCTATTCCCCGAACAAAGAAGGAAAGGAGACTCGAGGTGGGATCTCCACCCCCGAATACAAGGAAGGAAGAATTTTATATTCTATTCCTTGATTCTGGAAAGGAAGAATTTTATATTCTATTTCCCGGTCGTTAAAAGAAACTAGAAGTGGGATCTCCACTCCGAGAATCTGGAAAAATCTAGATAAACTTGCCTTTTATAGGACTGGTTATCTAAACTGAAAAATGAGTTCTTCGTTTATCGAAGTGGAATTTCAACTTCGGTTATAACCATGAGAAGGCTTAACCAAAGAGAAAAGAAAGGGAGTTTTTTTGTTTATCGAAAGGGGACTCCGAACTGAAGGTGGACCTCTTGCTCATGAAAAGAGTCAAGAGGGCCAGAAGGACACTTTTGGTGGACTCACTGTCAATTGAAATTGATCAGTGAGGGATTTTGGTGGTGAAAAGTGATTTTGGGTTATCCTCTAGAATATTAAGTGCAATATTCTTCAAGGAACTTCCCGATAAATGAGTTATCCTGGATGTACTATGGATAGTACTTTTTCAGGAACTTCCCATTTATTAGCATTAATTGTCTGGTGCCTTCTTGAGTAATCAGTCGATATGCGCCGTTTGAGTAGACTGTGTCTATCACAAACGGTCCTTCCCACTTGGGTTCGAATTTACCTTTCTTCTTGGAGTTGAGGATTATCGGTCGACGAGCAGCGAGGATCAGATCTCCTTCCTTGAAGCTTCTCTGTCGGACTCTTTTGTTAAAAGCCCTAGATATTCTGACTTGATAAAACTCGATGTGTTGTTGAGCTTCCAAGCGCTTTTCATCCAATCTTTCGAGTTCTTTGAGACGTTTCTGATGTTGTTCTTCTGTCGTCATCTCGGTTGCAAGGGCGATCCGAAGGGATGGGATTTGAATCTCCAATGGTAGCACAGCTTCACATCCGTATACCAACGAATACGG
>NC_033799.1:48082812-48089864 GCF_001876935.1 Asparagus officinalis
CTCGAAGCACCATCAAAATATAATTGCCATACTTGTTGGTGCGACATAGTGTTAAGCTCGTGGGTTTCATCCGGCAAGTCATCATATACTTCTGCCGTATCTGTGGTCGGGTTTGCCGCCAGAAGATCACAAATCGCTTGTCCTTTGATTGACTTCTGTTGTTTGAAGTGCAAATCATATTGAGACAAGAGAAGAGCCCATTTTGCTAACTGCCAATTCATAGAGGCTGGTTGCGTCATAAACACCCGTACTGGATTAACATTGGAAATGACGTAAATTGTCTGTCCAACTAAGTAATGCCGCATCTTTTGCATTGCGAATACCAATGCGAGGCATTCCTTCTCAATCATCGGATATCGAGACTCGGCGCCTATCAAGGTCCGACTTAGGTAATAGACTGCCTGTTCGTGACCGTTATCGTCGTCTTGTGCTAGTAAAGCACTTATCGAGTGATTCATCGCCTTGACATAAATCAAGAACGGTTTACCCGATTTCGGTGCAACGAGAACAGGCGGATTCGTCAGATACGTTTTGATATCTTCGAATGCTTTTTGGCAGGCGTCGTCCCAGATGAATGACACCCCTTTATTGTTTAGCTTAGAGAATGGTTGGCACTTCCCACAAAGGTTTGAGATGAACCGCCGGATGTAAGCTAGCCGCCCTTGCAATCCTCTGAGCTCTCTCAGATTTCTAGGAGGTTGCAGCTCGTGTATCGCCTTCACCTTGTCAGGATCGATATGTATTCCTTTAGTGGTGACGACGAATCCAAGAAATTTTCCGCTAGACATTCCCAGGAAGGATTTAGTAGGGTTTATCTTCAATTGATGACTCCGCATGAGATCGAACATCGTCTTCAAGTCCTTGATGTGATCTTCTTTGTTGTGTCTTTTTACAACCAAATCATCCACGTAGCACTCGACTGTTTTCCTGAGATGTTCTTGGAAAATCTTAGTCATCGTTCGCTGGTACGTGGCGCCTGCATTCTTTAAACCGAAAGGCAACACGGTGTAGCAAAAGACACCGAGGGGCGTTCTGAACGTTGTATGCTTCTCGTCATCTGGGTGCATCTTGATTTGGTTATATCCTGAAAAACCATCCATGAAGGACATTCTCTCAAATCCACATGTATTGTCGATAATGACATCTGTGATTGGGAGAGGGAAGTCGTCTTTTGGACATGCCGTGTTCAGGTCCCTGAAGTCGATACAGATTCTGATTTTACCGTTCTTCTTCATGACGGGAACAATATTGGCTAGCCAATCTGGATGTTGCACCTCTCGGATAAATCCTGATTCGATCAATTTCTTAATCTCTGCCTCAATGGCTTCCATAATCTGCGGACGAAACCGTCTTTGCTGTTGTTTGACAGGTTTGGCATCCGGCTTGATATCGAGGCGGTGCATTACCACATTGGGATCGAGCCTGGGCATATCTTCATAGTTCCACGCGAAGACGTCAATATATTCCCTGATGAGAGCGATTAGTTCCTCCTTCTCATTTGAGGGAAGACTATCGCTAATGAATATCGGCTTTGGGTTGGCCTCGTCGCCCATGTTCGCCATTAGGGCTTTGAAAGCTTCCCCTAGACTTGTATCAGAATCCCATTCCAAGGCATCTGGCGAATTTCCATCTTTGTATTGCTTAGATGATTGGTCATTAATTAACCAGCAACATTCGTCTTCTGAAGAAGATTCATACCCTAACCCTCGTCCGTATTTATAATAATCACCGGGTTTCCCTTTTGGCACATATACCGCTTTGGCTGGAACACGAGGACCTCGATCGAAGTATAGACCTTCTCCGAGTGTGAAATCATACCCCTGCTTTTCCATGAGCTTGCGCGCTTCTGGACTATACTTAGATAGATGCCGACCAGGTTTGTCATCATCCTCATCTTCGCTTAAGAAATGATCTGGTAATGGGGAGCTTTTTCCTTTACCGTAAATCACTTCTTTAGCGCCTCTTACTTTGTTCGGGCGAAGCGGCATATACAAATCAGGATTATCGTACAACTCTTTCATTACATCATCAAGAGACAGGGAGTACTCCAAATCGTTATTTATTTCATTATTGGCAAGTTGCCAGTTACAACTGCCTTCTGACGTTTGTTCATCGTCAAGGTTGATTACAAAGGGTACAATGTCGTTTAAAACATAACCTCCATTGTAATCAAATCCGGCTTCGGTATCAGCTTCTTCTCCGCTGTCCGTGCCATGGGCCGATGATTCAGTATCGGATTCGTTACCATAAAGGAGAGAATCAGTGAAATAATTCTCATACCCTTTGAATGGTTGCTTATCCGCGACCACCGTCCTAACCTTATTATCAGTGTCGACATACTTTAAACACTGATGGAGAGTGGAGGGGATTATAACGTTACTATGGATCCAAGGCCGACCCAATAGTAAGTTATATGAAGTCTCGGTTGCTTATCCGCGACCACCGTCCTAACCTTATTATCAGTGTCGACATACTTTAAACACTGATGGAGAGTGGAGGGGATTATAACGTTACTATGGATCCAAGGCCGACCCAATAGTAAGTTATATGAAGTTTCAACATCGATCACATAGCATGTGACTTCCGTCTTCAAATCTCCCATTTGACACTTTACCCGGATTTTACCCAAGGGTCTTGACCCGCTAGTGTTGAATCCATTGGAGCCATTGTACCCGATGAAATATAGCGGTCGATCGTGGTTCGAATTCTTCGTCTGCATATCTTCTTTGGTGAAAGTAATGCAGGGAAGGTTCTTAGTCGCTATATTGCAGTGTTGACTCAGCGGTTCTGGCCCTTCAGGCACTGGCTTGATTTGAGTCAGAAACACCTCTGAATTGGCCAAAGCTTCTTGCAAGGCCTCCCTGGTTTCCTTGGACAACCGCAGCAACTCATACAGCGTTATCCGTGCTGGAATGTTGGCTAGTTGAGCCATAATATCGAAGCTGTGCGGAGTGTTCGAGCTTTCTGGTTTATCTCTTCCAATCGGACGATTAAAACGAGACTGCTTCGGATTCTGAACCTCCTGGGGATTCTTCTCCTTCGGTTTATTCACTGGCTGTTGTCGAGCCTTTGCGCCCGGCGTAGGACTCGTAATCACCCCTATCTCCGTGAGGGTTTTGGCTGGTCCCCGTTTATTCATCCCCTGCTCACTAGGCGGCGGATAATTGTAGTGATATTCATTTCCGCTCCGTGTCGCAAAAGCTTCTTGTTCTTCTTCAGAGAGCAGGAAAGTGGAGATTCTTTCGTCATCTTCCCCTGGGATAGCAGAGACTCCATAACAAGACTTCCCTTTTCCTTTAGACTTTCTCCCGGATGACGAACCGGCCCATTGTTCATCTCCAATCAGATCTGGATGGACCCAAAGGATTTCACCATTTGGGGTTGTGTGCGGCACAAGTCCCTTTTGGCGCTGTCCGTGCGGATCGTCATTCACCGTCTTCATCCCGACTTTGGTGACGCGTTTTGGCTCGAACCAAGTTGTAGGCACCGACCCAAAACTGATTGACACTGCGTTGGCCCCCACATTCTTGGCTGGTTTCGGGGTTATGACTCCTACGTCGATTAACGCCTGGATCTTGTCCTTGAGGTGGTAGCATGATCTCGTAGGGTGGTGGACCGCTCTGTGGTACGCGCAGTACTTTGGATCCGTCACTTTGCTGGCCCCTTCTTGATCCACGATCGCCGGCAACTGGATCTTGTTGTTCTCCAACAGGTATTTGAAGATGCCGGGAACTTCATCATCCTTGAAGGAGTACACTTTAGGAAACCTCGGCTCCGCAGATTTCTGCTTCTGAGGCCGTTGTTGCCATTGTCCTCGAGATTGTTGGGGTGCTTGTTGCTCTGCGGCTGTTGCTGAGGTTGCAATTGAAAGGTTTGATTAGCATCAACTGCATTAGCTTGTGCCTTACCTTTCCCCCGTGGGACGAAGTTTTGCTTTGGAGCACTCGTCGCCGGTTGGCCTCTTTCCGCCTTCTTCCTCTTGAGGAATCGCTCAGCTTGCTCTCCCCGGACTTTCAAGTCCTTCCATGTATTGGATGGTGCTGTCCCCATTGCTTCTAGCACGTCCAACGCGAGGTTGTTGTGGCAGGTCTGGAGGATGAATTCCTCGGTGATCGGGTCCCGGCAATTCATCGCCTTGTTCCGGAATCTTTTGACGAAGGTATCGACTAACTCTCCGTCCTTCTGCTTCTCATCGAGCAACGATCCGATAGATATCTCGGTGTCGTCGTCGAAGAAGTTGGCCAGGAACTTGGTCTCCATGTCATCCCAGCTGTTTACGCTGCCTGGCTTGAGGCGGCGATACCAATCGAAGGCGGCTCCGCGAAGAGTGCCGACGAATGACCGCACCATCAGAGGCTCATTACCAGAGATCACCCCCAAATGCGATTTGAAGTAAATCAAATGCTGGGTAGGTGAACCCATCCCATTAAACGGCGTGAAGTTAATTAGATTAAACTTCGCCGGATATGGGATCGATTCCCATTCTCTTGGGTATGGGCAAGGAATGCCTGTTTTCTTCGTCTCTTGAGCGGAAATTAGTGTGTTGATTTTGCTCTCGAGGTTCTTGATCTTCAGGTTTTCGCCGGTTTCTTCGCCAGCATTCTCATTACCACCCCCTGCGTTGACGGGAGGATCATTGGTGTTACGAGCATTTGTATCCTCATCTTCCACATTAATCGGGTTACGATGATTCTGCTCGCCTTGTTGGTTCGCCAATGCTTGGATCTGTTGGTCATGCATTTCTCTCATCTGCTGCATGGCCATCTCCATCTCAAATTTGAAACTTTCTTTCTGCTTAGCCAAAGCGTCTTCAAGCATCTTGGCCATCTGCTCCGCACTTATCATCAGGGCCTCGCGGGGTTGTCCCTCGCTGGATACTGTATTATCTGATGCCACCGCGGAGCCGGCATCAGATTCTTCATCTTCTGAAGGGCGTCTTGTCCGAATCCTACCATAAGTTGCTCGCTCTATGGTTCCGGACTGCAGACGGGTTCTAGGTCGGGAAGCTTTCAGAATCGACTCGAAATCTTCTCGTGCCGATGTCCCTTTGCTCGTCATGTTGGTGGTGACCCTCGGAAATTCTCCGTCTTCAATCACCCTTCTTCTTCGTTGGAAGCGCCTAGGCCTTGGTTTTGAAGGAAGTCTTGTCCGAATCCTACCATAAGTTCCTCGTCTGATGGCTCCGGACTGCAGATGGGTTACACGCTGGGGTACTTCCGGAATTGACTCGGGATTCTCCTGTGTCGACGTCCCTTTGCTGGTCATATTCGTGGTGACCCTCGGAAATTCTCCGTCTTCAACCACCGCTCTCCTTCGTCAAAAACGCCTAGGTCTTGGTTTTTTCGTTTCATTACTGAGCCTTTCGAAGACTGAATTTCTCTCGGGGACTGTACTGGTGCAGTTGCACTCAGACAATACAGCTTGAATTAGTTTGGAACAGGGGCATTGGGTCTCTGATCCTCGAGGACTCCTCTTCCTGGTTTTTCCGGGCTCCTGGACTTCAATGCGCAAATTGGCGCGCGCAGCTGCCTTGAACTCGTTGTCATGTTGGAGGTGACCGTGACCCCCAGCATGTTGAGTCGTTCGGGGCTTCTTCATCGGGCCCAAACGTTCTTGAACTGGAGCTTTGCTGCTTTCATCAGGAATTGGACCGAGGCGCTCCACGATTTCTCAGGTATAACGTTATCGTCATCAGACGATAATGTTTCCTTCTGAGGGCGAACTGCCTTCTTTGGGCTTTCAAGAGTCACGCGCCTCGAGACATGCCTTTTTGGGTGTGAATTCTCAGCGGGCTCCTGGACTTCAATGCGCAAATTGGCGCGCGCAGCTGCCTTGAACTCGTTGTCATGTTGGAGGTGACCGTGACCCCCAGCATGTTGAGTCGTTCGGGGCTTCTTCATCGGGCCCAAACGTTCTTGAACTGGAGCTTTGCTGCTTTCATCAGGAATTGGACCGAGGCGCTCCAAAACTGATCTTCTTCTTCATCGGGCCCAGCTATGGGAATTACCGGCGACTTCGTTTGGTTCGCCGGAGAATGCGCTCCTCAAGTGTCGAACGGTTCCGTTTGACACGGACCCATTCGTTCGTTGGCGGCTTGGAGGAGTCGCCATTCACCGGCCGTTGAGGCTGTTTGCCTCTCCCGTTCTTCAAATCCGCGTTGTAGCGGATTCCGTCGGTGGACTCCATCGCTTTGGCGAATTCTTTGGCCAAGCGTTGGTGTCGCCTTTGGCGGGCTCTCTTTGAGAGAGTCACCGCTCCTTTGGTGACGGAGGAATTGGTTGGAACTAGCTTGATCTGGTTGGAGGTTGGTGGAGCCTCACCCGACGCAGCTTTGGCGTCAATCGGGGTGAGATCATCGTTGGTAGCTTCAATTTCTTCGTACCAACGTACCTTTCTCCTGGAGGAGAACTTCTTGGACTTGCGGGGGGAGGTCGATCCGGACGAGGATGACAGATACTCCTCGAACTTTTGTTGGTCGAATTCATATTCGACCTCCTCCTCGACCGGGATTGAGATCTGCGGCATGTCAAAGTGTTTGATTTTGTTGGTCGAATTCATATAGCGATCGTGGATAACTTTCTCCCACTGTGGATAACAAAATCAACGGGTTTGATTTTGTTGTTCTCCCACTGTGGTCGCCAGATTGTTCGCGGGAAAAATCGTGTCTTTCTTCATTGATGTCATTGCACACTCCTTGATAACAGTTTTTCGGTTACAAAGATCCGGTCTTTTTATAAGATTCGGTTACAACGAAATCAAAGAAAAAGAAAAAAGATTACAACTTTCTCCTTTTGTGTCGAACGAATCACGAGCTCCTGTTTTGCGGTCACTCGCTTGCGTGGGTTCTTCGCCTGCGCCGGGGTTTATCCGTGGACCACCGCGCGATCTAGATCCGGTCGGATCTACGCAGTATGACGGGTATTATTTCGCAAAGGAAATAATAGCCGAGGGGGATTAATTCACCAAGGTTTTGGCCGAGTCCCCTTTGGTGTTTGGGTTTTGCCGATTTTTCTGGTCTCGTGGTTGATTTGGACTCTGATTTGTTGATCTGA
>NC_033799.1:48090864-48094402 GCF_001876935.1 Asparagus officinalis
CCCCGAGCTCGCCTGTCTTGGATCGACCCCGCCTGCATCCCGCTCGCTCGCCTGCGGAAGTTCTCGAGCTCGTCTCAACATCAAGCTCGCCTGCAGCTGTGTCGAGACCTCGCCTGCGTCGTCGACTCGAGCTCGCCTGAAGGTCGCGAGCTCGCCTGCAGTTGCGACGTCGACCGGAGCTCGCCTGAAGGTGAGTTTGGGCTACACACCCAGGTCCAACAATCTCCCACTTGGAGACTAAACCGCTGTCAGCAGGCTATCTCATTAAGTACTTCCTCATGTGTGGCTCCACTCTCATCATCTATGCATGAATGCCAACTGAAGTTGCGCACAACTGCAGTTTCTGAACGGTCACCGTCTTTGTTAACATATCTGTTGGATTCTTACTTCCTGAAATCTTCTTCAGTTTTAACACATCATCTTCTAACAGTGATCTGATGAAGTGGTACCGAAGCGCAATATGCTTCGTTCTAGAATGAAGTGCAAAACATTCTTCTCATGTTTGAATCCCAGCTCTGTTAATAAACCCTGAAGTCATATCATCTCTTTACTGGCTTCAGTCACCGCTGCATACTTAGCTTCTGTCGTGGATAGTGTGACAATCTTTTGTATCTGTAACATCTAACTAACAGCTGTAGTTCTGACAGTGAATACATAGCCGGTGATGCTTCTTCGGTGATCGACTTCACCTCCGAAGTCTGCATCTACGTACCTTTGCACTTCCACCTCCCCCTTAACAAAGTGCAAACACTTCTGTGTGGTGCCTCGTAGATATCTCAGAATTCACTTGACCGTTTCCCAATGAGCTTTTCCTGGATTCGACATGAATCGGCTGACCACTCCCACTGAATGGTCAATGTCTGGTCTCGTACAGACCATTGCGTACATCAAGCTTCTAATGACTGAGGCGTAAGGAACCTTAACCATACTCTCTTTCTCTTCTTCTGATTGAGGAGATTGATCATTTGTAGGCGAAAATGGCTGGCCAAGGATGTGCTGACTGGCTTGGCATCGTCCATGTTAAATCTTTGCAAAACACGGTTGATGTATTCTGTCTGAGACAACTGCAAGAACCCTTTCTTTTTCTCTCGTGATTTGCATTCCAAGGATTTTTTTTGCTGGACCAAAGTCCTTCATGTCAAACTCCTTTGATAATTGTTGCTTTAAACTCCTGATATCCTCCATATCTGCATCTGCAACCAACATATCATCAACATACAGCAATAAAATGATATAACTGGACTGATATCTTTTAAAGTAGCAACAGTGGGTCGGCGTTGCACTTTTGGAAACCTTCCTTGTGCATGAAGCCGTCAAACTTCCTGTACCACTGCCTTGGGGCTTGTTTCAGGCCATACAAGCTCTTCTTGAGTCTGCACACCAGGTTTTTTTTTCTTCTGAGAAACCTTTTGGTTGGTGTATGTATATCTGTTTTTCTAGATCTCCGTGAAGAAACACCGTCTTCACGTCCAACTGCTCGGGATGAAGATCTTCAACTGCTACAATACTCATCACTGTCCTGATAGTATTGAGCTTCACCACGGGAGCAAAAATATCGGTGCAGTCAATTCCTTCCTTCTGCTGGAATCCTTTGACAACTAATCGGGCTTTATATCTTCTGGAACCATCCTGCTCCTTTTTCACCCGGTACACCTATTTGTTGTGGAGTGTCTTCTTACCCGTGGGCAACTCAGCTAGTTTCCACGTCTGGTTTGAGATGAAAGACTTCATCTCATCTTTCATGATAAGCTTCCACTTGTTCGTATCTCCACTCTGACAAACTTCATCATAGCTTTCAGGCTTCCTTCCATCTGTCAACAACAAATAGTTCATATATCTCCTGTTGGGCACAGGAGGCCGAGAAGATCTTCTCAATATCGGAGATGGTGCGTCGGGCTCTTGCGCATCATTCTGTCCAACAGGCTCTTCTGGCTGAGGACCTTCTGCATTGGGTTCTTTCGAGAGGTTATTCGGGACATTATCTGCATCTACAAATGTTGACTCGCTCTCTGAGTCATCTGTCTTGTGCATGTCTTTGTACATCACATTCTCATTGAATATCACATCTCTGCTCCTGATTACCTTCTTGTTTTCGTTGTCCCAAATGCGATAGCCGAACTTATCTTCACCATAGCCGATGAAAGTGCATTTCTTAGACTTGGAAACAAGTTTATTCCTGCATTGATCACTAATATGCACATAAGCTACACAACTGAAAACTTTAAGATGTGAGTTTTACCTCCTTTTCGCACCATACCTCCTCTGGTATTCTGTGCTCTAATGGAACCGATGGATCTCAGTTGATCAAGTAAGCTGTTGTGTTGACCGCTTTTGCCCAGAACTACTTCGGTAGGCTTGACTGTATCCGAATGTTTCTGGCTCTCTGTCAACGTTCGGTTCATCCGTTCAGTTACACCCTTTTGCTGAGGCGTGTCAGGCACGGTTCTCTCCATTCTGTTCTCGTGCTCATAGCAAAACTTCTTGAATCCGGTGTCTTCATACTCACCGTCATTGTCGGTCCTTAGTTTTTTTATTTTCAGACCGGTCTCATTCTCGACCATGGCTTTTCATCTCCTGAAAACCTCCAATACTTCTGACTTATGCTTCAGAAAATAGACCCACACTTTTCGAGTGATTATCGATAAAAGTCACGAAGTAGTGTTTCCCATCAATGGACGCGGTGGTGGTTGGTCCCCAAACATCTGAGTGAACGTGCTCTAGCTGTTCTTTCCTAGGGGTTCTGTCACTTGTCTGAAAGCTGACTTTTTTCTGCTTTCCAAGTATGCATTCTTCACACATGCAACTCCACTGATTGTAAACCTGAGAGTTTTCCCTTTGTGTGCATAATCTTCATCCCCTTTTCACTCATGGCCGAGTCTCTGGTGCCATAGCTTTGAAGTCTCATTGCCTGTTACAACTAAGATCAAACAACGTGCACCTCCTGTCATATTCAGGGTACCAATCTTCTAGCCTCGGACAATCATCATTGCGTCTTTTGAGATCTTCCAATCATCTCCATGAAAGGTCGTAGTGTATCCTTCGCCAGCTAATTGGCCTATGGATATTAGGTTTTTTTCTCAGGTCGGGAATATGCCTGACATCCTTCAGCTTTCATACTGACCCGTTCAACTTAATTTTCACTACACCTTTTCCTACAATAGCATTCAGTTGATCATCACCAATGTATACATATCTAAGATTTTCGGGAACATACTTCTCGAAGAATTCTTTCTGAGAAGTAGCATGGAACAACGCTCCTGAATCTAATACCCAAGATTTCTCCTTGCTCTCCATAAAGCATATCAATGCGTCATCTCCTCCTGAGGTGGAAGTGACATTCACCTCTGCCTTCGCCTTCTCTTTCTGTGCACTCTTGTACTGATTCTTGTAATGCTCGGTCTTTTTACAATTCTAACACTCGATAGCCTTCGAGCCGTTGTTTGGATTCATTGACTTGGACCTCCTGTCATTTGATCTACCTCTGTAGTTTGATTTGCCTCGTCCGTTCCCTCTGGTTGAATTTCTACCTCTTGACTCT
>NC_033799.1:48095402-48096494 GCF_001876935.1 Asparagus officinalis
AAGAAGAAATTTCAACATAATAACAAAATATTTACTTCATACAATCATACAAAAGCTGTAAAAAAAATTAAAAATTTCCCCAATTTGTTTTTCCATCATAGCTGGTTCCCTTTTTTTCACCTTCTCTATTTCAATATTTAATTTAAAAAAAATATTTACTTCATACAATCATACCCTAGCTGCAGTCGCAGTCTGCAAGCCAGCGATTCAAGGCCGTCCCCTCGTGATCCTCTATCGACACCTTCAAAAATAAGAAATCTTTCAAAAAGAACTCAAATTCTAAACCCTAGAACATCTGAAAAGAACGATAAATGGAAATTCTTATCAGATCTTGGTCGTCGGCGGCGAGAGAGGTTGTGATCTAGGTGGCGATAGGTGACAACGGTGGTGCGGAGATCAAAATTGGGGACGGGCGGGGGCAGGTTTGCTTGGTCGTCGAGGTTCTGGTGACGAGCGGGGCGTCGGTGCTCGAGACGGCGGCGCCGCTGAGGGGGCTGGGGCTGGAGGTGAGGGACACGGTGGTGGTGATCGACAGGGAGCAGGGAGGGAGGGAGAATCAATCTAGCTGGGGAGGGGATAAGGAATGGGAGGGCGACGGAGGAGAAGGGGAGGGAGGTCAGGGAGTTCTTTAAAATCGGTAATTTGTTTTGAGTGAAAAATTTAGGGGGAATTCTCCCGCCAATTTTTTAGGCCTAAAAACATCTTTTTATATATTTATTAATAAGAAGTTTACAATTAGTTTGAAATAACATATCGTCGCATACCTTACTCAATGTTTTTTCCATTAGTCATGATAAAATAAGAGTGTGTTTGGTAACCAAAATATTTTTTTTGTGTTTTTTTTAAAAAACATCATACCATGGTATTTATTTTTCAAACGTATTTTCAAAACACCATTTTTTTGACCAAAAATTGTACAGACAAATCCACAAACAAAACCCACTTGATCACAGACACATAGTATAATCACGAACGACGCCGAGATCAAATCACAGCGTGATGCCCTAATGCTACGGAATCACAGCAATGAAGCCCTAAATTTCGATCACGAATGACGCCCAGATCGAATCACAGTGTGATGCCCTAATTCTA
>NC_033799.1:48097436-48097814 GCF_001876935.1 Asparagus officinalis
TAACGTTAGCCATTTGGATCTCTAATCTCTATGAAAACACTACAAGCTACGATAAATGAGCTATTCGGGTTATACGAGTCGGGTCTGGTCGGGTAGCATTGAACAGTGAGTTTGGGTCACACATATATGGATCGGATCCGTCACCAATTTTTTTATGATGGACACATTAGCATTGACAACGGATCGCATCCGTCACCAATAAGTATTGGCGACGGAAAAACATTGGCGACGGATTCGTTCCGTCGCCAATAAGTATTGGCGACGTATTAGAATATGTCGCCAATAAGTATTGGCGACGGAACATTGGAGACGGATCAAATCCGTCGCCAATACTTATTGGCGACGGATCTAATCCATCACCAATACTTATTGGCGACG
>NC_033799.1:48098814-48100027 GCF_001876935.1 Asparagus officinalis
CCCTACCAAACGCCCAAAGCAAATTGAAACCAGAAGCGACATCCAAATCCCAAAGTAAAGGACCCAAAAGAAAATCCCAAGATCTAGAGAGAGAGGGAGGGGAAGCAACAAAGAGTAACCGACAAGGGATCGGCCATGGCGACGGAGAGAGAGAAGGAGAGGGAGGCCAAGCTCAAGAGCGCCATGTACACTAAGTAATGATTAATGCTCCACCATAGACATAAGACCACCAGACATGACAATGCCAACACCAACACCAAGAATCCTTTATTCTAAAATTTTCTGTAGTGTATTTCATGGCATGGACTAATTGATGTTAAATTTTAGAGTGATGTTAAGAAGCTAATATTCCTGATCATTATTTAGTGTATCATTTTTTGTAGTGTATTTCATGGCATGGACTAATAGATGTTGAATTTTGTATAATGTAGGATCAAGGAGGAAGAAACATGATGCTTCAACAAATTGGAGAAGTAAATGCAATTAGATTCTATAAATTATGCAAAGTTCATCAAGTTATGTAAACAATTGTATTTTTTTATAATCTATGTAAAAAATTTATGTATCTTTCTAGTATTTTGGTGAATGTATTATTTGAATATAATTATATTTGATATTGAAATATAATTAAAATTTTAAAATCCCATGTGGGGCCCGGTGCACTGTAGCATATGAGAGAGGGGGTGTGGTTTGGGATATGGTTGGGGGTGTGCCCCTATCATTTTCCTTATCAACCACCACAGCACTGGTGCACATATTCACCCCCCCCTTCCCCCAATAGGCTATATTATCACCACCACAGCACTGGTGCACATATTCACTATAAATTTCTGTGAGTGATATGCCCCCCCTCCTCCCCCAATAGGCTATATTATCACCACCACAGCACTGGTGCACGTATTCACTATAAATTTTTGTGAGTGATATGCATTAGGCATATGGGTAAATGATATTATGAGCTTACTGGATTTGATCCAGTTACACCTAAAAAACTTGAGTGATCATTCTACTCCCTCTTCCTCCACGGCCTCCACCACCTCTCCCGCCTCCTCTCCTCCTCACCGCACCCACCTGCCCCCCGTCTTGCTCGCCCGATTTCAAAACCGAGCCCAGAATCCCCTCCCTCTTCGGGCCCCTACCAAACGCCCAAAGCAAATTCAAACCAGAAGCGACATCAAAATCTTAAAGTAAAGGACCCAAAAGAAAACCCCAA
>NC_033799.1:48101027-48101660 GCF_001876935.1 Asparagus officinalis
ACCTGAAAGGGGGAGGGACAACGAGCGTCAAAGCGCTAGCGAGTAAAATCACAACCAACCCCAAGGGAAATGGCTCGTTGTATACAGAAAATACAGTAAATACATAATATTCTAAAATCATAGATCCCAACAAAAGAGGATTTTAGTATTTAGAGATTTACAACACGAGCATAGGTACGTCGAGCGAAATAATCCAAACAGGGAAACCCTCATGTATATACCTTGTATCTCAAATTGTAAATCCCTAAACATCAAACCCAAAATCTTCAGAACTTAAATACTGTGTCATGCCATAACCAAATAAGTGTCAAAGGTCAAAATTTCATAAGTGTCATGTACATCCTAGGTAGCTATCATGTCCAAATCTCATGTAATCATGTCATGTCCTGATTTAGATACGTGTCATACTCATAGCTTAACAAATGTCCAACAAATGGTCTAATAGGTAAATGTCCAACACGAGGACTGAAATGGATTATAGTCCAACACGAGGACTTTAATGGATTATAGTCGAACACGAGGACTTTAATAGATTATAGTCCAACACGAGGACTGAAATAATAAAGTTTGCCCAACACATGGACCAAATAGTAAATATCGATGGGATATGTGAAAAGATATACTTACACGAAT
>NC_033799.1:48102660-48103279 GCF_001876935.1 Asparagus officinalis
TATGTTTTCATTTGCTTATATACCTATTTTACCTTTCATAGTTTTTGTTTTTATATATTATACTTCTTTTTCTAGTAGTATGTTTGTGAGAGTTAGTATTATTAGTAAGTTTTTATGTTTTAGTGTATTCTACAATTTTTATATGTGTTAATTTATTTTGAGTTTTATACTGTCAATTTGTTCATTACTTATTTGAATGCATTGAGTCCTTCAATTATGTTTTTCTTTCTCAGATTGGTATTTTGATTATTTTGACTTGTGTTATTTTACATCGTGTTACTTTTCTGTTTTGTTTCTCTTATTTTTGTATTTTTCGTAGATCATATTATATCAATATCGTTTTATTCTTATATTTTCTTCGAATAGGAGTTGTTATTTTTCGGTGTGAGTATGTGGTGTTACGACCTTATAGTTTTTGTATAAGGTTATTAAAGGTTGTTACAATGTGTGTTTGTTTAGCTTTGATTTTTATGTTTTTACATATTGTATTATGGTTATGTATTTAGTCGGAATATTTTTATAGTTAGTGAGTTTTATATTTTATGCAGTATATTCTTGCTCATATTCTTTTCGTTTCAATTTATGTATTGCTATACTTATTATGATTTAATATTTATTA
>NC_033799.1:48104279-48104868 GCF_001876935.1 Asparagus officinalis
GGATATCCTATGTCCCTTATCAAATTTATCTTGGAATCAAGGTAGGGTTTAAACTGGCGAAGAGAAAGTATATCGTGGAGGAGCTTGCCAATTATAGCATTCAGGGAGGAGAAATAAGAGCGGACTTCTATGCTGATGATGATATTCTCAGGGTCATTCCCCGATAACAACTCCTTAACGAGGACATGAAGCTGAGAAGGAAGCCCTACACAAAGAAGAGAAATTCGTCAAAAGCCTCAATGAGGAAATGAATGGCATTACTCAGTTAATTAAATTATACCTCCTTCCCCTCGAGTCACTGGGGGTAGTGGAGATGTAACGACTGTAGCTGCATCGACTGGTGGAGTTGGTCGCACAGCCGGCTCAACAGGGGCAGTCTCAGCGAAAGCTCCTGTTAGGCACAAAACAGAAACATCATATTTGCATTAGTCAAAGAATTGGCTAGTCCTATATTTAGTTTGAGAAGAGGCACGCACCTTCAAAATAACCGTTTCCAGGAGTCTGAGGGAGTACAGACTCTGGAAACATATCCTGAGGCGGCTGGCCATCGATCTGAGGAGAATCATACATGAAGTTGAACATAGAAGTG
>NC_033799.1:48105868-48106217 GCF_001876935.1 Asparagus officinalis
TAAAAACAATTATTAGTGGTATATTTATTCATACAAAATAGATAATGAGGGTATAAAATTGTAATAAAAATGTGATTATCACACGAACAGTGAAAGTCCGCTTCCCGGGTACTTCTCTTTCGAGATTTATTAGTACCCCCAGCCCAATAGTACAACCCATCAACGTTGCGGTCAGAGTAACCCATCGACTGTTGGTTTGATTCCTCAAGTGGAACGTTGTTGTTTGTTCGGCGTGTCTTCTTCTAAATAGGTAGTGCTTTATTGGCTTTAGCAAGAGTCACACGTCTGGAATCACACCCGTGTGAGAGTAAAATTTTAACAGGCTCCTAGTTTTGTGCAGGCACCCCCC
>NC_033799.1:48107217-48107549 GCF_001876935.1 Asparagus officinalis
AAGATTGTATTCTTAGTCTTTTGTTACCTAGAACTGGTTGATGAGTTACATTATTTTCTATAGGTATTTTATCATTTTAAAGGTTAGGTTCATTCATAATATCTAGATTATTACTGGGAATAACACTGTAATAATCATCACCTATTATAGTTAGAGGTTCTATTTCATCTTGAACTTGTTCCTCTTCCTCTAGATCCTCTAGAAATGTAGCATCTCTGCTTTAATGACTCGTTTTTCTTTATTGTAGAACTTGTACCCCTTTTCCTTTTCTGAATAGCCTATTAATCTACACTTTATTGTTTTAAAATGCAACTTATTTCTAAGTTGATATG
>NC_033799.1:48108549-48108876 GCF_001876935.1 Asparagus officinalis
CGTCGACGAACGACTGAAGTGAATCGACGAGCTACATGAGCGGATAGGATTTCGGAACAACGAAGACCCAGACTGATCGGGAACCCGGTACTGTTCACAAATAAGACAACGCCCTTCGTGCCTCGACCACTCTACAGATAATCCAACCACCAGAGTGGATCGAACTCCTCGTCAAGCCTCCAACGCACCCAGAATCATTTAAATCCGAGTTGGGACGACGAATCAACGGTAAACACACCCGGAAGGACCCATATGACCCATATATTAGTCAAAAGCCAAATGAACATGGAGAAGTACGATATCCCTAAATCGTATGCGTACCTGCGA
>NC_033799.1:48109876-48110201 GCF_001876935.1 Asparagus officinalis
TTCAAGGCTGGTTCAGGACTGGTTCAAGACTGGTTCAGCCTGGTTCAAGGCTGGTTTAGGACTGGTTCAAGACTGGTTCAGCCTGGTCTGGTGTGGTTCAGCCTGGTTTGGCCTGGTTCAGCTTCCTTTGAACTGATTTAAACTGGTCTGGTCCGGTTCAACCTGGTTCGGTCTGGTTCAAGGCTGGTTCACATTATAAAAGAGCCTCTTTTTTCTCCTCCTAGGGCCGGCCACCCTCTCCCCCAAATTTTTGGATTTCTCTGCCCTCGTGCATCCTTTCTTCCTCAAATCTTCATATTTGTCTTAGATCCATCCTTCCTTTTGA
>NC_033799.1:48111201-48113039 GCF_001876935.1 Asparagus officinalis
CTCTTCCTGTGGAGGTCGTGTATCCGGCGGTTTGCCTAGCTCACGGGAAGTCTTATTCCCTGGTATCGGTGACGATAGCGTGTATTCACCGAGGGCTCCGCACTCTGACGGCCCAATTCTGCCGTGTGTCGGTCCTTGATGAGGGGGAAGGAGTAGTTATCAAAACTCCCAATCCTAGGGTGGGGCTACCGTACACCTACTTGATGGCGTGGTTCGTATACCACTGTGAATGTTTGATGAGCGCCCCGGCGGCGCTCCAGGGCGATAAGTTTGTCCCCTTCGTCCAGCGCTTGGAGAGGTGCTCTTGGAAATGCAAGGACATCCCTGATGCAAGGAAGACGCTCTCCCACTTCGGGCATTATTTCAGCGGGGGCGGATATGGAGAATCTCTCAGGGATGCTCCGACAGCGGATCACTACACGGTCCTTACTCGTGGTGCCTTTCGCTGGTTGGTGAATATCCGACCGGGGTATCACATTCTGAGAACGGGCCCTACATGCTATCTCGAGCCATATATCCCCTGCAGGTTCGCCCGCCAGTTTGGGTACGATCAATTGTATGTGGGTAATGCCAACCCCCACCTAAACTTCGAAGGAGGACTAGTTGACGGAGCTCGGGGATGGTTCTGGACCCATGCTGGAGGCACCCAGGCTCGCTTTGAGTTGCCCGCGAAGGACCGCGATTTACACCACACGCTCTTATACTGCCGCTGGTATCGGGGCGCTAGTACTGATCCTGCCAATTTCTGGTTCCAGAACTCATGTCTGGTGGAACGCGATCGTCCTGTCAGGGGCCCTCTTCGTTCTTCGAGGCGAAGGGGCCACCAAATCGCTAGGGAGTTGTTCTCGGAGGATCCAGTTGAGGATTCCGAGGGTTTTGATGCTGGTTTGGACGAATCTGAGGTTCCCGAGATTCGAGCTCCAGTCCAGAGTCCGACAATCGGACAAATGGGGGCGTCGCTTCTGTCTCCGAGTAGCTCGCTTCTCTCGAAGCGTCAGCGGGAGGCAGTGGCTGAGAGTTCCCGAGCGGGGGCGGCTAAGAAGGTCCGTCGTGATGAGATGGCGGAAACCGTCCGAGCGGCGGAAGGTCAGGATGATGTTCCCCAGGTGGGTATCCCCGGAGCGGCGACGTCTGGAGTTGTGCTGCCCGTCTCTTCTGCTGCATCGGGGGCGGCTCTGGCGACTACGAGAGACGCTCCTCCGCGATCTAGCGAGAGGCTACCGACGGGAGCTCCAGCGGCTTCTGTGTCCGCATCAGGAGGTAATTTTTCTTTTGCAATAGCGTCTTTGATCGCAACGATGATCTCATACCTTTTGACATTGGTATTGGACCTATGCAGGTGCGATTGAGGAGGTGATCCCCATTCCTTCCGACGAGGAAGGGGAGGCTAGAGATGAGGAGGGGCCCACCAGCTCGGGTAAGCGTGTGTTTTAGCATTACTTTTCTTCCCGTACCCGACTGTTAGTAGGGTCCCTTTCGAGGGGTCTTTGTTAACCTCTTTCTGTGCATTTGTAGTTGACCCTAACCGCGAAGTCGCAGGTGAGGAGGATCCTCACTCTTGGGCGAATCGCTCATCTGAAGAGGCGGGCGAATCTGGGGAGGATGACAATGTCTCGGTTCACGAGGCATTGTCCAGTGAGGAAGAGGATTTGGCGCTTGAGGACGCGCCTGGCCGAATAGGGGGATCTCCTACTCCTACGGAAGCGTCGGCTGGGGGTCATTCATCGGCGCGAGAGTCTCCGCTTCAACGGGAGGCCCCCATTCTGCAGGTGACCATTTCTCCGTCGACGGCGGCCGTTGACGTTGTGACCACTGCACCGAGGGTGTCATTGGTCGCA
>NC_033799.1:48113595-48119202 GCF_001876935.1 Asparagus officinalis
GACCGGTTGACGAAGTCAGCACATTTTATCCCAGTGAGGACCACTTATACAGCGGAGGCTTATGCGAGGATCTTCATTCGTGAGATAGTTCGACTTCACGGGGTTCCGGACATGATCGTGTCGGATCGAGGATCGGTTTTCACTTCACATTTTTGGAGGAGTTTCCAGGACTCATTTGGCAGCAGGCTATCTTATAGCAGTGTATTCCACCCCCAGACGGATGGTCAGACGGAGAGGGTGAATCAGGTGTTGGAGGACATGTTGCGGGCATGTGTCATTGACTTCCAAGGCAGCTGGGAGGATCATATTCCATTGGTAGAATTCGCTTATAACAACAGTTATCAAGCGACGATCGGGATGGCTCCGTATGAGGCATTGTACGGGAGACCCTGTAGATCACCGATATGTTGGGCAGAGCCAGAGGACAGCTTGATGCTTGGGCCAGAGCTTGTGAGGCAGACTACCGAGAAGGTAGCATTGATCAGAGAGCGGATTCTAGCCGCTCAGAGCCGGCAGAAGAGCTATGCAGATAAGAGGCGAAGACCACTAGAGTTTCAGGTTGGGGATTTGGTTATGCTGAAGGTATCGCCTATGAAAGGCGTGCAGCGATTCGGGAGGCGAGGGAAGCTTGCGCCGAGATATATTGGACCTTTCAGGATTTTGGAGCGCATTGGAGCGGTGTCATACAGACTAGATCTTCCAGCATCTATGTCTAGTGTACACAATGTATTCCATATCTCTATGCTCAAGAAGCACTTGCATGATGAGGAGCAGCAGCGAGTGTTGGATGCACCGGAGATTGAGCTTCGAGATGATTTGACTACTATTGAGATCCCAGTGTCTATACTTGCTAGAGAGGACAAGAGGCTCAGGAACAAGGTGATTCCATTGGTGAAAGTTCAATGGAACCGAAGTGGAGTTGAGGAAGCTTCTTGGGAGCGCGAGGAGGGCATGCGACGCGACTACCCACATTTGTTTGATCAGGTAAATAAATTTTCTGACAAGTACCTTATGGTATGTATCTTATATGATATTTGGACATTTGGTTATATTTGCATTTAACACTAGTATGAGAATATTCTCGCTTAATTCTTAATCTTTCGGAACACACGGTATATATATGGGGGGTTCCTTGTTTGGATTTTTCACCCGATGTACTAGTTCCACTAGATTAAGATTTGAGCGGGAGTGTTACCATTTTAGAGCGTTAAGTATAAATATCTCTATATGTTTATTTGGAAGTTCACGTTGTGAGATGCATATAGTTTCCGAATTTCGAGGACGAAATTCTTCTAAGGGGGGAAGAATGTAGAACCCCGTAAATTTTTATATATGAATATATATGAATTATTAGTAAATAAATAATTCTTAGTTAATAAATAGCTTGAGGTCATTGATGTACATGATAACAAGTTATTTGAGATGATATGAGAGTATGGGTGTAGAGTTTTGTGTGTTGGTTTTGCAAATAAGCAAAACATGCACAAAAACTGAAAATGTCCAGATCAGTCGACACATCAGTCGACTGACTGTATCAGTCGACACATCAGTCGACTGATGCGCTGATTTCCAGTTTTTACAGGTTTCGGGTCTGTTTTGTTTTGATTCGGGTTTGGGTCGGGTTTAAGGGTTCATATATAATCTCCTTCACCCGAAATCATCCCCTCTCCTCTTCAGACCAGAGAAACCCTAGCCCCCTCTCTTCTCTCTCAAACCCTAGGATAGTTCTTGGTGATTTTGGGGCGAAATTGGAGGATTTTCGTCGGGATCTTCAGTTTGCAGCGAAAGGAATCACTCCCCCTCAGATCCAGGAGCTCTTCATCACCTCAGAGGCGAGTAACATCTCGCCCAACCTTGTCCCATTCTTTTTAAACGTTTTCAAATGGTTTTATTGAGATCTCTTTGGCCTAAAACGTATTTTGAGTACAAAGATTGGATTTTTATTGCATGTAACATGAAGATGTGCATTTTCAGTATAATAAATAACCTACCAATGTTTGGTAAATTTAAAATCCAGATCTGAAATGTTTTAAAAGAGATTTAACATGGGTTTTGTTTTGAAAAGTGTTTTTAAAACATAAATACTTATGTTTAGAGTTTTATTCATGTATATGTATGTGAAAGTTATGTTTCAGTTAGTCCATACATGTTAATATTCGTATGATTCATGCTTGGAATTGATGGGGATGAGTTTAGATCAAATTTTGGGTATATAAGAACCTGTACAGATTATCTGCAGTCTGTCGGTCGACTGATCAGTCGACCGACGGGCAAATTGTTCAGCCATCAGTCGACTGATCAGTCGACTGACGGGCTGATTCTGCTTTCTCAGCTTCTCGGTCGACTGGTCAGTCGACTGGCGAGCTGAGGCTGTGCTGTCTGAGCTCCATCAGTCGACGTATGAGTCGACTGACGTCATCAGTCGACACATCAGTCGACTGATGAGCTGTTTTACAGATTCTTGATCTGTTTAAGTTGTCTTTCGGGGTCGCCTCGGTAACCTGACCCTAGTTTATCACGTTAATGATTTATCTGTGCATGTGGGTTGACTTTTGACATGAGTTTAGACATGTACATCGGGATGCGTGCGGGTTTAGATTTGGTGTATTTTTACATGTATGCAAGTGATAAATTACATTTCCTTCATTTATAGTCTACGTGTTGGACAATACATTATTCTGATCCATGTGTTGGATACTTACCATCTTGGTCCATGTGTTGGACATGCATTCTATTCAGTCCATGTGTTGGACCTACATCACTTTTAGTCCATGTGTTGGACATTTTTGCCAAACCTTGAGCATGGTACACATTTGAGTTTTGGAACACGATTTTTTTTGATACCGTTAAGACATGATAGCTACCTAGACTGGGAATGACACTTATGTAGAATACGACTTGATATTTTATGGCATGGGACACCACATGATACTCTACTTATGTTCTGAGATGGGTTGTCTTTCCTTTTATTTATTTTCTGTTCACGTATTAGACTCCGGGTTTGGTACTTAGGGATTTTCAATTTGGGATACAAGGTATATATATGAGGGTTTCCTTGTTTGGATTATTTCGCTCGACGTACCTATGCCCGTGTTGAAACTTCCTAAGTACTAAAGCCCATTGTTCATTTCTAGGATAATTGCCTATATATATATCTATATATATGTTTTGTGATAACTGTATTTTCTTATACAACGAGCCCTATTCCCTTGGGGTTGGTTGTGATGTTGCTCGCTAGCGCTTGACGCTCGTTGTCCCTCCCCCTTTCAGGTAACGAGCCAGGAGCCCGGAGAGTCGCAGGTTGATGGCGACACACCTTAGTGTTTAGCTGTCTAGTTCTGTTCATGTTGGAGCTCCATTGTAGTTTTTATTAGACATTTGACAGTATTGTTCTAGAAGTTGTAAAGGCTATGTGCCTTATTTCCTTCTTGTCAGACATTTGTATATGAGACTTGTTGAGTATTCCAGATTTATCTACTCAGATTTTGGCTATGTATTTCTGTATTGTTGGATGATGAGATATTTATGTGACTGTTATCATTTCATCAGTATTCCTTGTATAACCTTTTACCTGTTTTGTACCTACACCAGTTATTGATTCTACTAGACAGATGTTAATTGTGATGGTGAAACATGTTATTGCACGGTGTGGTGCATGGCAGGTTTGACATTCTTGGTTTCACCTTGGACTGCAGCCTTGTGTGAACCCAGGGGCGTCACATTACTCACCTTAGAAGTGATGATGAACAATCCCCTTCGCTGCAATCCACAAAAAGCCGCTGAAAATTCCCAAAAATCGTCCAAGAAGTCCCAAAAACGAGCTAGGGTTTAGAGGGGGAGAAGAGGCTAGGGTTTCTCTAGGGTTTTTTGATGAACAAGTGTGTTTTCGGGTGGGGAGAAACATATATGAGTGGATGAAACCCGACCCGAAACCCAAACAAACCCGACTCAGAAAAACCAGAAAAACCCCGATGAGTCGACTCATGGCAGTTGTGGGTCGACTCATGACTCTTGGGTCGACTCATGATATAATGAGTCGACTCAACAGAGACTAAATAACAACAGGACTCGATTTCGTGAGTCGACTCATGACAGTCATGGGTCGACTCATGGACTAGAAACTGCATACTCTGACTCTGCTGCTATGATTGAAATCTAGCACACTCAACCTCATTACTGATGTACATATACATACTCAAAATTCTACAGGGTCTTACATCAACGGTCGACCGACAGAGCGTATCAGAGAGCGGTCGACCTATGCGGTCGACCGCCATTTTCTTTGTTGCATTTTCCCTGTTTTGTACATTTTTGAGTATTTGTTCAGGTTTGAGTGATTTCCTGGATTATTTGACATTGGTAATTAGTCTTACTACGTACCCAGGCATGATAGATGACCTGAGGGTACCAATTGTGTATATATACACTGATTTGAGTGTTGGTTGATATAAGTAGACTTCACCATATATATCACAGCGATATTTTCACCATTTCAAAGTCCTCGTGTTAGACTATAATCCATAGAAGTCCTCTTGTTGGACTATAATCCATTTCAGTCCTCGTGTTGGACATTTTCCACTTATTCTATGAGTTGGAAACTACCATATATAGTTCCTGTTTCGGACATAGTTCTTGACCCTGAATATGAAGTTCTCACAGAAGTTCACGGCATGATTTTGACATGACATTTATGCAAATTTTAACATGATATTCATGTAGGCTATGATATGACACTACGTTTGTGTTCTGAGATTAGTTGTATTTCTTTTATTATTGTTCCTGTATTAGAACCTCGGGTTTGGTGATTAGGGGTTTACAATTTGAGATATAAGGTATATACATGAGGGTTTCCTTGTTTGGATTATTTCGCTCGACGTACCTATTCTCGTGTTGTAAATTTCTAAATACTAAAACCCTCTTAGGCAAGATCAATAATTTTAGATCTATTATGTATTAACTATATTTTTATATACAACGAGCCCTTTTCCCTTGGGGTTGGTTGTGATGTTACTCGCTAGCGCTTTGACGATCGTTGTCCCTCCCCCTTTCAGGTAACGAGCCAGGAGCCCGGAGAGTCGCAGGTTGATGGCGATGCATTTTTTGCTTCAGCTGTCTAGTTAGTTATATGTTTTATTTGGGGCTCCACTTTAGATTTTCTTTTGTGTAGACATTTGAGAGTCTTGTTCTAGAAGTTGTAAAGGCTGTGTGCCTTATTTCCTCTTGTCAGACATTTGTATTTGAGACTTATTGAGTATTCTAGTTATCTATTCAGACATTGACTATGTATTTATATATGTTGGATGATGAGGTATTTATGTGATTTCATTTCATCAGTATTTCTTGTATTATCTTTCACTTGCTTTTGTACCTACACCTGTTGTTGATTCTACTAGATAGATGTTAATTGTGATGGTGAAACATGTTATTGCACGGTGTGGTGCATGGCAGGTTTGACATTCTTGGTTTCACCTTGGACTGCAGCCTTGTGTGAACCCAGGGGCGTCACAGTTAGTATCAGAGCTCTAGTTCCAATATCCTTAGGATCATCCTGTGTCGAGTCGTGGACCTAGGATAGAGTTTCTTAGGATTCATGTATAGAGTCCGCTA
>NC_033799.1:48119518-48161698 GCF_001876935.1 Asparagus officinalis
ACTTTTTATTGTATTTTTGTACCCTCATCTATTTTATTGAATTAATATACTTGATGGTCGTGGTTGTTTTATGAATTTGTAAAAAATAAAGATTTATCAAATTAGAGCTCAAATAAGCCTAAAATGTCTTTTCTTGAAACCCATAAAGAAGCCTAAAGGAAGCCTATAAAGCCCAACACCCAAGAAGAGTCAAGTCAACATAAGAAAATAGAATTCTGTTACACAAATCAATAGGCTAAACAACTAGCTTATCGATGAACTAATCGATTAGTTTGTAATATAAACTCATCAGTGATTGATTTTGATTTTTTGGAGCCTAAGTTTGATTCAAGAGTGTAGTAGGCTATAAATAGGGGTAGAGAGTTAGGGCGAGAGATGTTTAAAATATGGGAAAATTAACAAAAGAGTCTGTTTTTGCTAATTATTTAGCAAAATAGACCGTTTTGCTAAATAATTAGCAAAATAGACCTCTTTTTGGCCAACAAGCCAAAAAAAGATCTATTTTGTAAAACAGCTCAGAAAACATATGGGACTAGTAGTCCCATATGTTTTAATCATGGATTAGTGAACTCAGAAAATTTCACAAAACATTAAAATGAACTCAGAAAACATACGAAACTACTAATCCCGTATATTTTCTGAGTCACTAATCCGTGATTAAGTTGGCTCTAAACATACGGGACTAGTAGTCCCGTATATTTTCTAAGTCTTGTTTTTTAAAATCGACCTCTTTTTTTCAAAAGAGGTCTATTTTGCTAATTATTTAGCAAAACGGTCTATTTTGCTAAATAATTAGCAAAAGTGGACTATTTTACAAATTTTCTCTTAAAATATTTATAAACTCCTTTTTAGAGAGGAGGATGTTTAATTAAGCCTTTCAAAGTTATAAACTTTAGTTTGAAATAAATAATAAAAATTCTCTTTTTAATTTTCTTTTTCTTCTCTTTTATTAAGAAAGATTTGCTTCACTAGAGGTCAACCCCTATAATGTAAGTTTTTATTTTCTTTCTTTTATTTTCTTGTTATTGCATGGTTAGGATTTAATTTATTGCTTTTATTTTTTTCTTTGTTGTTTAGATTTTTGTTTCTTTTTTATTCATGTTTTATAGTTTAGATTTTAGCTTCTTTCTCTATAGTTTAGTTTTTTATTTTCTTATTTTTTATTCATACTTTGTAATCTAGAATTTATTTACTTCTGTAATATGAGTAGCTAATTTCCTTAGAATGTCTAGGATTAGATGAAAAATAATATAATCCCCTTTTTAGTTTTTTTTAATTGCTCTCTTCATGTGCTTATATTATCATGCTTAGGATAGCTAACTACAATAATAATTGGTAGAAAAAGAATTTAACATGTTATACTTATTTTTTAGCTAAATAAATATATATTTCATTAACCATTGTAAAAGTTTAAGTATGCACACTCAAACCTAGGCATACCGAATGAATGAAAAAGTGGCGGGATTGTTTGAAGGCGCAAGTTAACGGGCAAATTTTCTCCTGCTAACGTGCTCCCCGCCTAGTTTCTAAATGAAGAAGAAGAAGAAAAATAGCAGAGGTATCATCGATAGCAAGCTAAGAGATTCTATGTTCGAGTATGCTTCATCATCTAAAACTGAGGATGGACCAGAATCCACTGGAATCTCTTTGAAACCCATTGATTTCTGTGTCTGAATTAGTCAAGAATTCTTTTCTTAATTCATCTAATATTCAATCTGAATCTGAATCTGGATTGGTTTCTGTGGCTAAGACTTCTGCTCCTAATTCATCTAATGTCCAATTTGTTGATAATATTGATGATCTTGAGAATCTTACTCAAATTGATGAAATCTTTGATAAACTTGAGAAAGTAGCGCAAGAAGAGGATAAAACAAAGGAAATTAACATTGCAAGGATCAAGAAAACTTTTGTTAGTCTGTTTGCGGATAATTAAAAATCTGGAAATGGACTCTCATTGAATTTTGTTCAATCCTCTCAAAATAACACTGTCAAATTTTCGACTGAAGAATGGAAGGAAGGAGAGGTTTTTTGGAAACATTCTTTGATTGGATATGTTATTGGTTTAAATATAAAGTTTAAAGCTACGGAATCTTATGTGAATAAGATTTAGGGGAATATTTCTATTCCAAGAATTTATCTAATCAAGCAAGGTGTTTTCCTGTTTGACTTTCAATCAGTTAAACAAATGCCAAAAGTCCTAGAAGTAGGTCTTTGGTTCTTTGGATCTAGGCCTATGGTCCTTAAACCTTGGACTATTGATACTGATATGGACAAATTCCAAGATTGCAACTATCCAATGTGGCTTCAATTTCCCAATTTGAAGTTAAATTTGTGGACTTCAATTGGACTAAGTAAAATTACAAGTGTAATTGGTAAACCAATCACAACTGATAAGCTCACTGCTACTAGTTAAGCTATGCAAGGGTTCTTCTAGAAATTGATCTTCCCTTGAAAAAGAGCTTGCCTGATCTCATTGAAGTACAAGGACCTGATGGAAAAAGCTACAATCAAAAAGTTATATATGAACTCAAGCCAAAATGATGCTCTTATTGTAGCTTGGTTGGTCATGAAGCAGATTATTGTAGAAGACAAACTTTTAAAATGAAATAGTTGCCTATCAATAGAAAGAAAGTTTATGTGCAGGTCTTAAAACTTGAAAATGGTGTTCTTAAAAGGAATGTTGAAATAAGAGATAGACTAGTCAGCTTAGGAAAGATTTAAGAAGCAATCAATCTAGAGATTATGTGTTTGTTCATCAAAACATAGAACAACAAGGAGGCATCAATATTGATCAATCTAGGCAAATGTTTGAAAAACATGCACATGAGGAAAATGCTAATAAATCTGGGAAAAATACTACACTTCTAAATCGGTATGGAGATGGTCCCCAACCATTTCAAAGATATGATCACTAATCAGATAGGGGTATCCTCATTGGACAATCCAGTAATAATGCCTCATGGTCTGATAAACATGCACATCAGAATGCAGGAAATAATAACAGCAAATATGCAACTGCAAATCCTTTTCACTGCTCTCCTGCTGTAAATACAATAGGTTTCACAAGTGTTACTAGATCAAAAGTAGGAAAAAGGTTCAATGACACCGGTGTTGAGGGTTCTTGCTTCAAATCTCCCCATTCTCTATTCTGGAGTAGTAGCTAGACTTTGACCCGTCTTGTATTTGTAGGCGTCAAAAATTGCCTATAGGTCCTCACACACGGCTTGAGATAAAGAGAAGACGATGAACATCGCTATCAGAGTCATAGAAGCTTATTTGACGATGATAAGCATATGAAGTGAGTTGACGAACCATGCGAAGCAATGGAACTTCGGAATAACGGAAACATGAATGGATCGGGAGCTACGCGTTGCTTACGAAAGATGAAACACCCCTTGTGTCCTGTTTACCCTACATGTGATTCAATCATGGAAACTCGTAGATCTCCTTATTGGCTTTCCAACGCTTCTTGAACCACATAATTCTGAGTTCGGACGGCAAATATACGACGAAAACATACGCAATGTACGAAAATTGGCCTTATGCCAAACCAAGACACCCACGGATGTCTACAACTCGAAAAAGCTGATATTAGCAGTTTAAAGCTCTTTTTCGATCGTTAACCGCCTAGATTTATTTCAACTGATCTAATATCATCCAAGAACATGGTTAAGTTGTTACAACTAAGGATAAGAGGGAAGCAGCCATTCTTATATGAAAATAGGGGTCTCGAAGCCTATAAATATAGCCTCAGGGTCTTTATTTTTTCAGATCTGAAATTCTCGAGCGTTGGCGAAGCCCTGCCGAACTGAGGACTGAAGAGCCACAAATTTTAGAGAGGAGGAGATATCAGTGAATTCTTCGGCATAAAGAAGAGGAGTTCGTCAGATCTGTAGCTAGATTCATTCCGTTGAGTTTTCCCCATTGCAGTGATCTCAAGAAGAGTGATTATCTAACTGTTGCCGAGATAATTGCTTCAGTTTCTTGATTCCTTCGTGAATCAATGAAGCTTCAAATCTGATCTGATCGTTTGGTGGTCCACAGATATCAACTTCCCCGTTATAGGCAAAGATCCCACGCAAGCAGCGGGCGATAAACGCCTGTTGCGCTGTTTGATGAGAGTTATACTTTTTTTTATTTTTATTGTATAAAGGTCTTATAAAAAGACTAGCTTTTGTTTTTATTGTAACGTTTGAAGTTATAATGAACACAGCAATGAACAAATCGACTTTCTCCCCAAACAAGCTGGTGACCACAGTAGGAGCCAACAGTCTCGTTACCGAGACTGTCGTGCCGCAGCTGACGATCAAGATCCCCGTGACTGAAGAGGTCGAATACGAGTTCGACCAACAGAAGTTTGAGGAGTACGTCTCCTCCTCCTCCTCCTCCAGATTCGCCTCTCTTCGCAAGTGCAGGAAGGCCTTCTCCTCTAGGAAGATCCGTTGGTCTTCAGATCTGAATACCCGAGAAGGCAATCTCCCCGTTACCACTGCTACAGATGCACCTTGTAACGATTCGCCAGCGTCCAATGAAGCCAAATCTGTAGATATGAACTCCCCTTCGATCAAGGAGTCAACCACTGAAGATGTGCCAACTCTATTAAAGAGAGTGTGTCAAAGGCAACGCCAACGCCTCACGCACCAATTCGCCAAGGATTTAGATTAAGTGAATAGACTCCATTACCAAGCAGATCTGGAGTTTAGAAAGCACCAAGTGGCTAAGCCATATCTATAGAAAGCTTCGCGAACCTCCTCCCAACCACCTACTAACAAATGAGTTCGTGTCAAATGGAACCGTTCCACTCTTGAGGAGCGCATTCAGAAGCGTCACGCACTTCTTGTGCATGCCCAGATCCTTGTATGAAAAGCACAAGAAATGCAAAAGGAAGTGACAGTTAAGAGATCGCCAAGATCCAAATAAATTTGGATGCCAAATGCCAAATCAACGCCTAAGGCAAAAGCAAGCAACGTTGCTCCCCAGCCTTCGTCAACTTCGGATCCCTCTCCTTCTACCATCATACCTTCGGTGAAACCCTACGACGACATGGACCTCTCCAAATTTAGAATTCCATTGAAGGGTCGCCTAGGTATTTTACACGAAGATCGAGGCAAAGCACCTGTTAAGGAATGCTTGGGACCGTTAAAGGAACCCCGGAGCATCTGCACCCTTCAGCCACGTCATGGCATTTTGAAACTTGGGGAATGGATATTGTTGGTCCCATTTTTCTCCTGTCCATCAAAGGTTATCGGTTCATCCTAGCAATTACAGATTACTTCTCTAAATGGGCTGAAACGATTCCGCTCAAAGAAGTAAAGATGAGCAACGTGATTGCGTTCATCAAGCACCATATTATCATTTGATATTATGTCCCAAGGCGAATCATACACGACAATGGGCCCCAGTTTGTCAGTAACGCCTTCATCAAATTTTACGAGAAGTTCAAAATTCAAGACGTCTCATCAACAGCTTACAATCGCACAACAAATGGGTTAGTAGAGGCCTTTAACAAGACTATCATAAAGCTTTTATCAAAACTCTTGAAAACTAATAAATAAGATTGGGATGATAAGCTCGGTGTAGCCCTATGGGCCTATCATACCATGGTCTACACGTCGACGGGATTGACCCCATATTCTTTGGCATACGTTTGTGAAGCCGTTCTTCTATTAGAAATTCAAATTCCATCTCTTCAGATCGCTCTTGCAACAGAGTTAACAACTGAAGAACAGCATCAAAAACATCTTGAAGAACTCGAGATGCTCGATGAGAAGCACTTAGAAGCTTAGCAGCACATTGAGTTCTACTAAGCTAGAATTTCCCAAGATTTTGATAAAAAAGTTCGGCAACGGAGTTTTAAAGAAGGAGACTTGGTCTTAGCGGTCCGACGACCTATGATCCTTAATTCCAAGAAGAAAGGTAAATTTGAACCCAAATGGAAGGGGCCGTTCGTAGTGGATACAGTCTACTCGAATGGCACATATTGCCTTATTACCAAGGAAGGTGCTCGACTCATGATGCCTATAAATGAGAAATTCCTAAAAAAGTACTACCCTTAGGGTATTTGGGATAACCCATGACACGGGAAGTTCCCGGAAGAATACTATGTGGGGGTATTCTTAGGGCTAACCCGGTAGTTACAAAAGGCATAAGCAATAAATCCCCATTTGGATTCTGAATGTCCTAAATGATGGAATCTTTCTCATTTTTGGGATTAAATTCACCAACTTTCATGAATAGTTTCGTTGAGATGAGATTCGATCACTTTGATAAATCAATCTCCCCTTATGAAACCCCCACTAGTGTTTGACAATTCATAATCTTTCACCATAAAATCCCTCACTGATCAAGCCAATTGACGGTGAGTCCACCAAAATTCCTATTTGCTAAAACCCGTTCAAACTCTCGCCGTGTTTGTGTACTTAACACTCGCATTGTTAAAACACTAACACGACACTCTATCCGCCAACTTTTGGCAATTTTAAACTTTGCGTGTTAAGTCCTGATCACTTGACATCAAAACCTTCCACAGAGTGGTTAGTACTAGTCTGCATTTTCACTGTTATCTGTATTCCACTCTTACTACTTTATTGGTCAAACCTATAAAAGTTAGGGCCAAAACCAGAATCTCCTCTCGATTCCTTCCATGAACGAGAGGTCCACTTTTAATTGAGAAATGAAACCTATAAAAGTTAGGATTACCTCAAACCCACTCGGCCAAACCTATAAAAGTTAGGGTCGAACTTTGAATTTCACTTCGATAAATGAAGAGATCTTTTTAGTTTAAGCAACCAATCCTATAAAAGTTAGGATTGCTTGAATCTTCCGATTCTCGATGTGGAGATCTCACTCTTAGTTTCATCTTTTCGGATTCTTAAGGTGGAGATCCCACCTTGAGTTTCCCCTATAACTAGAGATAAGGTATAAAATCCCTCCTTTTTAGTTTTGGGAGATAGAATATAAAATTCTTCTTCTCCCGCTCTGGGTTTGTCTTTATCCTTAGAAAAGACACATTTCTCAACTTCAAATCTGCGCACTTCATGCGCGGGGGATTTTATCTCAAACCCTAAAAGAGAGATAAGTCTAGGTCTAACACATGTTATCGTTTTAGTCTTTTACCGAATAAAACGACACCAGAATACGAGTCTGGGGACTTTTATGCTGAATCCTAAGTAAGCATGAGTCAGCGCTTAACATGCGTTGCCGGGTAGTCTATTCCCGTGACAAAGATAAAGTCTATGTATTCAAAATCATAGTACCAAGTCTAAGAGAATCAGTTCTCTTAGTATAACATCACATGTGAGACGAGTTTTAATAATTCACATGCTAGCCCGATTCAAACGGTAGTCGGTAAAGGCACATCAAATCCGTTGAAGGCTGAGGATTTGCTAAAAATCCTAAGTCTACGTTTAACACACATTACCGGTTTAGTCTTTCACTGAATGAAAAGATACCAGAATACAAGTCTGGGGACTTTTATCCTGAATCCTAAGTAAGGATGAGTCAGCACCTAACACGTGTTGTCGGGTAGTCTATTCCCATGATAAAGACAAAGTCTATGTATTCCACATCGTAGCACTAAAAGAACTAATTATTTTAGCACAACATTATATGCAGAACGGACTTATACAATTTATATGCTAGTCTAATTCAAACGGTAATCGGTAAAGGCACATCAAATCCGTTGATGGCTGAGGATTTGCTAAAAATCCTATAAGCATTGTGCCCACTAGGTTCACAATCAACAAAGAAACATCATGATACAAGATGAGTATACTAAATCAAATACTGGGTCTTTACTAATAGATCAAGTCAAAGAATACAATAATAAAGCTCATCGGCCTGAACGCAATCGGCGACCGAGAATGTAAAGTTCCAACCTAGAGAGCCTATCTGCATAACCCTGCTCAAGCTCAGCCTACAGATCAGCTCGGACAGAATCTTCAGAACTGCTCAATATCTTCGTGGCTTCACCTTTTAGCTTCATCAATCTCTCCTGCGTAGATCCTAGTCTCTCAAGTATTTGTCCACGAGAGCTCTCTAAACCAGCCAGCTCATCTACAATGATAGCACCAGACTCCTCAGCGTACTTCAGGGCCTTCTTTAACCTGGCTACGTCCTCGCGGTTGGAGTCTAAAGAGCTGAGTAACTCGGCTCTATTTGTATCCTTCCTCGCAAGACTAGCCATCATCTGCGCGATAGAACTCTCATGCGACTAAAGCTCGCTACCAATAGAAGATCTGAGGTCATGTCATAGTGTCAGTCTATGCTCCAACTGAGAAGATATGAAGGAAGAAGCCCCACTAGCCTTTAGCTCCTCTAACTCTCAAAATTCACGCTCCAGAACAACAAAGTCGGCAATGAGAGAATCAGCTAGCTCAGGATATCTCTCCTCTCTAATCATGATCATGTGTCGAGCAAGAGAACGCCTGAACAGATCGAAGCGATATCCCTGATGAAGAAGTTTCTCGATCATTCCATCAAAAAAGTTAACAAAATAACCAAGATCCACTCGGAAAATGTCTTTGCTAGGATTAGGATCAGCTAAAAGGGCTAGGACACACTCATATGGAGACAGTGGAGACCCTACAAGTAATGGTGCAGAAGGGTAAGAGACTCTAGAATATAGCGAGAAAATTCAGAACGAATTACGAGTGTACCAGTACCAACAGAGGTCCCTTTAGTTTGAGGTCCTATGATAGGCTCTGTTAATCTAGTCTCAACAGACTCAAGAATGATAGCAGTTATGGTCGTTGATGGTATATCAACCCCTCTAGGTAATTCTGTAATGCCCGTTAGGTCTGGAGAAGAGACACCACCGTCAGGCAAACTAGCAGTGCTAGGAATCATAGCCGTATCAGTCATGACGGCTGGTCCAATGATTATAATTCTTTATTAGTCAAATAGAGATTTTGGTAAAAGAAAAGAATGACGATGGAGGGGATTATATGCATACCTGTAGATCCATCGCCCTCATCTAAACTAGGGATGCCAGAAATCATAGCCGTATCAGTTCCAGTAGTTGATCCCAAGATTATAATCCCCTATCAGTCAAATGGAAGTTTCAAAAAATTACAATGACAGAGATTATATGCATACCTGCGGATCTATCACCCTCAGCTAGACTAGGGATGCCAGAAATCATAGCCGTTTTAGTCCCGGTGGCTGGTCCTATGATTAGAACTCCATATCAGTCAAATGGAAGTTTTAACAAATTACAATGTTAGAGATTAGATGTATACCCACAGATGAACCACCCTCAAAGGATGGTCCTGCAACCTCTCTGGTAGCCTGCTCCGCCAACATCTTAACTAGCAATCTAGTATCTGATCCCGAGAAACTCAGTGCTAAGACATACATGTGTTCACTGAATCCCCCAAGACCCATACCATGAAAAGTCTCGTCCTCGACCGGCCTCTCTAGCGCGATACCTGCATAAGAGTTTAAGTGCTAGATATATACAAAAAAGGGGGAAGAGAAAGAAACTCAGGTTTACCTACGGTAGTGGTAGAAGGCTCTTCTGCCCTAATATTTGTACCCACATTCTTTAATTTGTCTAAAAGAGAACAAAGCGCGGAAGTGAATAAAGGGGAAACAAATTTCGAATTGCCTAACTCCTTTAACTGCATTTCAAATAGTGTATTACCGATGTTAAATATACCTGGGCATAGAATCTCCGGCTCAATGCTATCAGCCTGCTCAGCATCTTTGTTTACTTCAACATCCATAGGCTCATCACGAATGACATCGCACATTTGCTGCATAAAGCTCGAGCCATCTAAATGGCTAGGGTCAGAGAATACAGAGTCATGCGGAAGCTCACCTCCGCCATGGCTTCCTGAAACACGGAACATGATTAGGTTCAGAGAATCCAAAAGAGCACTATTTTAAAGTTGTAAAGGTAGTAGAGCATTACCTTCTTCTTCGCCAGTAGTACTTCGTAACTCTGCTCCGCGAGCCCACTGACCAATATGCGATTTATGAGCGGTCTTCTTCCACTTTGAAGGATAAACCCGGACACGACCAGCAGGTCGTTCATGCATGGATTTAGTACGCATCTCAACCTGTGCAGAAGCCTCAGCGCTGGGCTGTGATCTCGTATAACGAAAAATAAGGGGTTCATGCTCATCAACCATCCTACCTGGAGTGACAAGAGTCATCTTGTTAGGATAAGTAAATAAGACCTTTCGTCCCGACTTTTGAAAAGCCAGTTGGGATCTAGAAAGGGTATAGTGTTGATGCCAATGAGAAAATGCCAGATCCATTAATTCTGAAAAGAAAGAGTCTGACAGACCTGTATCAGGTTCTTTCCCGTCAGTATCCATGTCCATAAATTCTTCCTCAGAAGTTTCATCCTCATCATCAGTAGAAAGGAGCTCTTCATCATCCTCCATCTTGTCTTTGCTCGAACAGGAGGGTTTGGCAGGTTTCTTCTCCTCCTTTTTCAAAAGCTCAGCCTTACGAGCAGTCTTGATAGTAGTTTGAACCAAGCGCTCAGCCTCCAACTCTGAGAGGCTCTTCATATCTAGAAGCTCGTTGACAGAAAGGAGCCACTTGAAGCTGAGGAAAGTAAGTAATGGTTTGTGCTTGGATGAAGGAAGAGCGAAATAGGCTCCAGTGCAGCCCATCATAGTCCAATGCCATGCTCGGACGCCGTCAATAAGGCCTCCCTCGATTCTCAAGCCCCGGCTTGGGCTCCCAACATATAGTTGGTCGTAACCGAACTGGCGAGAGAAACGACACAAAAGATTAGGCTCTATATAGCAACGACCCTTCACCCGAAGGATGAGCTATCCAACGCGGATGTTTACCAACCAACGGAAGCAACCGGCATCAAGAGAAGTCTGACCGGCCCTTGGTTTCTAATCATCAATCAACATGTCGTCATAGTGGCCCGAGAAGCAAGGAAAACACTTGAAGAACTCCCCGCTCTTATGAACTTGAAGTTCTCGCTATACATCAGTGAATGTCTTCCCAAACCACTTGCTCCTTTCTAACAGCTATACAAAAGGAATGGATCCATCAACAGTACTAGGCGCCGACATCAAATCAGGGCGGTGAAGAACGAGCCATGCCATTAGGTATGTATACGGAAGCTCGACCTTTACAGAAAGAAGCTCGGTTGACGGTTTAGAACCCATATGTGTAAGACCATCGACCAAATACCTAATCCCATAATGAATGCTGGCAACCATCGCCGGAAGCAGAGAAAGCTCCTTCTCGTGAGCTAGCTGGATGGCGGGGAAAATGACCTCAATAGGTAAGGCGTCAGAAAACTGATATGAAACGATGCACTTCTTCAACCAGAGGACGAGATAGCCCGCCAACAGAGTCCTGGGCCGAATGGATTTCTGAGCGTGACAAAGGAACGTCCAAAACTTGGTCCCCGTAGGAAAAGCTCCCTCAGCGCCAGCGGTAGTAAAGGAACGAGCTTCGGCCCTCTCCATTAACTCATTGATGGCATAAGGTGTCAAAGGGGCTAACTCACAAACAGCCTCGCCCGAACTGCTCTCCAAATGCTAGAATAAATAATCAGTGAACCGCTTCAAACTGATCTGCCTCTTCTTCTTCGCCAGAGGACTCACTTTGATTAGGGATGTATAATAATGACACGTAAGGTCCTAAAACATGGCATACATACCGGGAGAATCTTTCTTCAGCCACTCTAACTGCGGCTTTGAGGGAAAGTACTCCTGATACAGATAGTCCCCCATCAGAAGACCAGAAACTATATGCATCTTATGTAGAGCTAACCCGAACTCTCCACTGCAAGTCAAGAAAGTGTTACTGTCAGGGATATATGTCTCCAACAACGCTAGGAAGTGGCGACTGCTGACCGGGAATCCATACATGGTGGCTCATATGGGCGCATACAACCCACTGCCTCTCAGATCACTCTCCCAACATCCCAAGACATAACTAGTCATACGAGTCCACCACTTTTTGGGTGGCGAATAGGCCCAACCGAAACATCTGAACTCTGTCGGAGGTAACTTCCTCCCAAGCTTGGCCAAACGATTCCTCATAGTAGGGACGGCTGCTGACACCTCGTCTGGTGGCGCGATATCAAGGCCCAGAATCCCTGGTCGAAGGCTGCGAATATAGTTATATCCATTAGAACCTGGGGTCTTATGATGGAAAATAAATCCACAATGAACTCGATCATGGTCATCTATAAGATTCCAGGACATCTGAGGCCATACAGCCTGTGTCTCCAAATGAGCGAGAGAATGCTGACGGGGAATAGAAGGGATGTATAGAAGGAGTCCTTCATCATTATTCAACTAGTGCTCGTCATCAAGAATCAGCTTAGTTGGATCCTCGACATGGTCTTCAAATAAATAACCAGGCTTCTCTAAAGCCTGAGTGGAAATAGAGTCTTCAGGTGGCATCGACAGCTGAAGCAGTGAACGACGACCCCCATCTCATATCAAGCGACAGAACTCCTCGAAGCGACTCTTATCAAACTGGAGGGTTGGACTAATGGCCTGCCTATCAACAACAGAAGAAAAACTCTCTCCACTGCAACCGCTAGTAGCGTGAGGAGGCAGGCTGTTCGCAGGAAATTCGACTGTAGCAAAACAAACGTGGAATCAGAAAATTATTCATGAATTATACAATGATTAAACTCATCTCACAAGCTAGCGAGATAGAGTCATTCATTGAGTGATTGGCGAGACGATTTCGAGTGTCATACACCAGAAGAACGGTATGCATTATCACATAAGCAACGTGGTAATGTACCCCGACCCACGTAGTGTAATACAACACGAAATCGCCCTAATATACCGGAAGACGTGAATTGGCCAGGCAAAACACGTTATTTGAAACCTCGATCCCCATGAAGGAAGACGTCGGTTCTTCCCGAATGATCCGCGAAGGGGTTAAACGAGGATATAGAAAGCACAAAAGCTCACTCCCATAAAAGGATGCTACGAAAGCCTCCCTCTCGCTATGCTGAGAAAAGGAGCAACTCCTATAGAATCGCGGTCGGTGCGGAGACATGGTTAACCTGCAACGAAAATCAACGAATCAGGTACAATCATAAATCCAAGTACCCGAAAATTAAAAGGGAAATTATAAACTTTAACTAAAGTCCTATAAATAGAATAAGATTTTATAATTAAAGTCTAATTAAACCTATGAGTTTTATGTATGCAAACAATAGGTTTAAATTGCATTTAAAACCTTCATGATTAACTTTTGGGTAAAATACCCAAAATACCCCTCATGTTCAAGGTTAAATTTTAGCCACAAACACATTTGAATTTGGCCATGATCGAGGAAGGAAAACCATCACCCTAAATATCTCACAATTTCAGCCAATTTTGCAAATAAACCACTCAATAATTTTGACCAATTTTGCAAATAAACCCCTCTACAAATTGTAGCCCTAAAATTTTAGCCACTTTGCAAACAAGTCCCCCAACCAATTTTGACCACTTTTTACAAATAAACCCCTCAACAATTGGTGGTCTTTTTGCATGAAACACCCCTCAAAGTTGTGGCCAAATGGGTATACAATCCAACCCCCAATATTTCAGCCCTATTTTGCGTAAAAGCCCCTCAAAATTTCAGCCCTATTTTGCATAAAAATCCCTCAAAATTTTAGCCCTATTTTACAAAAAAGCCCTCAAAATTTTGGCCACTTTCAAAACCCATCATCAAGATTTAATCTTTACATTACATACCCACACTACAAGAGTAAAGTTTTAATCTTTCTTGTAAAAAATATGGATTCTTAATTAAGAATGCAAGAAAAAAAGAGAGCTCTTGAAGAGAAGCTTACCCAAACCAAGAAGCTTGAAAACCCAACTCAAAAGTCCAAATCTTGAGCTTGAGGATGCAAAAAAAACCCCTAGATTTGAAAGGAGACAAATTTCGACCAATAAGGAGAATAAAAATCCGAATTTCTTTTGAAGGATGAAGGGGTTTTAAAGGCAAGAATTTTAACAGGTTAAGAGTTCTTAAAGAAAAGAATAATGGGTTTTGATAAGAGGAGGAAGATGAAGGAGTTTTAGGGGGGAAAAGGATTCTAATTTAAAATTTTGGGAGAGGGGGAAGTAAGAGTACACAAGAAAAAAAAGAGCAAGGGGGGGGGGGGGGGGGACACCTAGGGGTGTCTCGGCCAAGGTCGAGACACTCACGAGTGTCTTGGTCCAAGTTGAGCCCCCCAGGTGTTTTTCACGATCCTATTTCGCCTAATTTCACCGGTGATTAGTTATTATGATGAAAATCAACACAAGACAATACCGGACGATCCAAAACCCTAGGTTAACGCCGATCAATGTGTAACCCTAGGTCAACGCCAGTCAACGCGTTGTGATGAAAAGTCAATGATGGGCGATCCAAAACCCTAGGTCAATGACAGTTAATGTGTAACCCTAGGTTAACGCCAGTCAACGTGTTGCAATGAAAAAGTCAACTTCAGGCGATCCAAAACCCTAAGTCAACACCGGTCAACACGTAACCCTAGGTCAACGCCAGTCAACGTGTTGTGATGAAAAGTCAATATCGGGTGATCTGAAACCCTAGGTCAACGCCGGTCAAAGTGTAACCCTAGGTCAACGCCAGTCAATATGGTGCGTTGAAAAATTCAACACCGGGCGATCCAAAACCCTAGGTTAACGCCGATTAATGCGTAACCCTAGGTTAATGCCAGATAACACGTCGTGATGAAAAAGTCAACGTCGAACGATCCAAAACCCTAAGTCAACACCGGTTAACACGTAACCCTAGGTCAACGCCAGCCAACGCGTTGTGATGAAAAAGTCAACGTTGGGCGATCTGAAACACTAGGTTGTTCGCGGGAAAAATTGTGTTCTTCATTGATGTCATTGCACACTCTTGTAATAGTTTATCGATTATAAAAATCCGGTCTTTTTATAAGATTTCGTTACAACGAGAACAAAGAAAAAGAAAAAAGATTATAACTTTCCTTTCGAACGAATCGTGAGATCCTGTTTGGCGGTCACTCGCTTTGTGGGTTCTTCGTCTGCACCGGGGTTTATCCGTGGACCACCACGCGATCTAGATCTGGTCGGATCTATGCAGTATGATGGGTATTATTTCGCTAAGAAAATAATAGCCGAGTGTACTATTTCGCCAAGGAAATAGTAGCTTTAGTTCTCGGGATCAAAGGCCAAGCTTTGATCCGAAGGATGACTACATAGATCTGAGATCCGGTTCCTCTCAAACTCTTGCCTTATTTGGCGTTGATGATCGCCGAGCACCGGATCTGGAAGAGCAAGTCTCAAAGTCCCAAAGCTTTAATCTTTTTAAGTTCTGAGCCTTGAATCCAGCAGAGCTTCGCCTCCAATTTTTCCAACCTCTCAAAATGAACCAAGTGGGGCCTATTTATAGGCAATCCTTACTGTGCCTTGGGCACAAGGTGGCCGGCCACCTTGGTGGCTCGGCTTTAGCCGAGCCACCTTGAGGTGGCTCGGTTTCGGCCGAGCCCCTCTAGGTGTCGTTTTCCGTCGTTTTCCATCTTTCGGTTCTGTCCGTGATTCGGTTGTGTGGTTGACTTGTTCGGACTCAATTCGTTGACCTGATTTGGTAGTAAATCCACTTCTGAGTTCGAGTCCGAAATTGATCTTGATTTGATCGTGATTCATCCGAGTCCGCTCTTTGTTGGATAACTCGTTGATTCCTCAACCCGTTAGCTAAATTCCGCACGCGAGTGGATTTATTCCGTTGTTTGCGTGCGGTTCGTTAGCCTCGTTAATCCGTTTTGTCGCGTATCACTTGGCTTCGGTGTTGTGGACTAACAATCGTGTCTGCATACGTCGCCCGATGGTCGGTTTGTCGAATCGGCGTCGTCGAGCTGTGTTAAGGGACCTATAGGTAGTTTTATACGCCTACAGATACCCCCTCCAAAGTATTTCAGCCTCGTTCTTTTGAAGAAGAATCTGGAATACTTTGGATATGATTGTCCTATTCTTCGATTGGTTATGACGGGATATTTGGAGTGGCTTCCATTTTTGGTTCCTTCAGTCCCCCAGGCTGTTCGATGCTTTGTCGAATGTCTGTAAGGGTTCCGGTGCTTCGGTCGTCGGCGTTGAATCTTCATTTACAACGCGTTGTCCGGCGTTTGAGCTTCCTTGTGACGCGGTTTCCGGTGTCTAAGATTCATTGCAATGCATTGTCCGGCGCCCAAGCTGGAGTATACACAGTTTAAGCTCTTAAGGAATTGGAGCGTGGCGGATACTCGAGTCACGAGACCAATCTACGGAGTTGATACATCTATGACTTGTATTTATAGAATTTTTGGTAAATTCTCAGCCATCAACGGGTTTGATGAGCCTTTAGCGACTACCGTTTGAGTCGGGCTAGCATGCGGATTGTTCAAGTCCTTTCCACATGTGACGTTAAGCTAAAAGAGTTAACCCTTTTAGTACTACGATCTTGAATATGTAGACTTCGTCTTTCTCTTGTGAAAAGACTAAACAGCAACGTGTATGAGACGTTGACTTAGGATTTTTGGCAAATCCTCAGCCTTCAACGGATTTGACGTGCTCTTACCGACTACCGTTTGAATCGGGCTTACATGCGGATTGTCTAAATCCGTTCCGCATGTGACATTGTGCTAAGAGAGTTAACGCTCTTAGTGCTACGATATTGAATACGTAGACTTCGTCTTTCTCACGGGAATAGACTACCCGGCGACGCGTGTTAGGTGTTGACTTTAGGGTTTTTGGCTACCCCAGCCTTCAACGAATTTGATTAGCCTTTACCGACTACCGTTTGAGTCAGGCTAGCATGCAGATTGTTTTAAGTCCGTTCGCATGTAACGTTGCGTTCAGAGATTGAATCCTCTGAGATTTGTTGCTATGACTTCGAATACATAGACTTCGCCATTGTTATGGGAATAGGCTACCCAGCAACGTGTATTAGACGCTGACTTATCTCTTCTTCCACGGAGAAAGACTAAACCGGCGACGCGTGTTAGGCGTCGGCATATCCTTTCTTAGGATTCAGGATGAAATTCCCCATGCGTGTAAGGCATGGATTTTGGTTTAATTAAAAAAACCCTGCCACAATGTTGAATATGCGAACGGGTGTTTTTTTTAACGGTTAAGAACTAACCGGCAGCGCGGGTTAAGCGCAGACTTATCCTTACTTAGGTTTCAGGATAGAATACCCCAGAATCAAACTCTGGTGTCTTTTTCTACGAAAAAAGACTAAACCGGCAGCTCGTGTTAGGCGCAGACCCTGCTTAGGATTCGGGATAAACTTCCTAGGATGAATCCTAGATTGATAAGTTTTAGAAAAGATCGGTGTGGGAAAGGAAGAATTTTATATTCTGTTTCCCGGTCTTCTTTTAGGGTGAAGGCGAACCCGAATATAAGGAAGGAAGAATTTTATATTCTATTCCTTGATTCTGGAAAGGAAGAATTTTATATTCTATTTCCAGCGTAAAAGAAACTAGGAGTGGGATCTCCACTCCGAGAATCTGGAAAATCTAGATAAACTTACCTTTTATAGGCTTGGTTATCTAATTGGAAGATGAGTTTTCTCGTTTATCGAAAAGAAATTTCAACTTCGGTTATAACCATGAGAAGGCTTAACCAAAGAGAAAAAAAGGAGTTCTTTCGTTTATCGAAAGGGGACTCTGAACTGAAAGTGGACCTCTTGTTCATGGAAAGAGTCAAGAGGGCCAGAAAGACACTTTTGGTGGATTCACTATCAATTGAAATTGATCAGTGAGGGATTTTGGTGATGAAAATTATTTTGGGTTATCCTCTAGAATATTAAGTGTAATATTCTTCAAGGAACTTCCCGGTAAATGGGTTATCCTGAATGTACTAGGGATAGTACTTTTTCAGGAACTTCCCATTTATTGGCATTAATTGCCTGGCGCCCTCTTGAGTAATCAGGTGATATGCGCCGTTTGAGTAGACTGTGTCTATCACAAACGGTCCTTCCCATTTGGGTTCAAATTTACCTTTCTTCTTGGAGTTGAGGATTATCGGTCGGCGAGCAGCGAGGACCAGATCTCCTTCCTTGAAGCTTCTCTGTCGGACTCTTTTGTTGAAGGCCCTAGATATTCGGGCTTGATAAAACTCAATTTGTTGTTGAGCTTCCAAGCGTTTTTCATCCAACCTCTCGAGTTCTTCGAGACATTTTTGATGTTGTTCTTCGGTTGTTATCTCAGTTGCGAGAGCGATCCGAAGAGATGAGATTTGAATATCCAATGGTAGCACAGCTTCACATCCGTATACCAACGAATATGGAGTGGCCCCTGTAGGTGTGCGTATGGTGGTGCGATAAGCCCAGAGTGCTTTACCGAGTTTATCGTCCCAGTCTCATTTATTGGTCTTCACGAGCTTTGATAGGATTTTAATGATCATCTTGTTAAACGCCTCAGCTAATCCATTCGCAGCGGGATAATAAGCTGTTGACGAAATATCTTGAATTTTGAACTTGTCACAAAACCTGACGAAGGCGTTGCTTATGAACTGTGGACCATTGTCATGAATGATCCGTCTTGGCACGCCGTGTCGGTATATGACATGATGTTTGATGAAATTGATGACGTTGTTCGTCTTCACTTCTCTAAGCGGAATCGCTTCAGCCCACTTTGAGAAATAATCTGTGATCGCGAGGATGAACCGATCACCTTTGACTGAAGGGGGAAAAATAAGGACCGACAATGTCCATGCCCCATGTCTCGAACGGCCAAGACGTGGTTGACGTGTGCAACTGCTCTGGTGGTTGGTGCATGTAATTTGCATGTATTTGATAAGCATGACACTCTCGGGCATATTCGATTGCGTCACGAACCATCGTTGGCCAGAAATATCCCATTCTTCTGATGCGATCATACAGTTTGGGACCAGGCTGATGCGCACCACATTCTCCTTCGTGTGCTTCCTTAAGAACTTCTTTTGCTTCTTTGTTCGAAAGGCATCGGAGTAACAAACCATCATACCCTCTACGGTATAACGTATGAGTCTCAGTATTATAGAAGAATCTTGGTGCTCTTCGACGGATTGATTCCCTTTCTTTTACATCCTCCAGCAAAATACCATATTGGACGTAGTCAATGATAGGAAAACGCCAATCTCAGGACTCGGACCCAATTTGAGTTGAATTCACCTCCTTGGCGTCTATGTTTCTATCATCTTCCTCTTCAATATCCATATCGTATATGGGATTGCAGAGTTGATGCGTCCTTACTATGACTAATAGTTCAGTTTCGGGAGGCTGCGTAAGTGATATCTCTAGTGCTACCAGTGCATCCGCATAAGCGTTCTGGAGACGGGGGATGTATTCAATATAGAATTCTTCAAAAGAATCTGCCATTTTGATGGCCTCCTGGTGGTACGGGATCAGGTCTTGGTTCCTGACTTCATACTCTCCACAGACTTGGTTGACTATCAGTTGAGAATCCCCAAAAGCTTTAAGATATTCGACCCCCAGTTCTTTGGCGAAACTGAGTCCAATGAGAAATGCGTTGTACTCGGCTACGTTATTGGAACACGGACTAGTTAGTGAATAAGCATGAGGCATCACATGCTTCCCCGGGGAAATTAAGACCACTCCAACTCCAGAGGAGACTTTGGGACATCCGGGGGTGACTGCCCTATTAACTGCTCTTGAAGCACCATCAAAGTATAATTGCCACACTTGTTGGTGAGATGTAGTGTTAACTTCTTGGGTTTCATCCGGCAAGTCATCATATACTTCTGCCGTATCTGTTGTCGGGTTTACCGCCAAAAGATCACAATTCGCCTGCCCTTTGATCGACTTCTGCTGTTTGAAGTGCAAATCGTATTGGGATAGGAGAAGAGCCCACTTCGCTAACCGCCAATTCATAGAGGCCGGTTGTGTCATAAATACCCGTACTAGATTAACATTGGAAATGACGTAAATTGTTTGTCCAACTAAGTAATGCCGCATCTTTTACATTGCGAATACTAATGCGATGTATTCTTTCTCAATCATCGGATATCGAGACTCGGCACCTATCAAGGTCCGACTTAGGTAATAAACTGCCTGTTCGTGACCATTATCATCGTCTTGTACTAGTAAAGTACTTATCGAGTGGTTCATCGCCTTGAGGTAAATCAAGAACGGTTTACCTGATTTTGGTGCAACGAGAACAGGAGGATTTGTCAGATAGGTTTTGATATCTTCGAATGCTTTTTGGCAGGCGTCGTCCCAAATAAATGACACCCCTTTCTTATTTAGTTTAGAGAATGGTTGGCACTTCTCAGAAAGATTTGAGATGAATCGCCGAATGTAAGCTAACCGCCCTTGTAATCCTCTGAGCTCTCTTAGATTTCTAGGGGGTTGCAGTTCATGTATCGCCTTTACCTTATCAGGGTCGATATGTATACCTTTAGTGGTGACGACGAATCCAAGGAATTTTTCGTTGGACATTCCAAGGAAGGATTTAGTGGGGTTCATCTTCAATTGATGACTCCTCATGAGATCGAACATCGTCTTCAAGTCCTTGATGTGATCTTCTTTATTACGGCTTTTCACAACCAAATCATCAACGTAGTATTCGACCATCTTCCTAAGATGTTCTTGGAAAATCTTAGTCATCGCTCGCTGGTATGTGGCGCCTGCATTCTTTAGACCGAAAGGCATTACCGTGTAGCAAAAGACACCGAGGGGCGTTCTGAATGCTGTATGCTTCTCGTCATCTCCTCTCGGATAAATCCTGATTCGATCAATTTCTTAACCTCTGCCTCAATGGCTTCCATAATCTGCGGACGAAACCGTCTTTGCTGTTGTTTGACAGGTTTGGCATCCGGCTTGATATCGAGGCGGTGCATTGCCACATTGGGGTCGAGCCCTGGCATATCTTCATAGTTCCAAGCGAAGACGTCAATATACTCCCTGATGAGAGCAATTAACTCCTCCTTCTCATTTGGGGGAAGGCTGTCACTGATGAATATGGGCTTTGGGTTGGCCTCGTCACCCATGTTAACTTGGACTATTTTATCTTCAGTGGGTGGTTCTCTTTGTTCGAACCTATCGCCGTACTGCATGTTTAGGTGATGAACCCATGGATCTTCCCACGTTGGCATTTGATCGTCGTCTTCTATCGTCACAGGATCGACCGTAGTCATATGCGACATCAGTTTCTTGAACATCTCCCCCAAACTTGCGTCGGAATCCCCAGCTGAAGAATCAGAAGAGTATCCGTTCTTAGTTTTGTTAGCAATTTGATCGATAATTTGCCAACCACATTCATCATCAGACGAGGAAACATAGCCTAAGCCTCTTTTGTGACGGTATTAATCATCCGGTTTCCCTTTTGGCACATATGCTGCTTTAGCTGGGATACGGGAACCTCGATCAAAGTACAAGCCTTCTCCGAGTGTGAAATCATATCCCTGTTTTTCCATGAGCTTGCGCGCTTCAGGACTATACTTAGATAAATGTCGACCAAGTTTATCTTCCTCTTCGTCTTCTCTTAGGAAATGATCTGGTAATGGAAAATTCTCTCCTTTACCATAAATCACCTCTTTTTCGACTCCTGTTTTGGAAGGCACGACCAGGGTTGTTCCGAAGGAATGCTGGAGGCGTTTCTTTATTACATAAGATGATCGGAGTGGTGTATGTAAATCAGGATTATCGTGTAGTTCTTTTGTCGCATCATCAAGAGACAACGAGTACTCTAAATCATCTTTTATTTCAATATCAGCAAGTTGCCAGTTACAACCTCCATCTGACGATTGTTCATCGTTAAGATTGATTACAAAGGGTACAATGTCATTTAAAACAAAACCACCATTGTAATCGAATCCGGCTTCGGAATCAGCTTCTTCTCCGCTGTCCGTGCCCTGGACCGATGGTTCCGTGTCGGATTCGTTACCATAAAGGAGAGAATCAGTGAAATAATTCTCAAACCCTTTAAATGGTTGTTTATCCGCGACCACCGTCTTGACCCTTCCACCAGTGTCGACAAATTTTAGACACTGATGTAGGGTGGAGGGAACTATAATATTACTATGGATCCAAGGCCGACCCAGTAGTAAGTTATATGATGTCTCAGCATCAATCACGTAACACGTGACCTCCGTCTTCAGATCACCCATTTGGCACTTTATCAGGATCTTTCCCAAAGGACTTGACTCACTGGTGTTGAATCCGTAAATGACCGTGCCTGTAGACGCCAATTTGCTGACTGGAATGCCAAGGCTATGCATAAGGCGAAGCGGCATAATGCTCACAGCGGAACCCGGATCCACTTGGATTCGGTTGACTTCGCTGGAGCCAATGTATCCGATGAAATATAGGGGCCGATCATGGTTTGAATTCTTCGTCTGCATATCCTCTTTGGTGAAGGTGATGCAGGGAAGGTTCTTAGCCGCTATGTTGCAGTGTTGAATTGACAGTTCTAGCTCTTCAGGTGCCGGCTTGACCCGAGTGAGGAATGCTTCAGAATCAGCCAAGGCTTCTCGTAAGGCTTCCCTAGTCTCCTTAGACAACCGCAGCAACTTATACAACGTTATCCGCGCTGGAATATTGGCTAATTGAGCCATAATATCGAAGACGCGCGAAGTTTTCGAACTCTCCGGTTTATCCTTCCAATCGGACAACTGAAACGAGACTGCTTCAGATTCTGTACTTCCTGGGGTTTTTGTTTATTCGCCGGCTGTCGTCGAGCATCTTCAATCGGTTTAGGAACCGTAATCACCCCCAGCTCTGTGAGAGTTTTGGCTGGTCCCTGTTTAGTCACCTCCTGCTCAGCTAACTGATCACTAGGTGATGGATAGTTGAAGTGGTACTGGTTTCCGCTTCTAGTGGCAAAAACTTCTTGTTCTTCTTCAGAAAGCGGGAAAACAGGAGCTTCATCACCATCTTCTTCGAAAATTGCGGAAGTACCATTGCAGGACTTGCCTTTACCCTTTCTTTTCGAGGAGGTCGCCCACTGCTCATCTCTAATGAGATCCGGATGAACCCAGAGGATTTCACCGTTCGGGGCTTTGTGTGGCACAAGTCCCTTTTGGCGCTGTCCATGTGGGTCATCATTCACCGTCTTCATTCCCACTTTGGGTCCCTTTTGGCGCTGTCCATGTGGGTCATCATTCACCGTCTTCATTCCCACTTTGGTGACGTGTTTCGTCTCGAACCATGTTGTGGGCACCGATCTAAAGCTGATTGACACTGCATTTGCTCCCACATTCTTGGCAGGCTTCGGGGTTATGACGCCCACATCAATTTCCACGTTTTGGATGGTGCTGTCCCCATTGCTTCCAACACGTCCAAGGACAGATTATTATGGCAGGTCTAGAGAATGAATTCCTCGGTGATCGTGTCCCGGCAGTTCATCGCCTTGTTCCGGAACCTTTTGACGAAGGTGTCGACTAACTCCCCGTCCTTCTGCTTCTCATCGAGTAATGATCCGATAGATATCTCGGTGTCGTCGTCGAAGAAATTGGTGAGGAACATGGTCTCCATATCGTCCCAGCTGTTCACGCTACCTGGCTTGAGGCGGCGATACCAATCGAAGGCGGCTCCGCGAAGAGTGCCAACGAATGACCGCACCATCAGAGGCTCATTACCAGAGATGACTCCCAAGTGCGATTTGAAGTAAATCAAATGCTGAGTGGGTGAACCCTTCCCATCAAATGGCGTGAAGTTAATTAGGTTGAACTTCGCCGGATATGGGATCGATTCCCACTCTCTTGGGTATGGACAGGGAATGCCCGTTTTCTTCATCTCTTGAACGGAAATCAATGTGTTGATTTTGCTCTCGAGGTTCTTGATCTTCAGACTTTCGCCTGTGTTTTCGTTAGCACGATTCTGAGGCGGAAGTGTGGCATTACGACTAGCATCCTCATTACCACCCCCTGCATTGACGGGAGGATTATTGGTATTACGAGCTTCATTCGTATCCTCGTCTTCCTGATGAACTTGGTTGCAACGGCTTGGTTCGCCTTGCTGGTTCGTCAGTGCCTGAATTTGTTGCTCATGCATTTCTCTCATGTTCTGCATGGCCATCTGCATTTCAAACCTGAAGGTCTCCTGTTGCTTAATCATGGCTTCTTCAAGCATCTTAGCCACTTGTTTTGCACTTATCATAAGTGCCTCGCGAGGTTGCCCCTCGCTGGATACTGTGTTGTCAGATGCAACCGCCGAGCCGGCGTCCGACTCTTCATCTTCTGAAGGTACCCTTGTCTGAACCCTACCGTAAGTTTTTCGTTTGATGGCTCCAGACTATAGACGGGTTATACGCTGGGATGCCTTCAGAATCGACTCGAAATTATCTCGTGTCGATGTCCCTTTGCTGGTCATATTGGTTGTGACCCTCGAAAATTCTCCGTCTTCAACCACCGCTTTAGCTTTAGCGTTTCAGTACTGAGCCTTTCGAAGACCGAAACCCTTTCGGGGACTGTATTGGTGCAGTTGCACTCCGACAATACCGCCCGAATGAGCTTTGAACAAGGGCACTGAGTTTCTAGCCTTCGAGGACTTCTCTTTCTGGCTTTGCTCGTACCCTCAACACGATAGTACAGCTCGTCCGTTTGAAAGTCGGAGCAACCTATCGTGTGTTGGCAAGATTTCTCAGGTATAACGCAATCATCATCAGACGATAACGCGTCTTGACACACGCCTTTGTGGGCGTGAATTCTCAACAGGCTCCTGAACTTCAATATGCAGCGTAGTGCGCTTAGTTGCCCTGATTTCCTCGTCATATTGAGGGTTGTGGCGACCCTCAGCGTGTTGAATCGTTCGAGGCTTCTTCATTGGGTCCAAACATTCCTGAACTGGAGCTTTGCCTCGCTCCTTGGGAAGTGGACCGAGGCGCTCCAAAACCAACTTCCTTTTCTGAGATGGTCCTACGGGATCTCCTGGAGCAGTTGTGGAAATCATCGGCGGTTTGAATTGATTCACCGGAAGTTGGACTTTCAACGGTTGTAGTTGCTGCTTTTTGGTCTGAACCGCCGCTTCAGACTTCGGCCTCCAAACTTTGCGGGTTGGTGGCGGCTTCTTGGCTACCTCTTTCTGTAGCTTTCTACGGGCTTCTTCGGCTTGAGCCCGCGCCTGCGCTGATAGTGCGCGGCGTTTGCGGATACGTTCTTCCAGTATTGAACGATTTCGTTTGACACGGACCCATTCCATTGTTGGCGTCTTGGAAGAGGCGCCGTTCATCTATTATTGAGGCTGTTTGCCTCTCTTGTTCTTTAGATCTGCGTTGTAGCGGATCCCGTCAACTGACTCCATGGCCTTTGCGAATTGTTTCGCAAAGCGTTGACATTGCCTTTGGCGGGCTCTCTTCGAGAGAGTCACCACGCCCTCTACGGCAGAAGGGTTGGCTAGAGCAAACCTGTCCTGGTTGGGAATTGGAGGAATCTCACCCGATACGACTTTGGCATCAAACGGGGTGAGATATTCGTTGGTGTTTTCAACGTCTTCATACCAACGAGTTTTTCTCCTGGAGGAGAACTTTTTGGACTTGCAGGGGGAGGTTGATCCGGACGAGGACGACAAGTATTCCTCGAACTTCTGCTGGTCGAACTCGTATTCGACCTCCTCCATGACCGGGATTGAGATCCGCGGCTGCGACGCTGCGACGCGACGATCTCGGCAGCGAGATCGGCGGCTCCCATTGTGGTCGCCAGATTGTTCGCGGGAAAAATTGTGTTCTTCATTGATGTTATTCCACACTCTTGTAATAGTTTATCGATTACAAAAATCCGGTCTTTTTATAAGATCCGGTTACAACGAGAACAAAGAAAAAGAAAAAAGATTACAACTTTCCTTTCGAACGAATCGTGAGATTCTGTTTTGCGGTCACTCGCTTTGTGGGTTCTTCGCCTGCGGCAGGGTTTATCCGTGGACCACCGTGCGATCTAGATCCGGTCGGATCTACGCAGTATGACGGGTATTATTTTGCCAAGGAAATAATAGCCGAGGGTACTATTTCGCCAAGGAAATAGTAGCCTTTAGTTCTCGGGATCAAAGGCCAAGCTTTGATCCAGAGGATGACTACGTAGATCTGAGATCCGGTTCCTCTCGAACTCTTGCCTTATTTGGCGTTGACGATCGCCGAGCACCGGATCTGGAAGAGCAAGTCCTCAAAGTCCCAAAGCTTCAATCTTTTTAAGTTCTGAGCCTTGAATCCAGCAGAGCTTCGCCTCTAATTTTTCTAACCTCTCAAAATAAACCAAGGGGGGCCTATTTATAGGCAACCCTTACTGTGCCTTGGGCACAAGGTGGCCGGCCACCTTGGTAGCTCGGCCACCGAGGGGGTGGCTCGGCTGCCGAGCCACCTTGAGGTGGCTCGGTTTCGGCCGAGCCCCTCTAGGTGCTGTTTTTCATTGTTTTTCGTCTTTCGGTTCTGTCCGTGATTCGATTGTGTGGTTGACTTGTTCGGACTCGATTCGTTGACCTGATTTGGCAGAAAATCCACTTCTGAGTTCGAGTCCGAAACTGATCTTGATTTGATCGTGATTCGTCCGAGTCCGCTCTTGGTTGGATAACTCGTTGATTCCTCAACCCGTTAGCTAAATTCCGCACGCGAGTGGATTTATTCCGTTGTTTGCGTGCGGTTCGTTAGCCTCGTTAATCCATTTTGTCGCGTATCACTTGGCTTCAGTGCTGTGGACTAACAATCGTGTCTGCATACGTCGCCCGATGGTTGGTTCGTCGAATCGGCGTCGTTGAGCTGTGTTAAGGGACCTATAGGCAGTTTTATACGCCTTTATAGGTTAACGCCGGTCAACGTGTAACCCTAGGTCAATGCAAGTCAACGCGTTGTGATAAAAAAGTCAACGTCAGGCGATCGGAAACCCTAAGTTAATGTCAGTCAACGCATAACCCTAGGTCAACGTCAGTCAACGCGTTACGATAAAAAAGTCAACGCTGAGCGATCCGAAACCCTAGGTTAACGTCGGTCAACGCGTAATCCTAGGTCAATGCCAGTCAACGTGTTGTAATGAAAAAGTTAACGTTGGGCGATCCGAAACCCTAGGTTAACGCTGGTCAACGCGTAACCCTAGGTCAATGGTAGTCAATGTGTTATGATGACAAAGTCAACGCTGGGTGATCCGAAACCCTAAGGTCAACAACGGTCAACGCGTAACCCTAGGTCAGCACCGGCCAACACGTTACGATAAAAAGTTAACGTGGGGCGATCCGAAACCCTAAGGTTAATGCCGGTTAACGCGTAAATCTATGTCAACACCAGTCAACGCGTTGTGATAAAAAGTCAACACAGGGCTATCCGAAACCCTAAGGTCAACATCAGTCAACGCGTAATCTAAGGTTAATGCTAGTCAACATGTTGCGATGAAAAGTCAACACCGGGCGATCCGAAACCCTAAGGTCAACGATGGTCAACGAGTAACCCTAGGTCAATACCTGTCAACGCGTTGTGATGAAAAGTCAATACCGGGCTATCCAAAACAACGTCGTTCAACACGTATCCCTAAGCTAATATATTGTAGCAGAGGTAGTTAGTTAAAAGTCAACTTGATAGCATGAGCCAAAATCAACTCACCAGTTTTTGATTCGAAACTTTGACGATGGGACGATAAACACAGCACTGGAAGAACTTTAGCTATTCATCAAAATAGACTAAAAATCAAAGGAGTCAATAATCAAATCTAATTACATGTCCTTTTACACCGACTGAAGGTTGGATCGATCACATCCAAAGTATTTTAGCCTCCTCTATAAAAGAAATGAGGCGGAAACACTTTGGAGGGGGTATCTGTAGATGTCAAAAATTACCTATATGACCTCACACGCAGCTCAAGACAAAGAGAAGATGATGAACATCGCCATCCGAGTCATAGAAGCTCATTTGATGATGACAAGCACATGAAGTGAGTTGACGAACCATGCGAAGCAATAGAACTTCGGAATAACGGAAACACGAATGGATCGGGAGCTACGCGTCGCTTACGAAAGATGAAATTCCCCTCATGTCCTATTTAATCCACATGTCATTTAATTATGGAAGCTCGTAGATCTCCTCATCGGCTTTCCACCACATCTTGAAACACGTAATTCCGAGTTTAGATGACAAAGATATGACGAAAACAGACAGAATACATGAAACTAGACCCTGAGCCAAACCAAGACACCCATAGGTGTATCGGCTTTTTTTTTTTTTTTTAACACCCATAGGTGTATCGGCTTGGCCGAGACACCCAATGGTGTCTCGGCCAAGCTGAGACATCCACAGGTGTCTGTAACCCAAAAAAGTTGATTTTGGCAATTTAAAGCTGTTTTTCGATCGTTAACTTCCTGGATTTGTTTCAACTGATCTGATATCATTCAAGAACATGGTTAAGTAGTTACAGCTGAGGATAAGAGAGAATTGGCCATTCTTATCTAAAAATAGGGGTCTCGAAGCCTATAAATACAGCCTCAGGGCCTTTATTTTTTCAGATCTGGAATTCTCGAGCATTGGCGAAGCCGTGCTAAATTGAGGACTGAAGAGCCACAAATTTCAGAGAGAGGAGGAGATATTAGTGAATTCTTCGGCATAAAGAAGAGGAGTTCGTCAGATCTGTAGCCTAGTTCCTTCCCTTGAGATTGCCCCGTTGCGGTGATCTAGAGAAGAGTGATTATCTCGCTATTACCGAGATAATTGTTTTGGTTTCTTAATTTATTCATGAATCAACAAAGCTTCGGATATGATCTGATCATTTGGTGGTCCACGAATATCAATGTTCCCATCACAGGTAAAGATCACACGCAAGCAGCGGGCGATAAACACCCGTTGTGCTGTTTGACGAGAGTTGTATTTTTTTTGTTTTCATTATGTAAAGGTCTTATAAAAAGACTATCTTTTGTTTTCATTGTAACGTTTAAGTTATAATGAACACAGCAATGAACAAATCGACTTTCTCCCCAAACAGTATTGATAGGGCGGTTATCCACAATAATGCATCTGGCACTTTGGAATATCAGAGGGTTTAACAAATCCTCTAAGCACTTGATAGTCAAGCATTTTATAAATGAATACAAGCTCTCTTTCCTAGCTCTCTTAGAAGCTAAAGTTGAGGGAAGTAAAATGCAATCCATTGCTAAGAAAGTGGCAAAGAACTTGGAATTGATTTCTAACATTCATGAAGCAAGAAATGGAAGGATTTGAATTCTCCAGGACAATGAATTTCTCCCAGTTCAAGTTTTATTTTCCTCCAAGCAACACATCACATGCACTGTTATTTCAAGAGATGGTAAGCTTTCTTGTAAAATCACGGTAGTGTATGCTTTAAACCAAATGGATGAAAGGAAAATTCTATGGCAAGAATGATGACTTTAACCAAAATAGCCCTTGGTTAGTTGGTGGAGACTTCAATGCTATATTGAATAATGAAGAGAAATTGGGTGGTGCACCAGTATCTGACACAGATACCGTTGATTTTCAAAACTTTATCAGTTCTAGTAATCTAGTTCATATTATTGTTGGCCTTCTTGTTTTGATGATGTTTAACAAATAATTTATCACTAATGTTGTTTGTCTAGTATTTGTATTTTCTTATTTATTATAGACAAACAACGTAGTTGGAGGATGGATGGAATCAAGCTTTCATGATCATATCCAATAGAGGTTGGAGGAATTGTGGAGTGAAGCATCGTACAATTCAAGTTCAAGATCCAAGTTTAGCTTCATCCGCAACATGTACCAAGTCGAGCTTATTGAAGATCAAGATCATAGCTTGGGTAATTTAATATAGGTTTTATATTATGTGTGTTAAGTACCTTAAGCTCAATATCATATACACACACGTATTTGGTTTCTATGTATATATATAGTTATATACATACATGCATGGTTTTGGTTTTTCATGTTTATAAATATGAAATTACATATTTCATATTTATTATTGTGATTTGGTTTAACTACTTAGATATGAAACAAATATATTTTCATATACATACTCATATGTTTCATTTTCTATTGTATATTTGTGAAAATACTATATTCATTATTTATAGACTTCATAACAATAGTTTATATATTTCTTCAAGTCTATAAAATTATTTTGTAATGTTTCAAAACATGGTTTAGCCAAAATGTCAAAATTCATATATTTACATTTTTTGTGTTTTGGCCTATTTTGTAAAATGATGATATTTTTCATTTGGGAAGTTCTTTTTGGAAACCAGTAGTTGTAGCATGTTTGTTATCATGTCTACAATCATTCCCCAAAGTTTTACATTTTTTGGAATTTGTTTGATATTTTTAAATAGTGTTTTATAATCAGAAAAATAGTTTTAAGCACTTCTTTTTCATATATCAGTTCACGGTCGACCGCCATGGTCAACCGCACATGTGTTTTTTCATCAGTGGGCAGCAGAGAGTTTGTTGGTCGACCGCCGCGGTTGACCGAGAGCTCAAAATTTCCATCGGTCGACCGCACCGGTCGACCGCACCGGTCGACCGAAGAAGTATCTGCTCGTTTTCTCAGTTTGGGATCTGGATCGCGGTCGACCGTGAATTTTTTTGGTCGACCGCCGCTCTGTCAGATTCTTTCCAACAGCTATTTTTGTTACCATTGGCTGGATCTTTTTTGTCATCTGTTTGGGGTTTTCTTGCTGTTGTTTCCTCTTCCTATATAAACCCCCAAACCCCATTCTATCTCAGCAACCATGAGAGTGTTTTAAACAAGTTTAAGAATGTTTTTAACTAGGGTTTATGGTTGGTTTGAGTTTGATTTAAAGTTGTTTTGGTTTTCACAAGTGGAGGAGATTATCTTCTTGTTTGGGCTTCAATCTCCATCTCTCCATCTTGTCATCTATTGAGAAGTTTTCTAAACTCTACTCTAGCTTTTATTTATTAATTATTTGTTAATTATCATTTCTATTAAAGCTAGTTTTATATTGAGTTTAGATTTGATTTTATCTCATTGTTACACACACCCACTTGAGCTTATTGTATTTGCATTCATAATATAGTTGGGTTGGTGAGAGTTGTAACATTAAGTGTAAGCTTTCATTGTGTTCTCATCAATAGTTGAGAATAATCAATTATTGTAATTGAGCCTAATTGTGAAATACACTTTGTAATACACTTGTACACCGAGAGAAGTGTGTGGCGAGAGTCGGGGATCATCCCAAGAGGAGTGGTGTCGGTTGACGAACCTAGGGAGAGGTTGTAATAGAGCACTTAAGGGAGACACGTCTAGTTCAACACTTAGTGGGTGTAGAGTGGGATTACAACAGTGTGTTATTGTGAAGTTTTCGGTGAACTAGAAAACCGAGTGTGAGGAGTGGACGTTGATCGGTGATCGTTGAAAACCGACATAGTGTGGTTGTAAACGTTATTCGGGTGAACGTAGAAAACCCGGTTGTGATAGTAGATTTCTCCTCAGGAGTGGGGAGCGGAGACGTAGGACGTAAGGTCCGAACTCCGTGATCATTTGATTGTGTTTGAGTGTGCTTTGGCGTTTATTCTTATTTGTGCTCATTGCTCATTTCGCCATTGCCTCATTATTTTATATCATGCATTATCTTGTTTTATTTTGTTTACCCCTTTGTGTTAATTTCATATACTTGCATATATCTTGTTGTATATATCCTTGCATATATTTTTTATCATATAGGATATATCTCTTTTTTTATATTGCTTATCCTAGCTCATATATCTTGTGGTATTTCATACTTGCTAGGATAACTTGTTAATTAATTATCTTGTGGTATTTCATACTTGCTAGGATAACTTGTTAATTAATTTTAATTGGCATATAATCAGATTAGATTAGCATACTAGGATAACTTGTTAATTAATTTTAATTGGCATATAATCAGATTAGATTAGCATAAGACCCTAATCACACCCCCTCTAGGGTCTAACACTTATGACAACAGGAAGTTTCTATACCTAGTGTAATAAATAAGAGGCTGAAGCAAGGATTTGGTCCAGACTTGATAGAGTTTTGGTAAATGAAAATTGGATACATCAATTCACTTCCAGTCAAGTAGAATTTTTAGTGCCAAGCTATTCTGACCATTCCCCTGCACTAATAACTATTAGAGAAGATAATTTTGATGACAAAAGGCCTTTTAGATTCTTCAATATGTGGATCAAGAGCCCTAAGTTTCTTCCAGCTGTCAAATCTGTTTGGGAGCAAAATAATAGGGGATACAATATGCATAAGTTTCACACTAAGCTCAAGTTCCATAAGCTTATTCTAAAAGAGCTCAATAAGAAGCATTTCATGAACATTAGTGAGCAAGTTATTAGAGCCAAAGATGTATTATCTGACATTCAGAGACAAATGGGTGTTGATCTTCTCAACTCAAACCTAATCGCCAGGGAAAAGGAAGGTATTAAAAAGTACATCAGATTGCTAAACTATGAAAATTTCTTTTACAAGCAAAAGGCAAATATCTCTTGGAGCTTGCATGGTGATAAATGCACTCAATTCTTCCACTCTGTCATGAAAAATAAAATGCATCGTAACAGGGTACTGTAAATATACACTTAGGATGGAAACAGAATTACTAATATGCCTAACATCATAAAGGAGTTTACTAATTATTACAAGAGGCTTTTGGGCACTGCTATCACTGTTACAAAACCTGATTTGGGAGTTATTTCTAATGGTCCTACTCTATCTCCTGCTCAAGGAACCACTCTCAGTCTTCCTATCAGTAGAGAGGAAATAGGGCATGTTGCATTCTTAATGTCTGAAACAAAAGCACCTGGTTCAGATGGGTATAATGCTGCCTTTTTCAAATTAGCTTGGGACATTATTAATGGTAATCTATATCTTGCTGTGGAGGAATTCTTCAATACAAGAAAGCTTCTTGGTACTTTTAACTCTACAACTATCACTTTAATTCCCAAAATTCTTAACCCAAAAACTGCTTCAGATTACCGTCCCATCTCTTGTTGCAATCTGATTTATAAATTCATATCAAAAATTTTAGCTAGGAGAGTGCAAAGTGTCATGGGCTATCTTATTAATGATGCACAAAGTGTCTTTGTCAAGGGGAGACTTATCTCTAGCAATATTCTTTTAGCTCATATGCTAGGGAAAAATTATGGTAGAAAACATACTTCTCCTAGAGCTATGTTAAATGTGGATTGGAGGAAGACATTTGACTCTATTAGCTGGGATTTCATCAAAGCTATGATGCAGGGTTTGAGGTTTCCTAGTATTATGATAAACTGGATTATGGAATGCATATCATCTCCTAAGTACTCTCTTGCACTAAATGGATCTTTGCATGGATATTTTAAAGGTGAGAGGGGATTAAGACAAGGAGACCCTATTTCTCCTTATTTGTTTGTAATTGGGATGAAATATCTCTAAAGGAGATTAAATGCTCTTAGAAATGATAATCTCTTCAAGTATCATCCTAAGTGTCAATGCCTGGGGATTACACACTTGATATTTGCAGATGACCTTCTCCTCTTTGCTAAAGCAGATGGATATTCAATTATGAAACTATTTAATTGTCTTCAGGAGTTCAGTAGGGTATATGGATTAGAGGCTAATCCTGCTAAATGCTCAATATACTTCAGTGGTGTTGATGATGGTCTGAAAAATTAGATTTGTTCCTTGCTGAATTTCCTTGAGGGGATGCTACCAATCAGATATCTAGGATTGCCATTTATGTCAAAGAGATTATCTTACCTTGATTGTTCTCCTCTGATAAGTAAAATCTCTGAGCAATTCCCTCACTAGAAAAAAAAAGAGATGCCTCTCTTATGTGGGGAGTCTGTAATTAATCAAATCTGTTATAATGAGAGTTTAGGTTTTTGGACCAGCAATTTTATCTTGCCTGTGAAGGTGCTGGAAAAAATTGATGGACTGTGCTAAGAATTCCTATGGAATCACAAAATTCATCAAATCTCTTGGGAGAGCATATGTCAAGGGAAAAAACAGGATGGGCTGGGTCTATATTTAGCCTGAACCTGGAATCATGTAGCTACTTTAAAACTGATTTGGATGATACATCAGAAAAAAGACATGCTTTGGATAAAATAAGTTCATGAAAACTATATACATCAAACTGATATTTGGCAAATTCAACCTAGAATATCATATTCTTGGATGTGGAGACAACTTTTGAAAGTCAGAGACATGGTAAAAAAATAAATTTGGAAATGCAAGCAATCTCATAAGCATCATCAATAGCTATCATAGCAGGGGTAAATTTCAAATATCCTTTGTCTATAATGCTTTGAATAACACTTCCCCTCCTGTTCCTTGGTACAATATAGTATGGGAAAGCTTTAATTACCCGAAGCATTCTTTTGTGCTTTGGATTGCCTTTCAATCCAGATTATTAACGCAAGATAGACTGCGTAGAATAAGAATTCTAAGCTCAAATGATACAAGTCGCCGTGCGAGCACCCTTTGGTCATAGAATTACCAAAAGATGGGTTGAGAAGAAGACAACTAAAACATAAGTACAATTCATTATGGTGAAGGAAAATATCTTCTCTAGATTATGAAGAACAAAAGATTACAATCTCTTTCTCTCACAATCTCACTAGAATCGAGAACAACCTCTCAATCCTCTCTAAACCCTAATACAACGATTAGAATCTCTCTCTGATCTAAGATCTCATAGATTCTCACAATCTAAACCCTAATCCTTTTGATCAGGATCTCACTTAGACTTAAAAACCTTTAGATCTATATATTAACCTTTCTCCTCCTATTCAGAACCCTAAACAGTCCCTATTTATAGGGTTTACAACGTGGTGGTAATCTGGTAAATAATCAAAACCAAACCAAACTAGAATTCCTTCAAAATAAAAACCTAGTCTGCCTAAGAAACCTCGATGAGTTGACTCATGACTGAGATGAGTCGTCTCATGATCACCTGTCGACTCATGGTCGACTCAAAATGTGCACAAAATGTGCTGGCCTGCATGAGTCGACTCATGATTTTTATGAGTCGACTAAGCAGAAGCATTTTGCTATCTGGAGGTGTTTTCTTGAGTCGACTCATCAACCCGTTAGTTGACTCATCAATCGTCAGTCGACTTATCAACCCGTCAGTCGACTCATCAGGCTGAGAACTAAAATCTTTGATTCTTCGTTCTTCCGACTCGCCTCATGCTCCATCCTGTGCTCCGCTATGTCACTTCACACCACTATTCTCAAGATATTATGAGAATCACCTATCCTCAAACTCCCATGAGGATCGCTTTTCCGAAGAGAAGATACACTCGTATCATGGGTCCCCCCCTTTAGAAACTTGAAGTCTCATTCAAGTTAGAACTTCAGCTGAGGAAACTCTCGAGCCCCTCTATCTTTGTTAACTTCAGTCATCTCCTTCTTCCTTAATCTCTGAACTCCTTCCAAAGAAAAGGATCTCGCTAAGCTTCTTGTATTACGATCGAGTAAGGACCATACACAGGATGCCCCTTCACCGGATCTGATGCTCTGATACCAACTTAATGCGAGTCACCGTGCGAGCACCCTTTGGTCGTGGAATTACCAAAAGGTGGATTGAGAAGAAGACAACTAAAACACAAGTACAATTCAGTATGACAAAGGAAAATACCTTCTCTAGATTATGAAGAACAAAAGATTATAATCTCTCTCTCACAATCTCACTAGAATCGAGAATAACCTCTTAATCCTCTCTAAACCCTAATACAACGATTAGAATCTCTCTCTGATCTAAGATATCATAGATCCTCATAATCTAAACCCTAATCCTTTTGATCATGATCTCACTTAGACCCACAACTTTTGGAAACCCCTCAAATAATTGAACGATCTCTGTACCTGTCAGTTAACGCGGTTTTATTCTTTTCTCAACTGTGCCATCAAACTTAGCTGATAATTTTCTGTACTTATGACTCAAGGGCAACCACCTTCGATTAAACCAATAACAACTCTTTCGGCTATGTGGTAATTGAAGAGCTTCAAATTCTGGACCACATACAGGACAAACACACTTGCCCTTCGTAGAGTACCCGGACAGATTAGCATAAGCTGGAAAATCATTAATCGTCCATAATAGAATAGCACGTAATCTAAACGACTCTTTTAAATGGGCATCATATGCTAAAATACCCTCAGACCATAATTGTTTTAGCTCATCAATTAGAGGCTCTAAGTAGACATCAATATCATTTCTCGGAGCATGCTTACCGGGTATCAGTAATGTAAGTAGACATCAATATCATTTCTCGGAGCATGCTTACCGGGTATCAGTAATGAAAGTATCATAAACGGCTGTTTCATACAAAACAATGGAGGTAAATTATATGGCATTAATACAACTGGCCACGTAGACCAGCCAGAGCTCATTACCCCAAATAGATTGAATCCGTCGCTTGATAGACCCAGTCTTACATTTCTATAATCTTCAGCAAAACGAGGATAAATTTTATCAACATGCTTCCAAGCTAAAGCATCAGCAGGATGTCTCAATTTACCATCGTCTACTCGATCATCCTTATGCCACCTCATATTCTTTGTTGTTTTCTTGTTCATGTATAATCTTCGCAATCTAGGAGCCAATGGAAAATGTCGAAGCACTTCGACTGGAATTTTCTTCTGTGTTATCCCTGTCTTCGTTGTAATCTTTGTTGAAGAATTTGTGCGCTGTTTCCACCTAGAAACTCCACATGTCGGACACTCTTGAAGGTCTTTATTGGCTTTGTGGTATAAAATATAATCATTCGGACATGCATCAATCTTATTATAATGAAGACCCAGAGCAGAGACAATCTTCTCAGCTTGATAAGTTGGTTGGGGTATGCTATTCTCTCCTCAAGGGATTACAGTCCGAAGCAAATCAAGAAGCATTTCAAAATAATTATCTGACACACCGCTAAGTGTCTTAATATGAAGGAGTTTTAGCATAAATAAAAATCTGGAGTACTCGGTACATCCCTCATATAAGTCCTTTTCACTATCTTCTAGTAGCTCTATTATTCGCTTTATTTCTGCAGAGGAATGCATATCATCAATATTTTCGACACTCGCGACAACTCCTACCTCTTCAGCTTCAACTTCGTTATCATCTTCACTTTTGTCTTCAATATCATCCTCGACATTATCATCAACATCATATTCTGTAGGTCGAGGAAAAATATCATTCAACAATGTTTCTGTGTCATCTATTCGTTGGCCACCGGACGTACCAACATGCATATTTGGATCCTCATCTTCACCAGTTCCAGTATTTATATTTCTCATCAAAACCTGATTTTATTAGGTGAATCCGTATATCATTTCTATTCAGCAGCTTCAAATTCCTACACCTACAACAAGGACAATACATAGCACCGCTTCTTAAATTTCTCGGTTTTATTTCCGCATAACGCATGAAGGCTTCACATCCCTCCTTGTATTGTGTGTCGTGAAATCTATGATGCCTAGGGATATCTATCCATGATTTGTCAGGAATTATCCTCATCTATAAATTATATATAATTATTAAATACGATTAGTCTCACAACTACTAATACATCCATTACTCTTATACATTCAACACACATCAAACATACGTTCATATATCATTTAACAATATGAATATTTATCTACATAAAATATATATAAAACATACGTAGAAACTAATTACACTAATCTTGCGGCTGTCATAGGAATATACTTTGTATATTTTTATTTCTTGAAAATTTCGACAGCACCTACCCGCTGTTCTCCCTGTACACTGTACGGATGTTATTATGCGTATCAGTAATAACTCGAAACGCAGAACAACATACACTTATTGTACACAGAGAACAACGAATAGGTGTTGCCAAAACTTTTAAGAATGAAAATATACAAAGTATACAAAGTTGGATGTATGCACAACTATATTCCTAACCCGTCCGAGAAGGACAGATCCAATAATTACGAATTTCAGTACTAATTTTTATTCATATAATATAAAATAAACACTCATTTTTGGGAGAAAACTTCGTCTCCTACCCAAATCTGAGTCGTATATCATATATTATAAGTCCAAATAATTGGATGTAATTATTGGACAGATGTCTAGGGATAACGTTATTTTTTTATTCACCTAAATTGGATTATAACACATTATAAAAATTTATAATGTGTTATATATCACTCTATTTTTAAAAAAAATTATTTTACATATTTTCACATCACAAACTTAAATAATCACACATAATTATATCACGAATGAAACTTAAATGAGTTAGGGTTTATAAGTGTTTAAAAAAAATATGATTACTGGTGTTGTTAAAATGAATTAACATGTAGTTAGGTTAGGGTTTTCAGAATTAAACTCGTATATTTTTTTATTATAAATTAGGGTTTTTAAACTAAATTCAACAATAAATAATAAAAATTTAAAAATTCTAAAGATCGGTAGAAAAAACATACCTTTTATAGGCAGATGAAAGAACGGACACGCCGATGGGGAAGGGTGGGCCTTTCGAGAGCTCGCGGAGTGAGGCGCGGAGGCAGGGCTCAGGGTGGCGGAGAGCGGGGACGGGCGGAAGGGGGAGGGGGCTACCGAGGGGGGCGGCGGGGAAGGGATTAGGGAGCTGTCGAGGCCGGGGGTGGCGAGGGGCGGAAGCGGAGGAGGGACGGGAAGGGGGCGTTCGGCGGGCTCAGGAGTCGGAAGGCGGACGAGGCGCGGCCCTGCCGAGCGGGTGAGGGGAGTGGGGAAGGGGGAAAGCGGGGGTGGCTCGAAAAGCAGGGCGGAGCGGCGGATGGGTAGTCGGAAGCGGGGAGTGGGGAAGGGGAGAAGGGGAAGGGGATGTGGTCGGAATGGGGCGGACGGGGCTTGACAAGCGAGGGGCCCAGGGCGGGAAGGGGAGCCGCGAAGAAGGCAGGGAGGCAGGCTGGGGCCGCATTTAGCGCGTCGGCTCGCCGAAAGGGGGCCGAGGGCTGCCGCAGAAAGAGGGGGAAGCGAGCGTCAGGAGGGTGCGTAAGGCGCCCGGCCGTTCAGCTGCGGAGGGCCCGCCGCGAGGAGGCGGCGGTCGGAGCGGCGTTTTGGCGGGCGCGAGATGCCGCAAGAGTAAGAGCAGAGATAGATGCGCGGGCGCAGGGGAAGATAATTGAGAAAAGAGGCGGGGGGGGCAAGATAGATTGAGAAAAGAGGGGGGGGGCTGAAGCTGCCAGCCGTGCCCCTAGGTAACCTAGACGGAATTCTGTCTAGGTTGCTTGTCAACCTAGACGGAAATTCCGTCTAGGTTGACTAGCAACCTAGACGGAATTCCGTCTAGTTTTATTTTCCGTCTAGATTGACAAACTAGACGGAAATTTTCATCTAGTTTGATTCAAACTAGACGGAACAAACTAGACGGAATGTTTTTCATCTAGTTTGCCTCAAACTAGACTGAAAAAAATTCCGTCTAGTTTGTTCCGTCTAGGTTACTCATTTTTAGTGGATCAGCTCCATTATATAGCCTCAGAGCTTTGTCTCTAGTCTTCAACATCACCGTGTCTTGATAGTATTCATATTCACAAAACTCCTACCTTACGTACAGAACTTGATCTCTTATCCAAAGTTCAATGATTTCTCTTCAGAAATAAGCATTTGATGTTTATAGCAAAAGATACCGAGTGCTCTATTTTAAAAACCTCAAAACTAATTAATCACCTTGAAAAACTTGGACTCTTGAGTTTTTTTTCTTTAATTTCCCTCTTAGTACAATTTTTATTTTTTTTCTGTATGTATATATGTATGTACATACAGGGCAATCCAGAAGATTTGATCATTGGGGGCAAACCATAAGTATAAGATATATTTACCTAAATAATAGTGACTATAATTTTGCATATGTATGTACAAATAAAATATAGACAATGGAGATACCATAATAAAATTCTTTACTAGAGTTGTTTCCTTTCTGATTTCATATTTTGATAATATTATATGATTTTCTCACATTGGGATTTGTCAATGACGTGACAAATTGAAGGCATGAGTTTGCTGGTGGGGGCAAAACGTGACAATTTTCAGCTATTTACTAAATTAAAAAAACTTGAGAAATATGTGTTAGAATTATAACATCCAAACATTGCGATGTGATTTATAGGGATTTAGATCTTTTTCACTATCAATCTTAGATGAATGGTTAATTAAGATGTGGTCATCTCACTACCGAAGACAAATTTGTTCTCGGTACCAAGGATACTTACACACGCGACGTGCACATGGAAAGGAATACTAGCTTCAAAATGTTCATAAATGTTAATATTAATAACATTATAAAACTAGAACAGTCAAGATTGAAATTGAAGGAAGGAAAACTCAAAAATCACGAAGGAGCAACTCATTATAAAACTAGAACAGTCAAGATTGAAATTGAAGGAAGGAAAACTCAAAAATCACGAAGGAGCAACTCTCATGCAATTTTATGCCAATTGCGATGAAATTGAAGGAAGGAAAACTCAAAAATCACGAAGGAGCAACTCTCATGCAATTTTATGCCAATTGCGAAAAAGACCATCGTATAGTTGTTTGGGAGGATGTAGTCTATGTGATCTCTTGATTATTTATGATCTCTTAACAAACTGCATTTGTACTTCAATTACCTGTGTCCAAGTAGGTTTAACGAAAGAAAGGAGGTTGGCAGTACGTCAAAAATGCAACTCACTCCTCCGTTTGAATTTTGTCTGCACCGACTGTAGATTTTGTTTGTATGGCAGAGATGGTCGGCTAATAATTTTTTTGTAATTTCACATATAATGTTTTTTTTTCAAGGTTATCTTATGCATTGCTTCTCGAAAGATCAAAGTTTTCTTCTTTTGTATATATATGTTTCATTAAACCTTGATTAACGAAAGCAGGCAGTTTATACGCACCCTTAAGTTTAACTTCAAGCAGCATAGACGCACTGACATTGAAACTTAAATCATAATAATAAGTATTTTATTCACCAAATATTATAACATATCATTAATTCTCTTCATTTTCACACACTGTAAACAACAACAGTGCAAATAGAGAACTCTTATTCTGGATTTTTTGCTGGATCACATTAATTGCAACAGACGCAACGAAGGCCGTAAAACTTGGCCTGGCAATGGCCACTGGCATTACCGTCAGCTTGGCAAACATCATTGCACTTGCTATTTTTGAAGCAAAACCCTATGAACGTTCGGCTATCACTACAGCCTGCTTCAACAACCGGCACGTTTGCTGCTCAAAAAAAAAATCATAATAAAGCAGCACATGAGTATCAAGACTAAGTAATGCTAAATGTAAATTTTTACCAGTTTAGTTAATGAGAAAATAGAAATCTTAGCGTAAGAGCTTTTAAATTCAACATTTACTATTTAAGATGATACGAGTAATTCGTACAGATCCTTAAAACATGTTAGTCCGAATATAGGTTTTCTGCAGTCTCTTAAATCATTATTTTTGACATTGGTTTGTTAGTCTTTTGATAACCACTTAGTCTCTCAAATCATATAAATCACATCATATTAATCCTTTCATTAATTATATTTCTGTTAAATTACTAACCAGGCCAGTAAATGACTTCTCTATCCTTATACAATTTACCTATCTGAACTATCTTAGTGGGCACAATAACGAATCTCTAACCGCTTATCATCTTAATTAGTTAAATTCCAGAATTAATCTATTTTTCTATATATTAGGATATAATACAAAGTTTTGTGCACGTTATGTTCTTTTGAGAGAGAGAGAGAGAGAGAGAGAGAGAGAGAGAGATTGCCTGAACCGATGATGGCTACCAACACCAGAAGAAAGCATCCAACAAACTTCTTGGAATCCATAACACACTCTTTGATGATATCACTATATATCTGCGGAAAAATGAAGTGTAACTGCAATTGTGAAAGAGAGTCCAACAAGTTGGGTTTTTATAGTTAACAAAGTGCATGCACACTGACATAAGCATTGATTCACTATGTTATTAAGTGTTACTCACTACATCCTAGGTTAAGATTGCTATGCATGCATGATCCTATATCATCCCATTCCATAGAAAGATTTTATATAGTATCTTTTATCCTAACACAATGAACGTAAACCAAATTGATCAGTTACCAAACATGCTCGGAATTCTAGTGTTTTAATAGAAAATTTCTTTTCTTTTAATTTTTAATTTTTATTATTTATATTTTGAAATTCTACTATCAATAAGCATTAATGTGTATAAACGTACTCCGGAACATCCCCAGGATAGCAGATAGTCCCCACAACACTACAATAAGCATTGAGGGATAACATGTAGTTTTTACAATTGCTCTATCCAGCAAGTGAATTTAGATGAAATCAGAGAGTTCTGCTTACTTATAAGTACAGCAAAACCTTAATCAA
>NC_033799.1:48161721-48169111 GCF_001876935.1 Asparagus officinalis
CACCACAAGGAAGCCTTCGATTTCTTTCAAGCCAAAGGAAGTAAACCGTATATAGCAGGAAGAGTTGCCCTTCTTGCTGAACTAATGTCTAAAGGATTTTTCCTTTAAGCAGTAACAAAACCATTCAAGAATGTTTTTTGGAGTGATTTGTAATCTCAGTTCTACTGAGAAACTTGTTGTGCTGATTTTCAAATTTTGGAAGATGAATAAAGTATCTTTTCATTGAAAAAAAAAAAAAAAAAAACCATTCAAGAATGTGAGTCTAGTCTCAGGACACATAGATTTGCCATGTTAATCCCCATTTATCGAGTCCATCCGTAGTTAGAAATAACTTCCATTGTATAATGACTAGCACTATTACGTTTGCAATGACATCCACATTAGACTTAGGGTGTGTTTGGGTACCACCATGAGTTTTGTGTTTTATTTTTGAAGCACCATGGTGTTTTTCTCCAAAAGTGTTTTTAGAACATCATGGTGAGTGTTTTTGGTCAAAAATAGTTTAACCTTTTATGACATTGGTATTAATTACATTATTAATATATTAAATATTAATATAATTAATTTTAACTAATATATTATAATATTTATACAAAATGGACACACACGCACGAAGATAATAGATTACAATATTATATACTGCAACATGTTTGTAATATAATAATTATTTTATGTAATGTCATAACACTAAAATATTATTTCCAAATATTAATATACTTAATTATTTTTTATATAAATATGTTATTTTTATTAATATATTAACTTTTATTAACAAAAAGATTTTATTTTTATTATATAATACAAGATTATTATGTTATTATTATTATATTATTATGTCACTATTATATTATTATTTGTTAAAATATATCATTTTATCATTAGTAAGTTATTTACTATATAATATATTATTATTATTTATCATTTTATAATTTAAAAATTATTATTTATTGTATATTATAATATGAAAATATTAAATATTAAATATATTAATATTTAATCTTACTTTTTAGAGGGGTTATTATTTTAATAATAAATATAAGTATTATACAACATGCTGAAATTAGTAATAAACATTCATAATATATTATAGTAGTGAAATAATGTAATGGAATTATTTTAATTATATAATTTGTTATTATATCATTATTATATGATTATTTACTTTTAATAAATTATTATATATTGTTTTTTTACTATATTTTTATGTTGTTACCAATATTTATTAATTAATTTTCCTTTATTATTATTTATAATTAATATATTAATTTATATATAGTAGTATTTAAAATGTCATAATTATATTACTACCTAATGGTATCAAACGTAGTATTATTATAATAAGAAACTAATATTACAATGCAATATATATATTTAATAATAGAACATAATGCAATATAGTATAGTATAGTATTGTATTGTATTATATTACATTTCATTATATTATATAATATTATAGTACATTATATTATATTATGTAATAAATATATTATATTAAATATTTTGTTAATATACTATATTGGAAGTTATATTAAAACCCTTAGACTCAAAATGCAAACACCAAACTAAAAACAATTTTTTTAGTGTTTTGAATAAGTGTGGTGTTTTTCGTTTTTGATGATGCAACAAAATAAAAAAACCATGGTTTCCAAACACATGGTGTTTAAGTAGTGTGCTTAAATTTATAGTATTGAGCGGTTAACGGTGAAGGTTAGATGGCAATTTCTTCGCAGCTAACTTGTGCCCCGCTTTATTCTCTTATGGCTAAAAAAAGAAAAAAGTGAAAAAAAAATCCTAGAAATTGGATTAAGATCTTCAAATCCAAGTTCGCATGTTCTCGAGGATCAATCTGATATATCTTTTGCCGAAGATGACGAAGATTCATGTATTGAGATAGGGTCAATGGGACCTAAAAGGGAGAAGAAAAAGAAATTGATGATTGAGATTCTTAGATCTACAGATTTCCTTGTTGATTCTCGTCTTCCTCAGGCTACTCCTAAGATGATGGGTGTACAATCTCGACATCTCAGCAAGTTGTCGATCTCTGTTAAGATGCTTAACTCTTATAATATTGCTGGATGTTCTAATGGTAGATCTTGGGCTGATGAAGTTGAGCTGGTGGATAATCTGGCTAATTCTTTATTTCGGAAGCAGTTCTCAAGTGATTTATCTAGGAAAATGTCTTCAGATTCTATTCAAGTGTTAGGTTCAGATACGAACACTATTCCATTAAAATCAATCACTGAAAATTTGAATTTAGATCCAGTTTCTATGTCAGGTGTTAGTGTTTCTTGGAAATCTATTGAGAAAACTTCTGTTGAGAATTCCGATGTTTTAAGTCTAAAATCAACTGATTTTCCTCAGCTTAATCCTTCGATTGATAAACCTGTTCTTGATAATAATGTTAAGAAAAGTTGGGTCAGTATTTTTGCTGACAATAAGAAGCCAGGGAATGGTTTTAATTTGGATTATTTGCCGCCTACTTCTAAAGATACTGTTTCTTTAAGGAAGATGAATGTAATGAAGGTATTTCTATATGGAAATTTTCATTAATTGGCCAGGTTATGGGTCTGAATGTAAAATTCAAAGCAATGGAAATTTTTGAGCAAAAGGTTTAGGCTCCTATTGTTAATCCAGAAGTTTGTCTTCTAAATCTGAAGTTTTCTTATTCAAATTTAAAAATAAGGAGGAAATGTGTGATATTCTTGAAAGGGATCCATGGTTTTTTGGCTCGAGACATCTACTTTTGAAGCCCTGGACAGTAAATAAAGAAATTGATAGCATAAAAGAATGTATCTACCCAATATGGATTCAATTGCTAGGTTTAAAATTGAACTTGTGGAATGCAATGAGTATTAGTAAGATTGTGAGTACTATTGGAAAGCCTATTACCACTGATAAACTCACAGCTAGAAGGTAGATACTTGCATATGCCAGAGTTCCGGTAGAGGTAACCTTGCATGCATCTCTCCTGATCATATATCCATTCAAGGGCCAAAAGGTGTACATTTTTCTCAGAGGGTGAATTATGAGCTTAAACTAAGATGGTGTACTACTATAAACAAGTAGGCCATGATTCAAATTTTTGTAAAAGGCAACCAATGACTCAAAATGGATCCCTAAATAGAATGTTAGTAATTTGATAAGGGGGAAAACAGTGATTGTGCAGGATTCTACTTTTGTTCCTGGGGATAAAAGTGATAAACCTGTGTTACCAGATGGGTATGATAATTTACATGTTCTAAGAGGAAATGTGAATCCTGGAAAAGTTGTAAATCCATCTCAGATACCTATAAAAGAGATATCAATTCAGAATGGGAAGTCTAGTAATGAGAATTATGCAAATATTCACCTGCCTGATAATTTCTCAGTTACGTTACCTGAGCATGTAAATGGGCAGGGAATCACCTCTGGTGTTATTATGAACTCTGTTAATTGTAGTACTTCAAATCAGCTCTCTAGGGATATTGGACACAATCAAAAAAAATAAATGAACCTTCTAGCTCAAGTCAGGAACCTATGCATGTTGTGCATGTCTAAGAATCTGCCTCAAAAGATGGTAAAGTGTTGTTCCAACAAGACTTAATATCTGGAACTGAGGTCAGAATTATCCATAGATCTGGGCATGCTGGAAATGTAAATAAACCATGGATGATGGTTAAAGGAAAAAATTCAAAAAAGACCCAAATAAATTCTTTTTTTTTCCTTTGGATTTCTCAGAAGATCTTGACCCCTCTAAAATGGATATAGGGGAACAAAACTAAATGAATCAAACATTCTAGAATGTTATAGGATTGAATAAATTCTCTAAGAAACACTTGGTCAAGCAACACCTGTATCAGTATAAATCCTCTTTTATTGCTCTGCTTGAGACCAAAATAAAAGATATTATGTTACCTGCATCTACCAAAAAAATTGCAAGTAGTTGGAAATGGATATCAAATGTCAGGAGCTCTCACAAAGCAAGGATTCTAATCATATGTGATCCTAATATTTTGGATGTACAACCATTAATGTCCCTTGATTAACACATCTCATGCAAAGTAAAATCAGCAGATGGTAGATTAAACTATATCATATCATCAGTTTATGGTTTCAATCAAATTAAAGCTAGAAAAGATCTTTGGCTGGAGTTCATTCAGGTTAATCAAAGTATTTGTAATTCACGATGGCTACTCTGTGGAGACTTTAATTCTATGATAAGCAGTGATGAAAAATTAGGGGGTTTAATTTTATCTGAAATTGATACTTAGGATTTCAGGGACTTCATTGAAGATTATTTGCTCTCTCATCTGAAAATTGTAGGTTGTTTTTTTCACTTGGAACAATAAGCAAGAATTTGATTCCGGAATCTGGAGTAGGCTTGACAGAGTATTGGTTAATGATGCATGGATAAATACTTATAATGCTAGTCATGCCGAATTCCTTCTTCCTAGTTTCTCAGATCATTCTCCTGCTCAAATTTCAATTTATGAAGAATGTATGCAAGGGAAAAGCCATTTAAATTCTTCAAAATATGGACTAAACATCCCAGTTATCTGCCCACTGTTTCTAATACCTGGAAGGAAGCAATTCAAGGTTACAAAATGTTTTCAGTCTGTAAATAGCTTAAACTGCTGAGAGAGTCTCTAAAGGCTTTAAACAGAAAGTATTTTTACAATATTAGCGAGCAAGTTCAAAGAGCTAGAATTGTTTTAGAGGATGCTCAAAAGGAACTTCAAGCTTATCCTCTTAACCCTACACTTATATCTCAGGAGAAGGAGTGTATCTCAACATACAACAAGCTCCTAGATTGTGAATCTTTTTATCAACAAAAAGCCAGGATTACATGGAATCTTCAAGGTGACAAGTGTACAAGTCTTTTTCATGATATAGCTAAATCAAAGAAATACAACAATAGGGTGGTTGTTCTTTATAACAATCTGGGGGATAAAATCACTGATGGAGAAGTAATTGTAAATAAATTAATTGCATATTACAAAACCCTTATGGGTACTACTGTGAACACAATTCCTCCAGATAAGAGCATTATTAAATCAGGTCCTTGCTTATCAGTTTCTCAAGAAAATTCTATAACTTCTCAAGTTACAAAGGAAGAAATAAAAACTACAATCTTTCTCTATTTCTGAAAACACGGCCCCTGGTCCTGATGGATACAGTATGACATTCTTCAAATCTTCATGGCCTATTATAGGGGAGGAAATCATTTTGTCTATATAGGAGTTTTTCAAGAATGGGAAATTGCTAGGTATGGTGAACTCAACTTCCATCTTTCTTATTCCCAATATTAAATGTCCAAGAACCCCCTCTGATTTTAGACCTATATCATGTTGTAATTGTATTTACAAATTCATCTCAAAAGTGCTATCAAACAGATTAAAAACAGTGATGGGGTATCTTGTGAATGAAGCACAGAGTGCTTTTGTTAAAGGGAGGCAAATCTCAAGTAATATCATGCTTGCTCCTGAACTGATCAAGAATTATAGCAGGAAAAATATTTCTCCAAGGGCCATGATAAATATTGATATCAAGAAGGCGTTTGATACCATCAGTTGGAGTTTCCTATCAGACTTGCTTCTTGGATTGGGCTTTCCAGATACTATGATCAAATGGATTATGGCATGTATCACTTCACCAAAATATTTAATCTCTCTAAATGGTTCTCTTTATGGTTATTTCAAGGGTGAACGTGGCTTAAGATAAGGTGACCCTCTCTCTTATTATCGCTTCATCTTGGGAATGGAATAAGGAAGCTGGGTCTTTTAAAACTTGACAGGATGTTTAAATTCCATCCAAAGTGTGGTAGTCTTAAAATCACACACCTGGTATTTGTTGATGACCTTCTCTTATTTTTCTAAAGGAGATCATTACTCTGTGCATAAGTTACATCAATGTGTTAAGGAGTTTGGTAGGAATTCTGGTCTTGAAGCTAACCCTGAAAAGTGTTCTATTTTCTTTAGGGGTGTGGATGAATCAACAAAGGTTTCTATCAATAACTTGTTGGGTTTCACTTTTCAAGAATTGCCTTTAAAATACCTGGGTGTCCCCCTTGCATCTAAAAGGTTGTCGTTCTTAGACTATAATCCTTTACTCACAAAAATTAAAGGACAATTCAATGCCTGGAAGAAACAAAGAAATCTCTCATATGCTGGGAGACTGCAAGTGATCAAAAGTGTGATTCTTAGAATACAAATTTTCTAGATTTCAAATTTTGTCCTTCCTGTCAAGGTTCTTCAGAGGATTGATGATTTATGCAGGAAATTTTTATGGGGTAAATAAGGTCAAAACTTCAGAACTCTACATGTGTTGTGGGAGAGAGTATGTTTAAGAAAGGATCAATGTGGTTTGGGGCTGTTTTCAGCTCCTGTGTGGAATTATGCATCGGTTTTGAGATGTATATGGTATAATCGTATTAATAAGGAGTTGTTGTGGATTAAATGGATTCATAGTACATATTTGAAGAAAATAGACATTTGGCATGTAAAAGCAAGAGAGGGAGACTCATGGATGTGGAAATAATTGATTAAGACAAGGGACAAAGCTCTTATTTTCAGTGGTGGAGTAGAAAATTTGAAGAACATGATCAGCTCATACTATGTAGGTGCAAAAAATCAAACTCTCTATCCTGTATGTGGTTATCTCCTTAGTTGCAAGCAATGTATCATGGTCGAAGTTAGTTTGGGAGATATTAAATATCCTTAAGCACTCTGTCATATGCTAGCTGGCTATACATGATAGATTACTAACTTAGGATAGGATTTTAAAGTGGGGGATCACAAGTTTAAACACTTGCTGCTTGTGCTCTGATTCAGCCGAATCCGGGGATCATCCGTTTTTTGATTGTGAGTATTCTTGCTACGTATGAAATTGTGTTTTTGATTGGCTAAAGTGTAGATGAAAATCTTGTAATTGGAATCATTGTTTGAACTGGTTCTCTACCTGCCTGAGAGGGAAGGGTTTTAATCAAAAGCTCAAGAGGATGGTCATGGTCACTTTTATTTACATTATATGGCGGGAAAGAAACAACGGATTGTTTCAACAGAAAAGCAAGGGAGCAGATGTTGTGATTAGAGAGATTAAGATGGAGATATTGTACATAGTCCTCAATAGTCCTGATATTAGCAAGGATTGGCTCCTATGATTTGAGGGTTTTTGTATATGCAGGTTTTCCTTTTGTTCTCAGATATATGTATAAGAATACTCTCTTATATATGTATAGTATATATATATATACAATATATACTCTCTCTTATATAAGTATATATAAGTATATACTCTCTATATAAGTATACTCTCTCTTATACATGTATAATATATGTATATATATATATTTATACTCTTATATAAATATACTTACATGTGTATATCATAGAATAATATATATATATATATA
>NC_033799.1:48169988-48192398 GCF_001876935.1 Asparagus officinalis
ATAATACAATATATTTACATAATTTTTATAAGTATTTACAATTTTTTTACGTATAATATATGTATATGTGTGTGTATATAAATATTAATATAGATACATATACATATATTGAATGACATGAATACTTTTGGATACTTATTCTAGTGGTAAAATTTTGGAGTTTGGAGACGAGGTTAGTGATTCAAATCCTAGTCATAATTTTTTTAAATTTTATTTTTTTCTATAAATTCTACAATTATTTTATAGCATTTTACTTTCTATAATTTTTATATTTGTAATTACATAATTAGAATTGATTAATAATATAATTTTTTTATCAAAATTGTGTTTATTTTTTTGTATTCTTAAAAATTTAAAAAAATTAAAAACAAAGAAAATCCGGGCCGGCCCGGACCCCAGCCCGCTCAGGCCTGGTCCCAGGCTCGAGACTGGTCCGGGGCAACCAGGCTCGGTTCCGAGCTCCGGTTTGCCAGGCCCGGGCTTGGTTTTCAAGGCCGGGCTGGAGCGAGCCGGATGGACAGGTCTACAAACACTCATATCCTAACTTCCTAATATTTACAACAATGTTACTCATGAATAACATATACTAGTACTCTAATCTAGCCTTAATATTGATCCCATGAGGAAGGTGCGTAGAAAATATTCTAAATTGGATCCTAAAAATATGTGTAGACAAAGTGGAGTAAAAGTATAGAGATATAAAAGTGTGTGATTATTTATAAATAAAAAAATAGAACAAGAGGGGAGAAAGAGAGTGAACAAATAAAGAATAAACAAGGAGGAGAAATAAAAAAATATAAAAGACAAAATCAAGAAAAGGAAAAAATAAACAAAAAAGGAACATCAAAATAAGTAAAAGATGGAGGAAATCAAGTAGAGAATATGAGAATCTAGAATAGAATTCACTAGTTAATTTTATTTATGATTTATAAACTACTCTCTTTTTATCATATTTTACTTTAGATATACTAAGAATAGATAATCAAACTAATAAAAAAAGCATAATCTGTCAAATTATCATCCAAGTAAAATTTTATTCATGAAAAGAATAACAACTAAATAGTAATTCTAAAATTCATAAGCATAACCTATCAAACCACTCAAGATGAGTATAGATTATCAAAATTTTCTTCTATCAATTAGTTCTCTAGTTGATTATCCTAAACAAGATTATTCAAAGTATAAGAGAGTAATCCACAAATTATAAAAGAAATCAAACTAGTTTCACTAGAATTCCTACAACATTTATTTACTCATTTTACAAAAAATAAGAAAATAAAATTTAGACTAGAAAAAATAAAAGAAAGAGATCTAAATTACAATAAAAATAAAATCTAACTAAAAAAATGAGAACAAGAATAAAAAAATAAATATCTAAACTATGAGCATAGAGAAAATCTAACTAATAAAATTATAAAACATAAAAGTAAATCTACACTATAAAAATTGCAAGAAAATAAATTTTACAAAATATAAAAAATAAAGAACAAAATAATAAAAGAGCATGGAAGTAAATCTACACTACAAGGCATGAAATATATCTAATCTAGCAATATAAGAATAAAAATAAAATCCTAAAACATGAAATTCTAAAACAATAAAATAAAAAGTTATATTGCAATGGGTTGGACCGTTGAAAGTAAATCTTCATCAATAAAGAAGAAGAAAAGAAAATTTAAAAAAGAAGGAAAATTTTTATTTATTATAAATAAAAAGTTTATAACTTTAGAAGGTCTTCTCAATTAAGACTAATAATCCTCTCCAAATAGAGGTTTTACAAAGCTTTTCACACCCAAATCCCTCACGATCTACCACTATTTATAGCTTACAACAATCAACAAGAGCCAATAGATTTGGCTTGAGCACTAAAAAGAATTTTAGTAATACACTATTTCTATTACAAACCAATCGATTAGCCCCTTGGTCAGCCCCTTATAACAATAAATTATCCCCTTGGTTGGTCAATCGATTGGTTCCTAAAAGATTTGCTTCTTTTGCTCACTTGTTGACTCGATTTTTTTTAATCTCTTAGACTTTTGTAGGCCTCCTCTTGGCTTGATCTTAGGCTTCAATAAGTAGTAGAAAAATGAGATGATTTAATTATTCTAGGCTCTTATTCATTAATTATTCATTTCTTGCAAATTAAGATAAAAACACGTTATTATGATAAATTTAATCACATAAAATAGATAATAAGAGTATAAAAGTGTAATAAAATGAGATGATCAAATACGCTCACACCTAACTTTTTCTAGTCCTCTAGCAAAGAAAAAATAAAAAAAGAAAGAAAATTCTAACTCATTTTCGTAGGAATCACAGTTGTCTTTAGCACATACAACAAGTCTTTAAAACCCGCGGTTACCCTAGAGAATGAGTTGTAGTCTCGTGAGGATTTACAGTAAATATACCCATAAAGTTTGGTCAATTTGCTAATTCAAAGAAGTTAATGTATAATTTATTTACTTAATATCAATTTGCTAACTGAATGGTACATCTTTAGTTCATTTATCCATAGTTATTGAAAAACTAAATAAGGAAGAAGATTTACACTAGCCATTTCCATTTTGAACAAGGCTCGGATCTTTTGATCATACTCTTCCCTCATTTGTAGCATAGCCATTTCCATTTTGAACTTAAAGTTCTCTTTTTTGCTTAGCCAAGGCATCCTCGATGATTTTGGCCATTTGCTCGGTGTTGACCATAAACGACTTGCGGGATTGTCCTATGCTGGACACTGTATTTTTAGAAGCGATGGCAGAGTTCGCATCTAAAACTTCATCTTCCGAGGATAATCCGTTATTCATCCTCTGATAGTCCCTACGCCTAGTAGTTCCCGTGTGTAACCGAGTTATACGTTGGGATATGTCTGAAAAATATCGGGGATTTAAACTTCACGTTGACTTCTCCTTATCGACTATATTAATGGTGACCTTTGTGAGTTTATCATCTTACGCATCTTATCTTTTTCTATAGAAATGCCTTGGCTTTGACTTGGACGTTCTGGTAGAGATCCTTTCAAATACCGAGACCCTCTGTGGAGCGGTCTTGGGGCAGCTACACGCTGATAATACTGCCCTGATAAGTTTGATACGTGGACAATGAGAGTCTGCTTTTCGGGTACTTCTTTTTTGAGATTTATTCGTACCCCCAGCCCGATAGTACAACTCATAGACGTTGCGGTCAGAGCAACCTATCGATTGTTGGTTTGATTCCTCAGATGGAACGCTGTCGTCTGTTTGGCGCGTCTTCTTCTGAATAGGTAGTTCTTTATTAGCTTTAGCAGGAGTCACATATTTGGAATCACACCCTTATGAGGATGAAATTTTAACGGGCTCCTGGTTTTGTGTAGGCATCTCCACACGGGTAGTTATGGGAATCAACTTATTAGGATGTCGTGTACGATCCCCAGTCTGGATGGTTGCTCGGGGTTCCTTCAACGGTCCCAAGCATTCCTTAATAGGCGCTTTGACTTGATCTTCGTATAAAGGACCCAGGTAACTCTTCAACAAAATTCTAAATTTGGAGAGTTTCACATCTCGGTAGGGTTTCACCGAAGGTGTGGTGGCAGAAGGAGCGGGATCCGAAGTTGACGAAGGCTGGGGAGCAACGATGCTTACTTTTGCCTTAGGTGTTGATTTGGCCTTTGGCATCCAAATTTGTTTGGATCTCGGAGATCTCTTAACCACCTCTTCCTTTTGCATTTCTTGTGCTTTTTGCACAAGGATCTGGGCATGCGCAAGAAGTGCACAATACTTCTGAATGCGCTCCTCAAGAGTGGAACGGTTCCGTTTGACACAAACACATTCGGTAGTACGTGGTTGGGAGGAGGTTCGTGAAGCTTGCTGTAGAGATGGTTTAGCCACTTGGTGCTTTCTGAACTCCAGATCCGCTTGGTAACGGAGTCCATCCACTTGATCTAATGCCTTAGCGAATTGGAGCACGAGGCGTTGGCGTTGCCTTTGACATGCTCTCTTTGATAGAGTTGGCACGTCTTCAGCAGTCGACTCCTTGATTGAAGAGGAGTTCAGATCTACAGATATGGCTTCATTGGACATTGACGGATTATTATGAGGTGCATCTACAACAGTGGTAGTGGGGAGATCACCTTCTTGAGTCCTCAGATCTGAGGACCAGCGGATCTTCTGGGAGGAGGAGACCTTCCTGTGGTTGCAAGGAGAGGCAGACCTGGAGGGGGAGGAGGAGGAGATGTACTCCTCAAACTTCTGTTGGTCAAACTCATATTTGACTTCTTCAGCCATGAGGATCTTGGTCGTCGGCTACGGCACGATAGCCTCAGTGACGAGACTGTTGGCTCCTACTGTGGTCGCCATCTTGTTTGGGGAGAAAGTTGATTTGTTCATTGCTGTGTTTATTACAACTTCAAACGTTATAATGAAAACAAAAGTTAGTCTTTTTATAAGATCTTTACACAATAAATACAAAAAAGTACAATTCTCGTCAAAACAAACGCAGAGATCGTTTATCGGTCTTCTGCTTGCATGAGATCTTTGCCTGTGCTGGGGTTAATCCATGGACCACTGAACGATTAGATCAGATCCAAAGTTTTGTTGATTCACGAAAGAATTAAGAAACCGAAGCAATTATCTTGGCAACAACGAGATAATCACTCTTCTCGAGATCACCGCAACGGGGTAATCTCAAGGCAAAGAATTAGGCTGCAGATCTGACGAACTCCTCTTCTTTATACTAAAGAATTCAATGAAGTCTCCACCTCCTCTCTGAAATTCGTGGCTCTTCAGTCCTCAATTTAGCAGGGCTTCACCGACGCTTGAGAATTTTAGATCTGAAAAAATGAAGGCCATAGGGCTGTATTTATAGGTTTCGGGAGCTCTATTTTCGGATAAGAATGGTTGATTCACTCTTATCCTAAGTTGTAATCACTTAACAATGTTCTTGGATAATATCTTATTAATTGGAACAAATCCAGATAGTTAATGGTCGAAAAATGGCTCAAAACAGCCATGCTTCGGCCGAGACACCATTTGGTGTCTCAACCAAGCATTGGCTGAGACACCACTTGGTTGCTTGGCCAAACTTTGGCCTGAACTTGATTTACACGTTTCTTCCATTTCCGCCGTATCTTCATCGTCCAAACTCAAAATTACTTGGTTCAAGATGCGTTTGAAAGCTAATGAGGAGAGCTATAAGCTCCTATGGTTGAATCACATGTGAAGTAGATGGGACATGAGGGGTTCTTCATCTTTTGTAAGCGACGCGTAGCTCCCGATCAGTTCGTGTTTGGTTATTCTGAAGTTCCGTTGCTTTACATGGTCCATTGACTCACTTCATACGCTTGTCAATATCAAATAAGCTTTTGTGACTCGGATAATGATATTCATCATCTTCTCTCTATCTTGAGCCACGTGTGGGGACCTATAGGAAATTTTTGATGCCTACAGATACCCACTCCAAAGTGTTTTAGTCTCGTTTCTTTTATAGAGGAGCCTGAAATACTTTGGATATGATTGGTCTAACCTTCAGTCGGTGTAAGATGACCTATAGTTAGTTTTGACTCTTAACTCCTTTGATTTTTAGTCTATTCAATATAAATAGCTAAAATTCTTCCGACGCTGCGTTTATTGTATGGCCGTCGTCAAATTCTCGAATCAAAAACCGGTGAATTGATTTTGGCTCGTGTCATTGAGTTGACTCAGAACTGACTATCTCTGAACGGTGTTGACTTTAGCGTTTCGTATCGCCCAACGTTGACTTTTCATCATAACGCAATGACTTGCGTTGACCTAGGGTTACGCGTTGATCGGCGTTGACCTTAGGGTTTCGGATCGCCCGGCGTTAACTTTTCATTGTAACGCGTTGACTGGCATTGACCTAGGGTTATGCATTGACCGGCGTTGACCTTAGGGTTTCGGATCGCCTTACGTTAACTTTTTGTCGCAACGTGTTGACTTAGTTTATACTCGTACGTTTGCTGGAGTATACACAGTTTAAGTTCTTAAGGTATTAGAGCATGACGGTCCTAAATTTTGGGCTGCAGGACCAACTGTTAAAGTTGTTTCATCTGCATGTATGGATTTTATCCTGAAGTTGTTAGATCCTCAAGCCACGAGACCAACTAATAAAGCTGGTGCATCAATGACTTTTATATGTATAGGATTTTTGGCAAACCCTCAGTCGTTAACGGGTTTGATGAGCCTTTACCGACTATCGTTTGAGTTGGGCTAGCGTGCGAATTATTTAAGTCTGTTCTGAACGTAACGTTGGGCTAAGAGAGTTAACTCTCTTAGTGCTATGATATTAAATATGTAGACTTCTTCTTTCTCACGTGAAAAGACTAAATGGCGACGCGTGTTAGGCGTAAACTTTAGGATTTTTAGAAAACCCTCAGCCTTCAACGGGTTTGATATGCCTTTACCGATTACCGTTTGAATCAGGCTAGCATGTGAATTATTTAAACCCGTTTTCACATGTAATGTTGTTCTAAGAGAGCTAACTCTCTTAGTGCTATGATATTGAATACGTAGACTTCGTCTCTCTTACGGGAATAGACTACCCGGCAATACGTGTTAGGCGCTGACTTATACCTTCTTAGGATTCGGGATAAAAGTCCCCAGACTTAGATTCTGGTGTCTTCTTCAATCGGTGAAAGACTAAACCGGCAACACGTGTTAGGCGCTGACTTATCCCTACTTGGGATTCAGGATAAAATTCCTTGTACGTGTGAGACACAGATTATGGTGTTGTTAATAACAACCTACCATAATATCGATTATGTAGGCTCCTATCCTTTTTACGGTTAAAGACTAACCGGCAACGTATGTTACGTGCTGACTTATCCCTTCTTAGGCTTCGGAATAAACTTCCCCAGACTTGAATTCTGATGTCTTTTTTAATCGGTGAAAGACTAAACCGGCAATGCGTGTTAGGTGTTGACTTATCCTTTCTTAGGATTCATGATAAAATTCCACAGACATGAATTCTGGTGTCTTCTTCAATCAGTGAAAGACTAAACCGGCAACGCATGTTAGGTGTTAACTTATCCCTTCATAGGATTCGGGATAAAATTCCACATACGTGTAAGGTATGGATTATTGTGTTATTAATAACAACCTGCCACAATGTCGAATATATGGGCTTTTGTCCTTTTTACGGTCAAGGACTAAGCGACAACGCGTGTTAAACGCTGACTTATCCCTACTTAGGCTTCGAGACAAAATTCCCTAGACTTGGATTCTGATGTCTTTTTCAATCGGTGAAAGACTAAACCGGTAACACGTGTTAGACGTCAACTTATCCCTACTTAGAATTCGGGATAAAATTCTCCGTGCGTGTGAGGCACGGATTATGGTGTTATGAATAACAACCTGCCATAATATTAAATATTTAGGCTTTTGTTCTTTTTACGGTTATGAACTAACTGGCAACGCGTGTTAGACGCTGACTTATCCCTACTTAGGCTTCGGGATAAAAGTCCCCAGACTCGAATTTTGGTATCTTTTTCAATCGATGAAAGACTAAACCGATAATGCGTGTTAGGCGTTGACTTATCCCTACTTAGAATTCGGGATAAAATTTCTCGTGCGTGTAAGGCACGAATTTTGGTGTTAAAAAGTAATGTCTTCTCTTGGGACAAAGTCGAACCCGATGCTGGAGAGGAAAAATTTTATATTCTATCTCTAGTTGTAAATAAAACTCAAAGTAGGATCTTCACTTTGAGAATCTGAAGAGTAAAACTAAGAGTGGGATCTCCACTCTGAGAATCGAAAAGATTCGGATAATCCTAACTGTCGGAAGGTTTGATTACCGAACTAAAAGTGAATTTCTCGTTTATTAAGAGTGAGTTGTGATTTTGGCCCTAACTGTTGGAAGGTTTGACCAAGCAGGAGTTTGAGATGTCCCTAACTGTAGGAATGTTTGATCACTCGATTTGAAAGTGGACCTCTCGTTCATGGAAGGAATCGAGAGGAGATTTTGATTATGGTCCTAACTATAAGAAGGTTTGACCAAGTGAGGAGTTTTGAGATGATCCTAACTTTTATAGGTTTGATCGCTTTATTTGTAGACCTCTCGTTCATTGAAGGAATCGAGAGGGGATTTTAGCTTTGGTTGTGGTCCTAACTATAGGAAGGTTTGACTAAATAAACAGTAAAAGTGGGAGTACAAATTACAATAAGAGGGTTGATTCTTACAAATCACTCGAAGAGAGTCCCTGGTGTTAAGTGATAAATACTTAACACGAAGAGGTTTGATAATTGTCAATGATCAAGAGACTAAAATTTCGAGTACTATGTCCGGACTCTAAAATAGGGGTGTTGAGTGCACCTACATAGCGGGAGTTTGTGTGAGAGTTTCTTATTCATCACCTTCTTGTAGTGACCAGGTTATCCCTAAGAATATTATGTAGGATCTAAAATAGATACACTAGAACACTAGAGGGGTGGGGGGGTGAATAGTATTCTTTTAAAATTTATGCAAAGTAGATTATAAATTATAAAGAAAAATGGCAATATCAGAAATTCACAATCACAAACACAAGGATTTATACTGGTTCCACCAATCCGGTATACATCCAGTCCCCAAGCAAATCCCGCTTGAGAGTTTCCACTATGATTTTGAATAAACTTATAAAATTAAAACACAAACCTGACCAATTTGTAAGTCCCTGCAAATTGCAACACCAATTGACAAACACCTTGCCAATTGGCACACCAATCTCTAAACCAAGAGATTTACACCTCTCACACCTTGAGAGAACTTTTGAAGCAACAATTTCAATTCCTATAAGCCTTGATTTGTAGTGTAGTGTAGTAGTGGCTTAGGAATGATTCTAACTTCTGTAAATTGTCTAAACAATAAGTATTTGAATGATCTTCAAAGGCAATTTTAGAAACTTTTCTTTTTCTCAAAATTTAAATATTTTTCACTTGAAAAAAATACACAAAGATCAAAGCTTATGGGTATGTAAGTCTCTGCATTTTTTCTGAACTGATAACCTATTTATAGCTCTTGAAAAGACAATTTTTGAACTTTAAAAATGTTTAAAAACGGCTATAAACAGTCACAAATTTAAACTTTGAAATATGGAAAAACTGTATCTGTAGTCGACTACAATACAGATTAGTCGACTACACTGAGTTCAAACAGACTCTGTGTATTCAGAAAATTTCTCAGTAGTCGACTACAATTCTCATTAGTCGACTACACTGTATTTTGATAGAAACTTGTAAAATAAAATTTGCCTTCAGTAGTCGACTATATTATTGATTAGTCGACTATACTGTAAAATGACAGAAACTTATGTTTCTGTCAAACACCTGAGTAGTCGACTATAATCTACATTAGTCGACTATACTGTAAAATGACAAAAACATATATTTAAGTTTTATACACGAGTTGTCGACTACTATTCTAATTAGTCGACTATTAAGAGTAGAAATTATGATATAAAAGATTTTTATACTCAAGTTTTAACTATAATTCTAATGGTTAACATAGGGGATTTCTATAGTTAACCAACACACTAAGCCTGTGTTAGTGTGTTCTAATATTGTGTGTGTTTGTGTGTATGATCAAGGCTTGTACAATAATTCTAAGTAAAGAAAATGTAAAATACATTATCTCATATGTTCTTCATCTTCTTCACTTCATAATGCCTTGAAATCAACTTGCACTTGTTCATATTTTGATATTGACATATGCATATAAAAGTTAGTGCATTTGTATAACACACATTGTATAAATTGTTATCATAAAAATACTATCATGGAGATATGATATTCAATATTCTCCCCCTTTTTGATGATAACAAATAATTTATGCATAAGTATGTATTTAATAATCAGGTTTAAACATAATGAAATAACCATACTTACTCCCCTTGTATATATGCAAATTTAAGTCTATAATAATAGATAACAATACCTATTTCTCCCCCTTTGTTATCAACAAAAAGAGAAAAATATTTATGCTAAACATGACATTATTTCTTCAACATGAGCTAATACTTCAAACAAATCATCCAGGTTATGAACATAGTCCATAACTTCACCCATCCAAATAGGTAGGCAAAGACTTACCATAAAGACCAAAATTTCCACAATGTTCATCACCATGATCTGTTTAAAATATGTAGCACATATATTAACTAACCAAACATCATCATAGATAATTAAACACACAATCAACATACTTAACATAGTAGCAACATAAATAACACATTACATAAGTCCTAACAACTCACAAGTACAAAGTTTTTGATACTTAAACAAAATAACATAATTGTTTTGAAACTTAACATAAAAACATCCGAAGGTGTTGGAGGAGGTTGTTGTCCTTAAAAATATGCATTAAGCTTTGGGTCCAAGCCTTCAAACTTCTTGATTAGGTCTTCTTGATTACTAATGATAAATGAATTCTGAGAATATAGAGCTCTTTTACCAGTTTCAAGTTCAAGAATACGTGCACTTAAAGTGTTGTATTGCAAGTCTAAAAAGCATGAGGGTTCTGTAGGAAATGGTGGTGGTTGACTAGAAGAAGCTCCTGCTTGAGTTGAAGATTGTGGAATATCTTCTTGATGTGGTTCATTTTGAGGATTTTGTTCTTGAATTTTAAAATTTTTCAACTTCATCCTAGTTAGGGCATTGGAATCAAAGAATTCAATGGAACGGACAACAGAATTTTCAGATTGGAGATCCACATGAAATTTGTCAAAGATTTTTGTTAAAAAGGCACCATAAGGAAGAAATCCTCTTGGTATTGTCAGAAGATTATCAAAGTAAATTTCAGCCCAATTAACTTGGATATTTCTCATTATAGCATATAGAGCTTTTGCTAAATCTAGAGAAATGAAATGAAAACTCCCAGTTTTTGAAAATAGGTTATAAGCTAGGATTCGTGCAATGAACCTAGGAATTAGACGAAGTTTGTTTGAGTTATTTAAAGGTTTGCCATATCCAGGAAGAAATATATGATTAGATAAAAGATCAAAATCATTCATCCTATTTGACCTAAGAGAAACTCCTTGATAAGGAATATTGAAGATTTTTCCAATTGACTTTGTAGTTAAGTCAATCTCTATTCCTTTAACAAGAGTCTTAAGTTTTTCAGAACCACCTATAGTTCCCACACGTTTTATATTAGTATAGAACAGTTGCACAAGAAATGGATATGTGGGTTTTTTATTTTCAGCAAAGAATCATTCAAGCAAGCCCACATTTTCAAAATATGACCCAAAATTCCAGGGAATAAAATCATTAAATTTCACAAATCGTCCTGGAAGAACTTCAAAAGATGATAGTTTGTTAAATTCTTCTAATAAGTGAGGACTTTTTAAATAGATGATGATTTCATCATTAACAAAGGTATGGGTTTGCTTAGCTTTCTTAGATCTAGACATGATAAAACAGATAAATAACCAAAAATTTAAAGATCAAGTTTAGAAATATACCCCAAATTGTTTGAAACCCTAGATTAGTTGACTATAGCTTGGATTAGTCGACTACTGAGCTTGACTGCTTGATAGATTTGAAAGAGAATTGAAGAAATTGATGAAAGAATTGAGAATAATGAAGATGCCCTAACCTGGATTCGTTGGTTCTGAAGAGGAAGAAAAAGATAGTCGGTTTTAGATGGGTTAGTGGGTAGTTTTTAGGTTTTTACATTATCTTTTAAAAAAAATAACTTTGAATGGTTCAGATTTGATAGTAAAATGAATGCAGGGTTAAGATTTGATCTTTGATATATGGCTAAGATTGATAGAGTTAAAATCTATGGTTGAGATGAGTTTTACTTAAATGAAACGGGTATTGGGTATTGGGTTTTGGGTTTGAATCTAAGAAAAAATTCAATAAGCTTTAAAATTGTAAAACTGTGAGTTCAGAATCAGTAGTCGACTAATAGTAAAAGTAGTCGACTACATTGTAATCGACAGCAAGATGATTTTTAGTTTATGACTCATAGTAATCGACTATAAATGAATGTAGTCGACTACATTGTAAACAACAGAAAGTTGATTTTAAGAAATTAACTTAGAGTAGTCGACTATAGAAGCAAGTAGTCGACTATACTGTAATTTATAGAAAAACTTATATATAAGACTTGTGCATGTAGTCGACTATAAGTCAAATTAGTCGACTATTAATAGTATAAATACATATGTGTTTGTTTTAAAATTTTAATTTAAATCTTCAATTGAACATATACCTAATTCCCTTCTTAATTTAACATAAATTTCTTTTTTTAAGGGTTTTGTTAATATATCTGCTATTTGTTTATCTGTAGGTATAAATTCTAATGAAATGTCACCTTTAAGCACATGATCACGTAAAAAAATGATGTCTAATATCAATGTGTTTTGTACGTGAATGTTGAATATGATTTTTAGATAAATTAATTGCACTAGAATTGTCACACATAATGGATGATATTGGACAAATTATGCCATAATCAGATAAAGTTTGTTTCATCTATAAAATTTGAGCACATGCAAGACTTGCAGCAATATATTCAAATAAACTTGTCCTAAGAAATAACATGTTCCACTTGTACTTTTTCTATCAGATTTACATTGGGCAAATTCAGCATCACTATATGATAATAAATCAAATGAACTATGTTTTGGATAAAACAAACCATAATTTGTAGTATCTTTAATATATCTAGAAATTCTTTTCACTGCTTTAAGATGTGATTCTTTAGGATTAGATTGAAATCTAGCACATAAACATACACTAAACATAATATCAGGTCTACTTACAGTAATGTAAAGAAGTGATCCAATCATACCTCAATATAGTTTTTGATCAACATTCTTACCATTTTCATCTTTGTCAAGTGATGTAGTAGTACTCATTGGTGTTGGTTTGCATCTTTGTCAAGTGATGTAGTAGTACTCATTGGTGTTGGTTTGCTTGTTGTATTTTCCATTCCGAAACGTTTGAGTAAATCTTTAGTAGTACTCATTGGTGTTGGTTTGCTTGTTGTATTTTCCATTCCGAAACGTTTGAGTAAATCTTTTGGATACTTGCTTTGATTGATGAATATTCCTTCTTTCAATTATTTAATTTGTAGTCCAAGGAAGAAATTTAGTTTACCCATGTGACTCATTTCAAATTCATCCTGCATAGTCTTAGCAAATTCTTGACAAAGATTATTGTTAGTAGAACCAAAAATAATATCATCTACATATATTTGAATTAGTAAAATATCTTTATTTATTTTCTTAATAAATAATATTGAATCAACTTTTCAAATTTCAAAACCTGAAGTTAAAAGAAATTTCTTTAATCTATCATACCATGCACGAGGTGCTTGTTTAAGACCATATAATGCTTTCTTAAGTTTAAAAACATGATTTGGAAAACTTTCATGTTCAAAACCTGGAGGTTGTTCTACAAAAACTTCTTCATTTATAAAACCATTTAAAAAAGCACTTTTAACATCCATTTGAAATAATTTAAAATTCATAAAACATGCAAATGCAAGTAAAATCCTAATTGATTCTAATCGTGCAACTGGTGCATAAGTTTCATCATAATCAATTCCTTCTTCTTGATTATAACCTTGAGCAACTAATTTAGCTTTGTTTCTAACAACTTGACCAAATTCATCTAATTTGTTTCTAAAAATCCATTTTGTTCCAATAATGGATTTATTTTGAGGTCTAGGTATAAGATCTCAAACATTATTTCTAGTAAATTGATTAATTTAATCTTGCATAGCAATTATCCATGAATCATCAAGAAGTGCTTCTTTTATATTTTTAGGTTCAATAGTTGAAATAAAAGCAGTATGAGCAATTAAATTAAAATGAGATCTAGTAGTTACTTTATTAGAAATATTTCCAATAACTAAATCATATGGATGATTTTTAACTTCTACAAAATCTTTAGGTAAATCATTTTGTAAATTATCATCTTTTGTAATATCTATCATAGGAGTATCATGTATAGTATCAATTATATCATCCTCATTATTTAATATAATAGGTGATTTTGAAAAAAATTTATCAAAAGAAACATGTAAAGATTCTTCAATAACTAATGTTCTTTTGTTATATATTCTATATGCTTTACTGTGATTAGAATATCCAACAAAAATTCCTTCATCAGATTTAGAATCAAATTTATCTAAGTTATCCTTTCTGTTTAAAATAAAACATTTACAACCAAAAATTTTAAAGTAAGATACTTTAGGAATTTTAATATAAAACAATTCATAAGAGGTTTTCTTTAAAATAGGTCTTAATAAAACTCTATTTAATATATAACAAGCTGTTGATACACCTTTTGCCCAAAAATATTCTAGCACATTCTTGTAAAGTTCTATTTGTCCTTTCTACAACTCCATTTTATGGAGCAGCACGAGGAAAAGAAAAAGTATGTGATATACCATGTTTATCACAAAATTTATAAATAATTCATTTTTAAATTCACCTCCATGATCACTACGTATAGAAATAATAGAAGTAGATTTTTGATTTTGAATTCTTTTGCAAAATATAGAAAACTCATTAAAAGCATCATTTTTATGTTTGAGAAAAATTACCCATGTGAATCTAGAATAATCATCAACAAGAACAAATGCATATCTACTTCCATTTAAAGATACTACTCTAGATGGACAAAAAAGATCTATGTGAATTAATTCTAATGGTCTATTTGTAGATATTACATTTTTAGATTTGAAAGAAGATTTGTGCATTTTTCCTTGTTGACATGCATCATAAAAATTATTTTTAAAAGACATCTTAGGTAAACTATTTACTGAATTATTTTTAGAAATCTTAGACATGTGTTTAAAGTTAACATGTCCAAAACGTTTATGCCATAAAATAGAATCATTAGATGATGCAATAAGACAATGTTCATTTAAAATATTTTTCATAGATAAAACATATATGTTATTCTTTCTATGGCCTTTAAAAATAATAGTTATTAAATCAATATCATAAATTAAGCATGATTCTTTTTCAAAAACAATTTTAAAACCTTTATCATAAAGTTGACTAATACTAAGTAAATTATGTTTAAGACCATCAACTAATAAAACATTATCAATGATAGGTTTGTTTGGATTACCGACAGATCCAATACCGATGACTTTTCCTTTGTTGTTATCTCCAAAAGTAATGGTACCACCATCCTTGTTTTGAAAAGATGACAACAATTGTATGTTTCCAATCATATGTTTGGAGCAACCACTATCCAAAATCAACCTATCTTTCTTGGGTACCTAAAATAATAAACATTTATATTTTGGTACCTATACTATGTTGGGTCCTTTAAATTAGCCTTTAGGAAACCAAACCCATGAAGAGTTTGATTTGCCTAAATAGTTAGGTGATAAACAAATATTTTTAATAAAATCTGAAATATAAAAATTCTTATGTAAAGAAGATAAATCTTTTGGAACCCAAATTGAAAAGAATTTTGATTTCTTTTTACACAAATTTTTAGTTCTATATTCATACAAATCATGAGAAGGTTTTACAAAAATTGTTTTCTTTGATTTATTTTTATTAATTTGAAAACCTAATCCTTTTGTCTTTTGTGATTCTCTTTGAAAAGAAAGAATGTTATTAAGATTTTCTTTACCTTTATTAAATTTGCTTACATTCAAACATATATCCTTATATCTTGATTTAAAAGAAGAAATATGTTTATCTAAATTATTAATGTGAATTTTTAAATCATTATATTCTGATTTTAAATAAATATTCTCATTAGATAAACATTCATTTTCTTTAAGCAAAGAATAATTTTCTTCTTTCAATTTAATTTTTTGAGAATTAAAAAAAGTAGAGGAATTTAATTCAGAAATTTCTTCAAGTAATCTTTTATTTTCACCTTTAAAAAAATTATGTGATGTCTTTAATCTCACAAAAGTTTCATATAATTCATTGAAAGCATCTAAAAGTTCTTCATTGTCACTTACTTCATCTTGTGCCATAAAACACATGTGAGCACTTTTTTTTTCTTCAATTTCTTCATCTGAAGATGATTCATCACTATCATCCCAAGTGACTGCCATTGCTTTCCTTTTCTTGTTATTTTGAATATTGTTGAAGTTGTTGAAATAACTTGATTTTTACTTATTCTTCAACATTGGATAATCTTTCTTCATATGACCTGGTTTATTACACTTAAAACAAAGAGAGTTATTTGAAATTAAATTCTTAGATTTAAAATTACCTCGTTTTATAAATTTCCAAAATTTTCATGCAAACATTCCCATTTCTTCATCATCATCATCTGAATCTTCTTTATCGGAAATAATATTAAATGCAAGAACTTTCTTGTTCTTTGATTCTTCAACATTCTTTTTATCTTCAATTTGCATTTCATATGCCATAAGATTACCAATAAGATTTTCAACCGTAAGAGTTAACAAATCATTGGTTTCTTCAATAGCGGTAACTTTCTTTTCCCATTGTGGAGTAAGTGATCGAAGTATCTTTCTAATCATCTCCACTTGTGTATATGTTTTTCCAAGACCAATGAGAGAATTTGTGATGTCGGTGAATCTTGTGAACATTTCTCCAATAGTCTCATTTTCCTTCATCTTGAACAATTCAAATCTGTGCACAAGAACAGAAATTTTAGATTCTTTAACTTTATTTGTACCTTCATGAGTTACCTCAAGTGTATGCCAAATATCGTATGCAGATGTGACCGTTGACACCCTATTGAAGTCATTCTTGTCAAGTGCACAAAATAATACATTCATTACTTTTGAATCCAAATTTGTATTATTTCTTTGAGAAGTAGTCCATTCTGTAAAAGGAGTTGTTGGCTTCTCAAATTTCGTTTCCACGACATTCCAAAGTTCGTAGCCAATTGATTGAAGGTAAATCTTCATTCGGCACTTCCAATAATTGTAGTTCAAACCATCGAACATTGGTGGACGATTTGTAGAGTGACCTTCCTTGAATTGTGATGTATTTGTCGATGCTATCTTTCACCTTGCTTTGATACTAAATGTAGGATCTGAAATAGATACACTAGAACACTAGAGGGGGGGTGAATAGTATTCTTTTAAAATTTATGAAAAGTAGATTATAAATTACAAAGAAAAATAGCAATCTCAGAAATTCACAATCACAAACACAAGGATTTATACTGGTTCAACCAATCCGGTATGCATCCAGTCCCCAAGCAAATCCTGCTTAAGAGTTTCCACTATGATTTTGAATAAACTTACAAAATCAAAATGCAAACCTGATCAATTTGCAAGTCCCTGCAAATTGCAACACCAATTGACAAACACCTTTCCAATTTGCACACCAATCTCTAAACCAAGAGATTTACACCTCTCACACCTTGAGAGAACTTTTGAAGTAACAATTTCAATTCCTATAAGCCTTGATTTGTAGTGTAGTGTAGTAGTAGCTTAGGAATGATTCTAACTTCTGTAAATTGCCTAAACAACAAGTATTTTAATGATGTTCAAAGGCAATTTCAGAAACTTTTCTTTTTCTCAAAATCTAAATATTTTTCATTTGAAAAAAAATGCACAAAGATCAAAGCTTATGGGTATGTAAGTCTTTGTATTTTTTCTGAACTGATAACCTATTTATAGCTCTTGAAAAGACAATTTTTTGAACTTTAAAAACGTTTAAAAACGGCTATAAGCAGTCACAAATTCAAACTTTGAAATATGGAAAAACTGTATCTGTAGTCGACGACAATACAGATTAGTCGACTACACTGAGTTCAAACAGACTCTGTGTATTCAGAAAATTTCTCAGTAGTCGACTACAATTCTAATTAGTCGACTACACTGTATTTTGACAGAAACTTGTAAAATAAAATTTGCCTTCAGTAGTCGACTATATTGTTGATTAGTCGATTATACTGTAAAATAACAGAAACTTATGTTTCTGTCAAACACCTGAGTAGTCGACTATAATCTACATTAGTCGACTATATTGTAAAATGACAAAAACATATATTTAAGTTTTATACACGAGTTGTCGACTACTATTCTAATTAGTCGACTATTAAGAGTAGAAATTATGATATAAAAGATTTTTATACTCAAGTTTTAACTATAATTCTAATGGTTAACATAGGGGATTTCTATAGTTAACCAACACACTAAGCCTGTGTTAGTGTGTTCTAATATTGTGTGTGTTTGTGTGTATGATCAAGGCTTGTACAATAATTCTAAGTAAAGAAAATATAAAATACATTATCTTATATTTCTTCATCTTCTTCACTTCATAATGTCTTGAAATCAACTTGCACTTGTTCATATTTTGATATTGACATCTGCATATAAAAGTTAGTGCATTTGTATTTTTGATATTGACATCTGCATATAAAAGTTAGTGCATTTGTATAACACACATTGTATAAATTGTTATCATCAAAATACTATGTATAACACACATTGTATAAATTGTTATCATCAAAATACTATCATGGAGATATGATATTCAACATATTACACGTAACATTCTTCCGGGAACTTCTGATTACATACACCCCTAGCTTTCTTTGTGAAACTGGGTCTAATATTGTATTCAGCTAAATGTTCGAGTTATCCTTAAGAATATCACATACGATATTCTTCTAGGAACTTCCCGTGAAAGAAAGGAAACAATTTAGAATCGTATACCTGAAGTATTGAGAAGTAGTTTATACTCGTATACTCTTCAGAGTGTTCATTCGACTTAATTGAGTGTTATCACGCCGGCTTCAACCAAGGTTTGGATGCTATTCTTGAGAGTGAAGCAAGCCTTGGTAGGATAACGGATCCTCCTGTAGTATACACAGTACTTTTGATCTGTAGTATTATTAGCTTCCTCCTGATCTGCGATAGGTGGTAACTTGATCTTGTTATTTTTAAGGAGGGACTCGAAAATGGCTGGAACGTCTTCGTCCTTGAAGGAGTACTCCTTTTGGAGTCTCGGATCCGAAGTCTTTTGCTATCTTCGGGGTTGTTGTTGTGACTGTAAGCATATAAAATTGCTTATAGGTCCCCTAGCATAGCTCGGCACAAACCGACGAGCCAACGAGGCGACGAGATCGACGAATCGCACGGAAGCGACGGAATGAATCCACCCGCGTGCAGAATTAAGCTAATGAGTTGAGGAATCAACGAGTCATCCAACCGAGAGCGGACTCGGACGAATCACGATCGAATCAAGATCAGTTTCAGACTCGAACTCAGAAGCGGATTTACTGCCAAATCAAGAATCCAAATTACTGCCAAATCAGGAATCCAAATTACTGCCAAATCAGATCATCAAATCAGAGTCTCAGGTCAACCGAAACACGGACAAACGAGACAACGGAAAACGACTCGAAAAAGTCGGAAAACACCGCCCGCGGGGGCTCGACCAAAGCCGAGCCACCTCAAGGTGGCTCGGCCAAGGCCGAGCCACCCTGAGGTGGCTCGGTGGCCGAGCCACCTCGGGGTGGCTCGGCCAAGGCCGAGCCACCCCAAGGTGGCTCGGCCATGAGCCGAGCCACCCCAAGGTGGCTAGGCACAGTGTCGGCCACCCCGAGGTGGCCGACAGTGGCCCGAGGTGGCCGACAGTGGCCAGAGGTGGCCGACATTTCTCTTTTTGCGGCCACTGTCCTGAGAGCCTATAAATAGGCCTAGAGATGTTCATTTTCAGAGGTCGAACTTTCAAGAGCCGAAACTCTGCCGGATTGAAGAGTGAACTCGGAGCTTGAAGACCAGAAGACTTGCACATTCAGATCTGATCCTCGGCGACCATCCACGTCAGAAAAGGCAGGATCTCGAGAGGAAGAAAGAACAGATCTGAGATCTACACGAGACTACACTCCAGATCTAAGCTTGGTCTTAGATCTCGAGATCTGAGCGATTATTCCCTTGGTGGATTAATCCCTCCCGGCTATTATTCCCTTCGTGGAATAATACCCGCATACTCGTGTAGATCCGACCGGATCTAGATCGCGCGGTGGTCCACGGATTAACCCCGGCGTCGGCAAAGAACCCACACAAGCAAGCAACCGCAAAACAGGAGCTTGCGATTTGTTCACAAGAGGAAAGTTGTAATTTTTATTTTTTTCTTTGATTTAGTTGTAACCGGATCTATAAAAGACCGGATCTTTGTAACCCAAGATGACAATCATATCAATGAAAAAGAAAACAGTTTTCCACGCGAACAATCTGGCGACCACAGTGGGAGCCGACGATCTCGCCAACGAGATCGATGCGTCGCAGCCGCGGATTGCAATCCCGGTCGTGGAGGAGGTCGAGTACGAGTTCGACCAAGCCAAGTTCGAGGAGTACGTGTCCTCGTCCGGCTCTATCTCCCCCCGCAAGTCCAAGAAGTTCTCCTCCGGGAGAAAAGCTCGTTGGTTTGAAGCTGCTCGGGAAGCCCACGAAGCTCTCAACCCAACTGACGCCGAAGTTGCGTCAAATGAAGTTCCACCGACCTCCAATCAGGTCAACCCAACTCCCGCCAACGCCTCTACTGTTCAGGGCGTTGTGACTCTCTCAAAGAGAGCCCGCCAGAGGCGTCGTCAACGCCTTGCGCGGCAATTCGCTAAGGCGATGGAGTCTACGGACGGATTCCGCTACCACGCGGAGTTGAAGAACAGAAGAGGCAAACAGCCTCAACCACCAATGAATGGCGACTCTTCCAAGCCGCCAAAGAAAGAATGGGTCCGCGTCAAACGGAACCGTTCGACGCTCGAGGAGCGCATTCACAAGCGCCGCGCGATGTCAGCGCAGGCACGGGCTCAAGCTCAGGAAGCCCGTAGAAAGCTGCAAAAGGAGGTGGAGAAGAAGCCACCACCAACACGACAAGTCTGGAAGCCTAAGTCTGAAGTGGCGACTCAGGCCAAAAAGCAACCAGTGCAGCCTTCTAAGGAAGGTCAAACTCCGGCGAGTCAACCAAAGTCGCCGTCAATCCCAATAACTTCTCCGGGAGATCATGCAGAGTCATCCCGCAAGAAGAAACCAATTTTGGAGCGCCTCGGTCCAATTCCTGACGTGAGAGGCAAAGCTCCAATTCACGAGCGTTTGGGCCCGATGAAGAAGCCCAGAACGACTCAACATACTGGGGGTCGCCATCACCTCCAGCATGACAAAGACCTCAAGGCAGCTGCGCGCACCAATTTGCGCATTGAAGTCCAAGATCACGCCGAAAATTCACGCCCAAAAAGGCATGTTTTGAGGCGGGTAACCTTTGAAAGCCCAAAGAAGGCAAGTCAACCTCAGATGGAAACATTATCATCTGATAATGATTGTGTTGTACCTGAGAAGGCGTGCCCGCACACGATAGGTTACTCTGACTGTCAAAATGACGAGTTGTACTATCGTGCTGGGGGTACGAATAGAACCAGGAAGAGGAGTCCCCGAGAACGGGAAATTCAATGTCCCTGTTCCAAACTCATTCGGGCGGTATTGTCGGAATGCAATTGCATTAAGGCGGTCCCCGAAAGAGTTTCAGTTTTTGAAAGACTTAATGCGGAAACGCCAAAACCAAGGCCTAGGCGCTTCCAACGAAGAAGAAGGGTGATTGAAGACGGAGAATTTCCGAGGGTCACCACCAACATGACGAGCAAAGGGACATCGGCACGAGAAGATTTCGAGTCGATTCTGAAAGCTTCCCGACCTAGAACCCGTCTGCAGTCCGGAACCATAGAGCGAGCAACTTATGGTAGGATTCGGACAAGACGCCCTTCAGAAGATGAAGAATCTGATGCCGGCTCCGCGGTGGCATCAGATAATACAGTATCCAGCGAGGGACAACCCCGCGAGGCCCTGATGATAAGTGCGGAGCAGATGGCCAAGATGCTTGAAGACGCTTTGGCTAAGCAGAAAGAAAGTTTCAAATTTGAGATGGAGATGGCCATGCAGCAGATGAGAGAAATGCATGACCAACAGATCCAAGCATTGGCGAACCAACAAGGCGAGCAGAATCATCGTAACCCGATTAATGTGGAAGATGAGGATACAAATGCTCGTAACACCAATGATCCTCCCGTCAACGCAGGGGGTGGTAATGAGAATGCTGGCGAAGAAACCGGCGAAAACCTGAAGATCAAGAACCTCGAGAGCAAAATCAACACACTAATTTCCGCTCAAGAGACGAAGAAAACAGGCATTCCTTGCCCATACCCAAGAGAATGGGAATCGATCCCATATCCGGCGAAGTTTAATCTAATTAACTTCACGCCGTTTAATGGGATGGGTTCACCTACCCAGCATTTGATTTACTTCAAATCGCATTTGGGGGTGATCTCTGGTAATGAGCCTCTGATGGTGCGGTCATTCGTCGGCACTCTTCGCGGAGCCGCCTTCGATTGGTATCGCCGCCTCAAGCCAGGCAGCGTAAACGGCTGGGACGACATGGAGACGAAGTTCCTTACAAATTTCTTTGACGATGACACCGAGATTTCTATCGGATCGCTGCTCGATGAGAAGCAAAAAGACGGAGAGTTAGTCGAC
>NC_033799.1:48193398-48218569 GCF_001876935.1 Asparagus officinalis
GAATGAAGACATAGACGATGACAGGAAAATGAAAGAGCTTGAAAACAAAGTCAACGCTTTGATGACGGCCCAAGAAGTGAAGAGGATGGGTATTCTGTGTCCCTATCCAAGGAAATGGGATTCAATACCATACCCGGCCAAATTCAATCTGATTAACTTCACACCGTTTGAGGGGAAGAGTTAGCCGATTCAGCACTTGATTTATTTCAAGTCTCATTTGGGCATGATCTCTGAAAACGAGGCTTTAATGGTCCGGTCATTCATTGGCACCCTTCGCGGACCCGCCTTCGATTGGTACCGACGGCTCAAGCCAGGGAGCATCAATTGCTGGGATAACATGGAAAGTTTGTTCCTCAGCAATTTCTTCGATGATGACACCGAAGTGTCAATCAGAACCCTTTTGTATGAGAAGCAAAAAGACGGAGAGTCGGTTGACGATTTTGTCAAGCGCTTCCGTAGCAAAGCAATGAATTGCAGAGATCCTATTACAGAGAAGTTCATCCTGCAAACATGCCACAATAACCTCTCCATCGATGTCCTGGAAGCTTTGGGGGTCGTGCCATCCACAACTTGGAAGGAGTTAAAATCTCGGGGTGAACAAGCTGAGCACTTTCTTAAAAGAAAGAAAGCTGAGAGAGGCCAACCAATGACATCTGCAATCGTTGAGAATGCGACTCTCGATCCGAGGTTTCAAAAGGAATATTCTTTCGAAGATGATGAAGCTCCAGCCATATTAGAATACCTCCTCGCTAATGACAAAATCGAGCTACCACCTATTAAAGATCAGGATGGAGCTAAGAGGATTACAGATCCAAACTACTGTGCATATCACAGAAGGGCTCTTCATCCCACCGAGATTTGCTTTGGACTCAAAAACAAGTCCAAGCCCTAATTGACTCCGGCGTCATAACGACGAAAGAAGTCGAGTAAAGACGACCATACAACTCCAGTGGGTGCATGAGTATAAACTGTTTCCCCACACTCCAAAGAGTATATGAGTATAAACTGCTTCTCGATTATCCAACTGAGTACAATGTTAAACCCGGTTTCGCAAAGGAAGCTGGGGGTGGATGATTTATACAACGGGAAGTTCCTGGAGAATCTTATATTCTTAAGGATAACCCGAACATGCGACTGAGGATAACGTACTCCTCGTTACACCCAGTTTTGCAAAGAAAGCTGGGGGTGGTTAATTCATGTAACGAGAAGTTCTCGGAAGAATGTTAAATGTAATATTCTTAGGGATAACCCCGATCATTATGAACAAAGTGATAAACACTAAACTCCTACTATGACTTTCGAATACTCTTTTGCTGAGATGAGATTCGATCACCTCTTTAGATCAATCTTCCCTCACAAAATTCCCATTTTGGTCAAACCTTTAAACAGTTAGGATCAAAGCCAAAATCCCCTCTCGATTCGTTCCATGAACGAGAGGTCCACAAATTGAACGATCAAACCTTTAAACAGTTAGGATCGTCTCAAATTCCCATCTTGGTCAAACCTTTAAACAGTTAGGACCAAAGCCAAAATCCCCTCTCGATTCGTTCCATGAACGAGAGGTCCACAAATTGAACGATCAAACCTTTAAACAGTTAGGATCGTCTCAAACTCTCACTTGGTCAAACCTTACTACAGTTAGGACCACAGCCAAAATCTCCTTTTGATTCATTTTACGAACGAAAGGTCCAGCTTTGAATTGGATAATCAAACCTTATGACAGTTAGGATTATTCAAACCAATCCAGATTCTCTAAGTGGAGATCCCACTTCGAGTTTCCCTTGCACCAGGAGATAGAATATAAAATTCTTCCTCTCCATCATCGGGTTCATCTCTACCAACAAACAAGAGACCAGGAGATAGAATATAAAATTCTTCCTCTCCATCATCGGGTTCATCTCTACCAACAAACAAGAGACCAGGAGATAGAATATAAAATTCTTCCTCTCCGATTCCGGGTTTATCTCTACCAACAAACAAGAGACCAGGAGATAGAATATAAAATTCTTCCTCTCCATCATCGGGTTCATCTCTACCAACAAACAAGAGACCAGGAGATAGAATATAAAATTCTTCCTCTCCATCATCGGGTTCATCTCTACCAACAAACAAGAGACCAGGAGATAGAATATAAAATTCTTCCTCTCCATCATCGGGTTCATCTCTACCAACAAACAAGAGACCAGAATACTCCAATAGGTATACGAGTCTAAACTATTTCCCTAATCTCAACAGGAAGTTTCTGGAGAATATTACTCAGAATATTCTTAAGAATAACCTGAATACTCCAACTAGGTACACGAGTCTAAACTGTTTTCCTACCCTCAACAGGAAGTTTCTGGAGAATATTACTCAGAATATTCTTAAGAATAACCTGAATACTCCAACTAGGTACACGAGTCTAAACTGTTTTCCTACCCTCAACAGGAAGTTTCTGGAGAATATTACTCAGAATATTCTTAAGAATAACCTGAATACTCCAACTAGGTACACGAGTCTAAACTGTTTTCCTACCCTCAACAGGAAGTTTCTGGAGAATATTACTCAGAATATTCTTAAGAATAACCTGAATACTCCAATAGGTACACGAGTCTAAACTGTTTCCCTAATCTCAACAGGAAGTTTCTGGAGAATATCACTTAAAATATTCTTAAGAATAACCTGGCTACCCCAAATGGGTATACGAGGTTAAGCTATTGTGTTCTTATGGAGACTGATTTCACAAACACAAATTCCAGCTTCAATTCAAGATCTCGACAACAGTTAAGCGATAAACGCGATGCTGGATAAATCTTAGCTATTCTACAAAGCACTGAATAGATTGAGAGACAAAGAGATCAAAAGTTGAAGCCACCTACGGGTTCCTCTACACGATCTACTCAACCAAGCATTGAAAGGATCGTAAGTAAGATCTATCTTATCCAAAGCATCCCAGAACTCCTCTATAAAAGATTGAGTCTGGAATACTTTGGAGGGGGTATCTGTAGGCGTCAAAAAATGCTGAAAGATATCCAAATACAGCTCAAGAGGAAATCATCCAAAAAGGCAGAAAAAACACAAGTCTTGACTGTCTCGCCGTGCGAGACAGACTTGACTGTCTCGCCGCGCGAGACAGTCTTTACTGTCTCGCCGTGCGAGACAGAATTTACTGTCTCGCACGTGAGACAGCTTTCAGATGGTCAAAACCGCCTTTGTAACTGCCCTACACGTGCCACTAACTGTTCAAGAACGTGGGAAACGTCGTGGGCGAGAATCACGTGGATAACTGCCAAAATAACGGAGTTTGAAACGTGGGAAAGCAGTTACATCGAAAACTGCCAGAAATGTAGACAGTATTTTACTGTCTCGCTGGGCGAGACAGCAAATTTACTGTCTCGCTGGGCGAGACAGCAAACACTGTCTCGGCCAGCGAGACAGCAAACACTGTCTCGCCCGCCGAGACAGCAAATGCTGTCTCGCGAGCGGACGTTCAAGTTAGTGACTTTTTCTAGTTAACCTGAAAAGAAAAACAGAGTATGTCTTTATGACTTTTTTTGTGTGAGTCCTTGCCTCCCTTGGTGTGGTGGAAATCACCATTATTTATAGAGGGATTACAAGGGCACATTTGTAATTTTTGCAGAGTGCACGCAGTACTGGTCCAAACCTACTTTACACATGCCGGCAGTCTCTAAGTCAAGTCGACTTTGCACAGTGAAAGGACAATAGGATTTATGGCTCCCCCCCGGAGCTTTTTAAGGCTCTGGTTCGTACCGTCATTATGACCGACACAACATTAAATACATATGGTGACTAGGCGACGGATGTTGGCCTTCTTGTTTTGATGATGTTTAACAAACAATTTATTACTAATGTTGTTTGTCTAGTGTTTGTGCTTTTTGTATTTATTCTAACAAACAACATAGTTGGAGGTTGGATGGAATAGCGCTTCAACGATCATATCCAAAGGAGGTTGGCGGAATGTCGGATTGAAGCCTATACAATTCAAGTTAAAGATCAAGTTCAAGCTTCATCCGCAACGTGTACCAAGTTGAGCTACAATGAAGATCAAGATCAAGCTTGGGTTATATATATATATATAAGTTTTGGTTTCTATGCATATATATAGTTATATATATACATACATATGTTTTGAGTTTTTATGGTTATATATATGAAATTCTATATTTCATATTTTCTATTATGTTTTTGAAAACATTGCATAGAATATGCAATTTTTATATATATAGTTATATATATATATATACATAAGTTTTGGTTTTTATGCATATATATAGTTATCTATATACATACATGTGTTTTGAGTTTTTATGATTATATATATGAAATTATATATTTCATATTTTCTATTGTGTTTTTGAAAACATTGCATAGAATATGCAATTTTGTGAAAATATTGTATTCTTAGCTTATAGACTTCAATATCAGTTTATACATGTTTTACTAAGTCTATAAAAACATTTCACAAAGTTTCAAAAGTTGGTTTATGTCAAAACATCAAAATTCAAGTATCTCATATTTTCATGTTTTGGACTAGTTTGTAAAATGATGATATTTTTACATTTTTTGGACTAGTTTGTAAAATGATGATATTATCATGTCTACAATCATTCCCCAAAGTTTTACATTTTTTGGAATTTATTTGCTATTTTTAAACAGTGTTTTAAAATCAGCTCTAAAACCGATTTTTCTAGGATATCAGTTTTCGGTCGACCGGTACGGTCGACCGGTCAATTGACCATTCGTCAGTATTTTTCCAGAGAATCTTCGGTCGACCGGTCCGGTCGACCGAGATCTCAAATCGGTCGACCGACAGAATTTCCGGTCAACCGACGTTAGTCCAGAAAGTTTTCTTCGTGTTTTTGCTCTCATCGGTCGACCGACGGAATTTTCGGTCGACCGACAATAGAGCCGTTGGCTACTAACGGCTATTTCTGAGCTGTTTCTCTGGGGGCTGTTTTGTCATTTGTTTTGGGGTTTTTGTTGAGATCTTGGGTGGGTATAAATACCAAATTGCTGGTCTCTTTTCATGTAGCCAAGAAGTTTTTAAAGAAGTTTTTTTAACAAGGGTTTAAACTTGTTTAGTGTTTGTTTAAGTTTAAGAAGCTTTTAAGCATTTGAGTGTTTCGGTTTTGTGATTCAATTCTACAAGAGCTTGAGGAGATCATCCTTTGGTGTTTGGGCATTCAACTCATCTCTCTCTCACTCTTGATCTATAGAGAAGTTTTCCTTAAACTCAATTCTAGCTATTTATTGTTTTGATCTTAATTTCCATAAGCTAGATTTATATATTGAGTTTAATTGTTTTATTGATACTCTTTGTTTACACACACAACCATTGAGCTTATTGTATTTACATTCATAGTATAATTGGGTTGTGGGATTGTGTAACTTAGAGAGTGAGCTTATAATTTGTTCTCATTCATTGTAGAGAACAAATACTTTGTATTGAGCCTAATTGTGAGGATTCACTTGTAATACACTTGTACACCGAGAGAAGTGTGTGGTGAGAGACGGGGTCGAATCCAAGAGGAGTGGCGTCGGTTGACGTGCCTAGGGAGAGGTTGTAACCGAGCACTTGAGGAGGAGGACACGGGCTAGGACCAACACTTAGTGTGTGAGGTGTGATTACATAGTGATTGTATTGTGAGGTGTAAACGTTGTTCGGGTGAACGTAGAAAACCCGGTTGTGATAGTGGATTTCTCCCTGGGAGTGGGGAGCGGAGACGTACGACGGAAGATCCGAACTCCGTGATCATATCGTTTGTTTGTGATTGTATTGGCGTTCTTATTCTTGTTTTCATATCTTATATCGCCTTTGTGTATTGCTCATCATATTACCCTATCACTTGTGTAGATTGTTTTTTTTTACCCTTGTGTTGTTTATATATCCTTGCATATATACATATTCATCACATAGGATATATCTCTTCATTGTTTACATTGCTTATCCTAGCTTACAAATATTGTTGTATTTCATACTTGCTAGGATAACTTGTTAATAAGTTTTTATTGGCATTTAATCGGACTAGATTAGCATAAGACCCTAATCACCCCCCCTCTAGGGTCTAACATCATAAACCCCTCACGATTCGATCAGAATCTGTGATTTGGTGGTCCACGGGCTAACGCACCCCCGGCACAGGCAAAGATCCCACACAAGCAGCGATCCAAACAACGATCCTGCGTTTGTTTCCCAAGAGTTGTAATTTTTATTTTGTTGTGTAAAAGAAGTCTTATAAAAAGGCTATTTCTTTTGAATTTATTATAATCGAACGAAGATATAATGAATTCCACAGCAAAACCAACTTTTGACGCAAACACACCATGCTCCAATACCTTAAGAGCTTAAACTGTGTATACTCCAGTAAACGTACGAGTATAAACTGTGTCAACGTACGACGTTCGAAACCCTAGGATCAACGCCGGTCAACGCGTAACCCTAGGTCAATGCCAGTCAACGCGTTGCGATCAAAAAGTCAACGTGTGACGTTCGAAACGCTAGGGTCAATGCCGGTCAACGTGTAACCTTAGGTCAACGCTAGTCAACGCGTTGCGATCAAAAAGTCAACGTGCGATGTTCGAAACCCTAGGGCCAACACCGGTCAACACGTAACCCTAGGTCAACACTAGTCAACGTGTTGTGATAAAAAAATCAACTCAATGACACGAGCCAAACTCAACTCATCAGTTGTAGATTTGAGACTTCGACGATGGCCAGACGATAAACGCAACGCCGGAAGGATTTTAGCTATTCATCAAAGCATCGAGTAGACTGAAAATCGAAGGAGTCAAGAATCGAAGCTAACTACAGGTCCTTTACGCCGACTGAAGGCTGGACCAATCACATCCAAAGTATTCCAGCCTCTTCTACAAAAGAAACGAGTCTGGAATGCTTTGGAGGGGGTATCTGTAGGCATCAAAAATTACCTATAGGTTTACATGAACAGCTCAGTGTTAAGAAATGACGATGAACGTCACCATCTGGTTCACAGAAGCTTGATTGATGTCGGTGAACGCTTGAAGTAAACGGACGAACTACGTGAAACAACGGAACTTCGGAATGACAAAGGAACGGACTAATCAGGCACCTCGTGTCGTTCACAAACGGTGAAATACCCATCATGTCTTATTTATTCCACAGATGATCTAATTATTGGAGTATATAGAACTCCCCGTCGGCTTTCCAACGCACTTTGAATCACTCAAATCCGAGTTCGGACGAAGAATTTATGGCGGAAATAATCAAACAGGCATAACGGAGCGTCTCAGGCTGAACTGGGGCACCCGAGGTGTCTCGGCACGGGCGAGACACCCTAGGGTGTCTCGGCCAAAGCCTCGGCCCAGGTTGAGACACCCTGGGGTGTCTCCAATGCAGAAATGGCCTTTTACGCGGTTTTAACCGCCCGAACTCCCCCAAGCCTATAAATACAGCCCCTGGAGCCTCATTTTTGGGGATCTGGAATTTTAAAGATTAGGCGGAGCCCTGCCAGATTGAAGACTGAAGGTACACGGATTTTAGAGAGGAGGAGGAGAGATCGGATCGAGATCTTCAACGCAATAGAGAGAGAGAGTCGTCAGATCTGCATAACCCGCATCCGTTCCTTAGGATTATCCCGTTGCGGTAATCTTAAGAAGAGTGATTATCTCGCTTCGCCGAGATAAGAGCTATGGTTTCTCGATCCTTTCGAGGATAGACGAAGCTCTGCCTAATTTTTCAGCAATCAGATCTGATCGACGGTGGTCCACGGATAAACCCCGACACAGGCAAAGATCCCACGCAAGCAGAAGACCGATAAACGATCTCCGCGTTTATTTGATAAAGTTGTAAACTTTTTATTTTCATTGTGTAAGGAGATCTTATAAAAAGATCAACTCTTTATTTTATTCGAGTTTATTGTAACGACTAAAGTTGTAATAGATTCGATGACAATGGAAACATCAACTTTCACCTCAAACACAAAGCCCTAACGAGTTGGCGCGCAAGGCGTTGGCGCTGCCTTTAGCGAGCTCTCTTCGATAAAATGGGCGCGCCTTCTGTACTCAACTTCTTGATTGAGGAGGAGTTCAGATCTACAGATCCGAACTCGTTGGAGACCGGAAGGGCGTTGCAAGGTTCAGCTATCGCAGCAACGGGGGCGTTGATCGTCCTACGATTGCGAGAAGCGGAGGATCTGGAGGAGGACGAGAGGTATTCTTCGTACTTCTGTTGGTCAAACTCGTATTCGACCACCTCTTCAACCGGGATCTTAATCATCGGTTGTGACACCACGGCCTCGGCAGCGAGACCGTTGGCTCCCACTATGATCGCCAGCTTGTTTGCATCGAAAATTATTATATTCATTGTGGTATTCATTACAACTTCGGTCGTTACAATGAAAACAAAAAGATAGTCTTTTTATAAGACTTTTACACAATGAAAATGAAAAAAATACAATTCTCGTCAAACAAATGCAGAGATCGTTTATCGGTCTTCTGCTTGTGTGGGATCTTTGCCTGTGCCAGGGTTTATCCGTGGGCCGCCTTTGATCTGGATCCGGTTGATGGAAAATTCTGCAGAGCTTCGCCTTCGCCGAGGAAGTATTTGATTTGAAGCGCTGAGATCGACCAAGCGAAATCAGTAGCTCTTCTCGAGATTAAGACCAAGCCTAATCTCGAGGAACGGACGGGAACTGGTGTCGGATCTCTCGAACTCTCCTTTTTTATTGTTTTCGGTGAAAGTTGCTGTTTTCATTACTATCGAATCTATTACCACTTTAGTCGTTACAATAAACTTGAATAAAATAAAAGGTTGATCTTTTTATAAGATCTCCTTACACAATAAAAATAAAAAAAAGTTTACAACTTTATCAAACAAACACAGAGATCGTTTATCGGTCTTTTGCTTGCGTGGGAAGTTTGCTTGTGATGGGGATGTTGATATCCGTGGACCACCGTCGATCAGATCTGATTGCTGAAAAATTAGGCAGAGCTTCGTCGATTCGCGAAGGAATCAAGAAGCCGTAGCACTTATCTCGACAACAGCACTTATCTCGACAACAGCGAGATAATTGCTCTTCTTAATATCACCACAACGGGGTAATCTTAAGGGACGAACACGAGAACTGCAGATCTGACGAGCTCCTCTTCTTTATGCCGACGAACTCGTCTTCTTTATGCCGACGAACTCGATCTGATCTCTCCTCCTTCTCTCTAAAATTCGTGCACATTTTGATTTTCAATCCGGCAGGGCTTCGCCAACACTCGAGAATTCCAGATCCCGAAAAATGAGGGCCTGAGGCTGTATTTATAGGCTCGGGGGGAGTTCGGGTGGTTGAAACTGCACAAAAGCCTGTTTTTAGGCCTGGAGACACCCTTGGGTGTCTCAGCGAGGCCGAGACACCCAAGGGTGTCTCGGCTCAGGCCGAGACACCTCGGGGTGTCTCAACTCAGACTGAGACGCTCTTTTCCGTGCACTTGTCCGTTTCCGTCGTAATTTCTTCGTCCGAACTCAGATTCGAGTGATTCAAACTGCGTTGGAAAGCCGACGAGGAGTTCTATAAGCTCTGATGATTATATCATTGTGGATTAAGCTGGGATAGAAGCATCGTTTCGTCTTTTGTAAGCGATGCGAGACTCCCGATTAATTAGTTCGTGTCTTCGTTATTCTGAAATTCCGTTACTTCACGTAGTTCGTCGATTCACTTCAAGCGTTCATCGACGTCAATCAAGATTCTGTGACTTGGATAGTGATGTTCCTCATCTCCTCTTATCTTTGAGCTGCCCACGGAGACCTATAGGTAATTTTCGATGCCTACATTTATGTTGAAGAACTTGCCAAGATCGGTCAACCCTCGCTGAAATTCATGCTCCTTTGACTCCTCAATCCGACAACACCTCATCGTCTTGATAATTAATCCCCCTGCTGAAAGGAGACCATAGACTTATATTTATAGGCTTCAGTTAGGGATTTTTAGGATAAGAATGGATGATTCTTCCTTATCTTTAGTTAATAACTGATTAACTACGTTTGGGGATGATATCAAATCAGTTAGGATGCTCAGGAACCAACAAATCCAGCGAAAACCGCTTTAAAACCGTCAAAACGTGTTTCGGGCTCCGGACTGGGTGGCGCAGGTCAGACAGATCCGACCCGCGCTTGATCGGGTCAGTTGACCGACGCGCGCGAGTTTGACGGATGCACGCTGTTGGCCTTCTTGTTTTGATGATGTTTAACAAATAATTTACCACTAATGTTGTTTGTCTAGTATTTGTGTTTTCTTATTTATTATAGACAAACAACATTGTTGGAGGATGGATGGAATAGAGCTTCAACGATGATATCTAATGGAGGTTGGCGGAATATCGGGTTGAAGCCTTGCTATTCATAGTTAAAGATCAAGTTCAAGCTTCATCCGCACGTGTACCAAGTTGAGCTCAATGAAGATCAAGATCAAGCTTGGGTAATTTAGTTTAGGAGTTTATATTATGTGTGTTAGTACCTTAAGCACAATTATCATATACACACACGTATTTGGTTTCTAAGCTCAAATATTGTATTCTGAGTTTATAGACTTAACAATCATCATATACATATTTTATCAAGTCTATATAATCATTGTACAAAGTTTCAAAACATTGTTTATGTCAAAACATCAAACTTCATGTATATCACTTTTTTCATGTTTTGAACACTTTTACAAAATAATGAGATTTCACAATTGGGAAATGCAAATTGGAAAATTCTTTTTGTAACATGTTCAAAATATTATTTACAAACATTTTTCAAAGTTTCATCAAGTTTGTAATTGATTTGTTATGTTTAAAGGAATTTACAAATTCACGTTTTTGTTCGTGCACATGTTCGTGCATGTTTTACAAAACTGATGAGTTTTCGCAAATGGGAAGTGATATTTGAAAAATTCTTTCTCTGACATGTTTATATACATGTTTAGAAACTTTTCTCTAGTTTTTACTATTTTTGGAGTTGATTTACTGTGCCAAATTGATTTTACAAAATCGTATATGTTAACAGTTTTTCAGAAACTGTAAATTTGTGTTCAAATATTTATTTCACTCAACTGAGAAAAGATTTTTAAGAAATTCTTTCTTTGAGATGTTATTCTACATTTCTAGAACATTCCCACAAAATTTCATAATTTTTAGAGTTCATTTACTATTTTAAATTGATTTTACAAAACAGCTGAGCACTGCTACAGTAACTCCGGTCGACCGGAAATGTCTCTGGACGTGGTTACTGTAGCATAACGGCTATATTTTCCAGATTTTCCGAAAATGTCTCTGGACAAGTTTAAAGAGTTTTAAAAAAGGGTTTAAGTGTGTTTTAGTATTTGTTTGGTTTGAAGATTGTTTTCACAAGTAGAGGAGATCATCTTCTTGTTTGGGCTCCAATCTCCATCTCTCCATCTTGTCATCTATTGGAGAAGTTTTCTAAACTCTATCTAGCTTTACATTTGCTTAGTTATTTGATTATCATTCTTTAAAGCTAGTTTTTTTATATAGAGTTTAGATTTGATTATATTATCTTATTGTTACACACACCCACTTGAGCTTATTGTATTTTCATACATAATATATTAGGGTTGTGAGAGATTGTAACATTGAGTTGTGCTTAATTGTATTCTCATCTATTATAGAGAACAAATTTATATTTGTTACATTGCGAGTGGTGTAAGGTTTTCGGTGAGCTAGAAAACCGAGCGTGTTGTGAAGTTTTCGGTGAACTAGAAAACCGAGTGTGAGGAGTGAACGTTGTTCGGTGAGCGTTGAAAACTGACACTGTGAGGTGCAAACGTTATTCGGGTGAGCGTAGAAAACCCGGTTGTGATAGTGGATTTCTCCCCGGGAGTGGGGAGCGGAGACGTAGGACGGAAGGTCCGAACTCCGTGATCATATAGTGTGTTTGAGTGTGCTTTGGCGTTTATTTATATTTGTGCTCTTTGCTCATATCGCCATTGTCTCATTATTCATATCATCCTCTATCTTGTTTCATATTGTTTACCCTTGTTTTAGTTTTATATCATTGCACATACATTGTCTATATCTCTTTGTTAGGATATATCTTATTGTTTATTTTGAGCTTTATTTGTATCTTGCTTGCCTTTTATATTATGGATATGCATGGTTTAGGTTATGCCATTAATATTGCTCCTAGGTTAGATAATTTTTCTTATGCCCAATGGTGTGTTAGATTTAAATTTTTTGTTCAATCTAAATACTTTGATTTATGGGAAATTATAGATGATGCCTATATTGTGCCCACTATGGAGAAATCCAAGTGGAATAAAAATGATCATCATATGTTTACTATGAACAATATTTTGTTAGAATATTTGCTAAATGCTTTTAACTCATCTATGTCTAACAAGTTTGTTCATGTTGATAGTGCTTACACCTTATGAAAATTAATTAAAGCACATCAAGGGGACTTGGAGGCGATCCAACAAGTTTTGGCGGATCCGACTTCAAGTTCATATGGAGCGTCATGCACACGTGCACTAGGCGATAGCCCTAGTGAGGTTTGCGAGTTCGAAAACATAAATGATTTACCTAATGATGAACTTGCTTGTGCATATGATAGGTTAATACATGCCTACACTAAGTTGCATAATGATTTTATTGATTTAAAAAGCAAGCATGATAATTTAGAATCCAATCATGAGGAGCTAGTGTCAAAATTGGATGTCATTGCAAAAGAAAATACCATGCTTAAAGAAAACAATGACATGTTAATTTTGGAAAATGAAAAATTACCATGTTAGAAGTAGAGTCTATTAGAAGTAAATTTACATCATTTAAAAATGATCATATTTGCTCTACTTATATTGACAATGCTTCTATGCCTAATGATGAGTTGAACAATATTAAAAATCGTATTTCATCTTTAGATTCTATGCCTAATGATGAGTTGAACAATATTAAAAATCGTATTTCATCTTTAGATTCAACTCTTAACACATGTATTGTTAATAACAAGAAACTTATGGACTTATGTGCAAAGTCTCGTGCTAACTCTTCAAAACCAAGCACTCACTATGCACATATGTATAACAAAGTTTACAAATATTGTATTTGCGGCCGAAAAGGCCATTTAGCTAAATTTTGCTATGATGCACATAAACCAACAAAGACTAATGCTCATTGTGCATCTCATGTAGTTTCTTCATCACATATGTACACACACATGCACCCATTGCTCATCATAAGCATGCTCATGTGTATAGATGTGATCATTGTGGTAGATTTGGTCATTTGGCCAAATTTTGTTTTGATTTAAAGAGAGTTTCGCATTTGCAAAATAATTTTAAAAGATCATCCATGTTTGCAAATGTTTCAAATGTTTCTCGTGCGTATGTTTATGGTCAACAAAATCAAATGGGCCTCTTTCATTGCACTAATTGCAATCGGAAAGGTCATTTACACAATTTTTATTTTGACCGTGTTCGTGCATCATATGTGCCCAAGTGAGTTCATAACCCTAGGGTTTTGAGCTTGAATGATAGGGGTCATGTCCCTAACAAATCCGGCACCAAAAATGCTTGGGTGCCAAAATAATTTTTAAACCAAGAATTTTAGTGTTTTTATTTTTCTCTTTCTTGGTTTTGAAAAATGTATTTTAAACTTTTATGAAAACAATTCTTTTTATTGATTAAATTCTTTTGTTTTCATGATTATTGGTCTTGCTTTCATGAGAGATTTGTATTTATATAACCCTCCGGATTTATTTGGTGTTTATTCCCAAATCTTGTTTACCGGGTGCTAAAATATTTATATGGGTTGATACTAGCTCAAGAGCTAGATATAGTTGCCTCTCTTGATTCTTGAATCAATGATGATTTGATTTTACCTTTTTGGATTTAAACTTTGATTTATGAATTCTTTTGGTTGATTTGTTTTCATTTGAAAACTTTTTGCATGATTCTCATGTTCCTCTTCTTTTGATTTCATAAATCTATTCTTTTATATGGTTTTTATATTTTTTTTGTGTTAATGAGACACTATTTTCATATTGACATACTTATATGTGTTCTCATTATCTTCATGTATGTGAGTAAATTTTTAGCATATTCATGTATGCTTGCTCACATATGTTTTGCCATGATCTTCATCGCATATATTCTATATGGCTTTTTGATAGGGGGAGCAATCCCTATATATATTCTTTTTATACTCACCTATGCTTATTGATAGGGGGAGCTTTCGCTCTCTTAATTCTTTTGTCCCCTTTTTGATGTTGTCAAAGGGGGAGAAATATTGTGAGTATATTCTTTCTTGTTTATATGCATGATATATTATACATTAGATCAAGATCATTGCTTGGGTAACTTTAGTTTAGATTTTATATTATGTGTGTTAATTACCTTAAGCTCAATATCATATACACACACGTATTTGGTTTCTATGTATATATATAGTTATATCAAACTTCATGTATATCATTTTTTTCATGTTTTGAACACTTTTACAAAATAATGAGATTTCACAATTGGGAAATGCAAATTGGAAAATTCTTTTTGTAACATGTTCAAAATATCATTTGCAAACATTTCTTAAAGTTTCATCAAGTTTGGAATTGATTTGTTATGTTTAAAAGAATTTACAAATTCACGTTTTTCTTCGTGCACATGTTCGTGCATGTTTTACAAAACTGATGAGTTTTCGCAAATGAGAAGTGATATTTGAAAAATTCTTTCTCTGACATGTTTATCTACATGTTTAGAAACGTTTCTCCAGTTTTTACTATTTTTGGAGTTGATTTACTGTGCCAAATTGATTTTACAAAATCGTATATGTTAACAGTTTTTCAGAAATTGTAAATTTGTATTCAAATATTTATTTCTCTCAACCGGGAAAAGATTTTTCAGAAATACTTTCTCTTACATGTTATTCTACATTTCTAGAACATTTCCACAAAATTTAATAATTTTTGGAGTTCATTTACTATTTTAAATTGATTTTACAAAACATCTGCGCACTGCTACAGTTACTCCGGTAGACCGGAAATGTCACTGGACGTGGTTACTGTAGCATAACGGCTGTATTTTCTAGATTTTGATATATCCGTTTTTTTTTGTCTTTTTGCTTGGTTTTTTTGGGTTTGTTTCATGAGCCTATATATACTCCATGCCCTCATACTTCTAAGGGTACTCAAGAAATATTTTAAACAAGTTTAAAGAGTTTTAAACAAGGGTTTAAGTGTGTTTTAGTGTTTGTTTGGTTTGAAGATTGTTTTCACAAGTGGAGGAGATTATCTTCTTGTTTGGGCTCTAATCTCCATCTCTCCATCTTGTCATCTATTGGAGAAGTTTTCTAAACTCTATCTAGCTTTACATTTGCTTAGTTATTTGATTATCATTCTTTAAAGCTAGTTTTTTATATAGAGTTTAGATTTGATTATATTATCTCATTGTTACACACACCCACTTGAGCTTATTATATTTGCATACATACTATATTAGGATTGTGAGAGATTGTAACATTGAGTTGTGCTTAATTGTGTTCTCATCTATTGTAGAGAACAAATTTATATTTGTTACATTGTGAGTGGTGTAAGGTTTTCGGTGAGCTAGAAAACCGAGTGTGTTGTGAAGTTTTCGGTGAACTAGAAAACCGAGTGTGAGGAGTGAACGTTATTCGGTGAGCGTTAAAAACCGACACTGTGAGGTGTAAACGTTATTCGGGTGAGCGTAGAAAACCCGGTTGTGATAGTGGATTTCTCCCCGGGAGTGGGGAGCGGAGACGTAGGACGGAAGGTCCGAACTCCGTGATCATATAGTGTGTTTGAGTGTGCTTTGGCATTTATTTATATTTGTGCTCATTGCTCATATCGTCATTGTCTCATTATTCATATCATCCTCTATCTTGTTTCATATTGTTTACTCTTGTGTTAGTTTTATATCCTTGCACATACATTGTCTATATCTCTTTGTTAGGATATATCTTATTGTTTATATATCATTGCTTATATTTTTATCATATAGGATATATCTCATTGTTCATATTGCTTATCCTAGCTTATATTCTTGTTGTATTTCATACTTGCTAGGATAACCTGTTAATTAATTTTAATTGGCATTTAATCGGATTAGATTAGCATAAGACCCTAATCACCCCCCTTTAGGGTCTAACACACACGATTTGACCGACATGCGCGAGTTGATTGTTGGGCGCGCGTTGATTAATGCGCGTGCGTATGTTGGCGTGCGCGAGTTGATTGACGCGCACGTGTTGATTAATGCACGTGCGTATGTTGGCGTGCGCGAGTTGATTGACGCGCGCGTGTTGACCGACTCACGCGAGCTGATTGACCCGCGAGCTGATCGACGTGCGCGTGTTGATTAAGGCGCACGAGTTGATTGGCGCAAGCGAGCTACTTGGCGTTTGCCGTTGTGGTAGTTCGTTGTCGTGTCATCAACGGTTCGCCGATTCGTTTCATGCGCTTGTCGACGACAGATAATCCTCTTAGACTTGGATAACGACATTCGTTGTCTTCTCTTCGTCTCGAGCTGTGTACGGACACCTATAGGCATTTTTAGACGCCTACAATAATGACTTTGTAAATTATTAAAATTTTGGAAATAATAATGATCTAGGAAATAAAGGTTTAGAAGTTTATAATACATTTATTAAACTTACAATGCCTTTGTAATTTAATAACTCAAAAAATTAAATAAGATGCTAGTGACCTAAGAAAAAGGCATTATAGATGTAGTTAATAGGCGACAGAGATCTAATATATAATAAATTAGGTAACAATGAGTGTCATGTTAACGCAAGCTTAAGATATTTACGGGTATATTTGAAAATATCATTAAATAATTTTTTCATCTCTTAGATTATTAATGGAAAAGAAAAAAAAAATAGAAGGTGCTACACTTGCGTATATAAAGGGTATAAAAGCTCAGGCATAAGCATTCTATCCTATACCAACACACTCATAAAAAATGACAACCTCAACCCACATGGTCTTTGCACTGCTTATAATTTTAGTTTCATCTATGCTCCTAATTAAGTTGTAGTGTCTATGGAAAGGAGGCAACATTTTGGCTACAAAGCAATGGCGCCAACTGGAAACAACAATGACAATGATGAAAATAAAGTCAGAGAAGAGAAAGTTAGTTTGAATACTATTTTTAGGGAAGATAGGGAGATGTGATATCTGTCATAGTCCTCACACGTCTGGTTCAGGCTAGATTGAACTGTATAACCGCATCCAAAATCGAGGAATGGAGAAACCAGGTTATAATTTGCATTCTAGAATAAAGTAATTAAACACATGTTTTTTTTTTTCTAAAACAAAACGTTGTCAACTTACACAGTTTTTGTTTAGTTACCAATATGTTTCAATCAGAAATATGGGATAAACACCAAAAATTATGCACAAGTATGTCAACCAAGAACTCCACCACCATAAATAAGTACTTACCAAGGTAAAATATACAAATACTCTATTAGTCTTCGGTCAAACCTAAGTAATCAAAGTTCAATGAAAACAAATTAGATTTTGGTATGGGCTACCGTATTGGGCTTCTTTTTCTTGACCCGCATTACCACTTCGATATTTTTTTGTTACTCCGGCATCATTTTGGTATATTTGTTCTTGTCTCCGACGGTCAAATAGGCCCAACAGTCGAACGCCGACCAGAAAAACTAACGAATCGCTGAGCTAGGGTGTATTAGTTAGTAATTATTTTGATAATTAAGGTTAGTTGAAGCACGTGATCTTATCTTTTTCATTCAAAGTTATGAAAGAATTAGGTTAGGGTTAGGTTTATCAAATCAAAGTTCTCTCTCTCTCTCTCTCTCTTTCTCAAGAATTCTTTCCTTACCATCCCCCTACCTTATTATGAAAGATCGGCAAGATCAATTATGAGATGGGCATCACTGGTCTTGCTTCTACTTCATTATGTAGGGAGCACTTGAGAGCCATCATCAAATTTACGGGTGCCTGCATTGCAGTTATGCCCTTTTGAAGCAAATCATTTTTTTTTCTTCTTTTCCTTTTAACTAAGGAGTGCAAAAAACCAATTCGGATACTTCCTCAGAAAATATCTCCCTAATATTGATGGTTGTCCCTAAAAGAAGGCAATAATGTGTGGACTAAGAGCAAGTCCAGCAAGCTCCCAGTTAGGAGTCCTAGTCATCAAGCTCTCAAGAGCTCTCAAGCATTTTGGTATAAAAAATTATAAAAATAGGCCTTGGGAGCATCTCCTTATTTTATGGAGCTCCAACAAGCTCCTAGTTAGGAGCTCCAACAATATCAAAAAAACCCCTCTTCTATTTTGATATTTTACCCATTACTTTTAATTATATTTAAACCTCTTGTATTTTATTTCTAACCGTTGGATACGGTCTTCGAGGGAGCGCACACGGTCTTCGAGCTAACCCGCGGCTTTCGAGGGTACGCACACGGTCTTCGAGGTAACGCACACGGTCTTCGAGGTAACTCGCGGTCTTCGAGGGAACGCACACGGTCTTCGAGGTAGCTCGCGGTCTTCGAGGTTGGGCACGAACTTCGAGGTATCGAAAACTTTGACCGTCAACCGACTGATTCCTATAAAATTCGATGCCTTCTCACCTCAACCCATCGTCTCCCAGAACAAAATGTCTAGCTCATCTAGCTCAAGCGATGATGAAACGATGAAGACGTTCTTTTTTATGGGAGCTGCTGTCGTCGAGGAAGAAGAACAAGGGAAAGGTTCAACTTCAGTTCAACACAAAAGACGTACCGTGCTCCATCGATACCGACTGGAAGGCCACAATCGGTTGTTCCAAGATTATTTTGCTGACACACCAACATATCCTCTTCATTATTTTCGTCGAAGATTCAGAATGTCGCGTTCGTTATTCCTTCGAATCCACGACGCTGTCGTCGAACATGACAAGTACTTCGTCCAAAAGAGGAATGGTGCTGGACAGTTAGGACTATCTAGCCTTCAAAAGATTACTGCAGCTATGCGGATGCTCGCATATGGAGCATCCGCTGACGCCGTTGACGACTACGTTCGGATCGGTAAAAGTACGTCGCTTGAGAGCGTGAAGAGGTTCGTTCGATCGATTATCAACATCTTTGGGGAGGAATACCTTCGTTCACTGACTAATGAAGATGTTGCACGCCTGCTCGAGGAGGGTTCACAACGAGGTTTTCCTGGTATGCTTGGGAGCATTGACTGCATGCACTGGGTATGGAAGAACTGTCCAACCGCCTGGCAAGGTATGTATACTGGGCATTTTCATGAACCTACAATTATTTTGGAGGCCGTAGCTAGCAAAGATCTTTGGATATGGCATGCCTTCTTTGGACTGTCGGGGTCTCACAATGACCTCAACGTGCTACATCGTTCTCCGGTTTTCGCACAACTTGCGGAGGGAAGAGCATCACCGTGCAACTATACTATTAATGGCCACGAGTACACTATGGGATACTATCTCGCCGACGGGATTTACCCAGAGTGGTCCACATTAGTGAAGACTATTCCAGCACCGCGAGGAAACAAGCATAAATACTTTGCTCAACAACAAGAGAGCGCAAGAAAAGATGTTGAGCGAGCTTTTGGCGTGTTGCAAGCTCGATTTGCGATTGTTCGTGGACCAGGACGTTTCTGGCAACCTAGTGTGCTGAAAGACATCATGACAGCTTGCATCATAATGCATAACATGATCGTTGAAGATGAACGAGATTGTCAATTGGACAACAACTTCGACTTTAATGATTCGATACCAGTCGTTGAACCTTCTCATGTGCAGACGGTGCCTCTAACTGAGTTCATCCAAAATCATCATCGAATCAGGAACACGCAAACACACAAATCACTAAAGAATGATTTGATCGAGCATCTGTGGCAGCTCAAGGGATCCATCGACGAGGATTAAGTTTCTTTATGTCTAATGTAATTTCAGCAAAGAAGTTCGAGTTGTTGTACTACGCCAATTTTCTTTTCAATGAAGTAGTTGTTTTCATTAAATGCCAAATTTTTCAACTTCAAGTAGAATCATAAATCTAATACAAGATAATTAGGAAGAGCTAATTAGGATGCGATGCGAGTACAATCATAAATCTAATACAAGATAATTAGGAAGAGCTAATTAGGATGCGATGCGAGTACAATCATAATCTAATACAAGATAATATATGATAATTAGGCAGAACCCTTAGACATCCACCTCTCCAATATCTCTGCCTGACTCATTTCAAAGTATTGTCGTTGAACTGAATTGAGTGTTGAGAGATCCATCTTCATGATATCGTCATCTTGTTTCTTCTGTTTTAGCTCTATTTTTTGATTGGTGGTTTGCTTCATCCACGCGAAAGCCTCTCCCATGATGGACGTAGCGGATCCAGAGCTTTCCACATTTTGTTTCCTCTTGAGCTTTGCCGCTTTCCTCCCTTCAGGCCTTGCTATAACATCTTCCGAGTCAGTGTTCAACTCGATGGGGGTCGCTGGCATGGAATTGTTTGGTGAGGAATCAGAGGTAGCGATTCTTCTCGGCTGTGATCGAATCTTATTGTAAGATTCCATTTGTTGGATCCACTTTTGATGATGACGCAACTCAACCCAGCAATGGTCAAACACGAATGGTTTACCATAAAGAGATTGGTATAATTCTTTTACTTCTGCAGTCTACACAAGAGTTAATTTTAGAATAATCAAACATAATTAAACATATTGAATCTGAGCAAAAATAATCAAACATAATTAAATATTTACCTGGTCAATAATTCCCGTACCAGATCTTTGTCTTCCTTCAATCTGAGCAACGCACCCACAAAATTTGTTGACGGACAATTGAATCGTTGACCAACGATGCATCATTTGGTTTGGCGTGCGGCTCGTTGGATCGGTGGAGTATAGGATAAAATAGTCGTTAGCTCGGTGCCAAAACTTATCTTTGTGTTGCCCCGTACCTTGGATGGCGTCTTGGCTCGTGTTCAGCCAAGCAGACACAAGAAGCTTATCCTCGTGGACAGTCCAATTTTCGGACCGCGTGTAAGCCTTCTTCTTCTTTGTGGTCGGTGTTTCTTGGGATGACACTTGTTGTGTTGCAGATTGCGATAACTCGATGGGGTTACCTTCTTCTACGACTTCTGTATAGAACGGTGGGTATAAGGTCTATCCTTCACCGGCAAGGAGGTGCGAATAATAGTTTTGTGACGGATCCATAAGATTTGTAATTTGATAGGGAAATATAGATTTTTTTTTATGAGAGAGTTGTGTGGAATGATTTGTGTATTGAAGTAAAACGAATTTATAGAAGATTTTTTACAACGGTAACTTTTTCAACGGCTTCATTTTTAACGGCTGAATTCTGGAGAGGAGCTTGTGTCCGTGTTTCATACAACGATAAAATTTCCAACTCAAGAGGTAAAAATCACAACGGTAAAATTCACAACTCAGGCAATTAAAAAAAAATCCCAAATCAAAACACCAAATCCCAACCTCAAACAACGCACCCAAAAAAAAACACTACATCTTCTCCCAAATCCCAACCTCAAACAGCGCACCCAGATAAAAAAAAACAAAGAACTCTTCATCTTCTCCCCCAAATCCGATACCCAAATCCCACCCCTTGGACAACCTCAAAAATCCCAAATCAAAACACCAAATCCCAACCTCAAACAACGCACCCAAAAAAAAAAAACACTACATCTTCTCCCAAATCCCAACCTCAAACAGCGCACCCAGATAAAAAAAAACAAAGAACTCTTCATCTTCTCCCCCAAATCCGATACCCAAATCCCACCCCTTGGACAACCTCAAACGGTCGGAGACCAACCCCACCCCTTCGACAGTCGGAGGCACCCCAGCCACCCCTTCGACAGTCGGAGGCCTCTTCGCCAGCCACCCCTTCGACAGTCAGCCACGACAACCACGACCTCCTCTTCGCCTCGCGTTCCTCTTCGGCTCCGACGACATCAAGGTCTGGTCCCAAACCCCAAATCCTCTTCGACAGTCAGCCACGACGACCCCAACCCCAACCCCTTCGACAGTCAGCCACGACGACCACGACCTCCGACTGGTTCCTGATTTGGTATGATTTTCTTGTGGGGGGGGTTTTGTAAAATGTCACCCCAGTTGGGAGCTCCCAAGCGCTCCACAAATTTGTGGAGCGTTTGGGAGCTCTGAAGGATTCGACATCCACGTAGGAACGGAGAGCCTAGTTGGGAGCGGCTTCAGAGCTTGCTGGAGGGGGGTTTGGCAAGAACCATCGCCACATCAGCCTTCAGAGCATAGTTCGGAGCTTGCTGGACTTGCTCTAACTACATATTTATGTTATTTGGTTTAATTATCTTTTGTTGTGAATTTCGAGAACTACGTACACTTTGCGTCAGCTCAATGGAACCCTCTTGTAGGATTATAATTTTGTTAGATTTTGGTTCTATTAGAAAGGCGATTAGTCAAACAAAAGTGGATTCACCCCTTGTTGTCGTTATATCTCAGAGGAATTTCACTTAGTCATATTGGTACGGGTCTCAAATCGAACATCTTCAGAAAAAAATTCAGTTGAAAACAAGATGTTACAAGTTTCCACCGTCCAATCTAGGTAAAAGACAATGTGACGTTGTAGACCAAACTTATTTTTAGTAGTTTAGGTATCCTAACACGTCTTTGTGTTTAAAAAAAACTAAATTACATCAATTTTTATAAGCAAATAAGCCAGCTATCCTACTGTGTCTTTTATGCAAAACATACAGAATATAGATTAATATAACAAATAAAAAGTGAACAGGTATGAGGCAACTAATGCTGAGGGCCGAGTTACCCATTCAAGAGACAAAGAACATGTTACATATCCATTTGTGCACTGACATATAAAACAGGTGAACAGGTATAAGTTAGCGATACAATCAGCATATAATTAACAATATAGAAGAGAAATACGTACGAAGATGAGTTTGAAATAGGATACCGGTCTTCCTTTTATTAGAGCATTCATCATCACCATTATCATCATCATCTTCCTCTTTTTTTAGTAACCTCCTGCTTCCTTTCCTTTCTATAAGATGATTACTAACCTCCATTTCTATTTTTGCCCTTTCTACAAGACGAGAAAACAGAGAAGATCATAAAAGATAGACATTTTTGCCACTGCCCCCTTATGATGAGATGGTGGTCTAAAATGAATTATATTCTTGTGAACACATCTTTCGAATTAGATATCATTAACAATTCTAGAAAATATTTGAACTCCTAAAGTGTTGCATACCAAATCAATGCTAATTACTATAGTGTTTACGAAAATAGACTATAGTGAAATCTTTAAAGTGTTGTGTGCCAAATCAATGCAACGACTAACCTTAAGCATATCTATGCAGATGAAAGCTACATTTCCCTCAATACACTCCTATAGCTTGAGACATCAATATACTTTTCTTTTTTCTTTTTTAATTTTTCTCATCTTGAAATCATTACTCCATACATTGTAAGAGTGCCAACCATACTGAATTAAATCGGTCTTATAAGTAACAAAAATCAATACACAGTCACCTGAATTTCCATACTAAGCACACGAATGAGAATCCGCCAAGGCTATGCATTAGTGATTTATTTATTTCCAAAATTCCCATCATAGTAAATAACAAAGCTTACAGCAGAAAAAATTCAGTTAAGCATGAAGCCTATGATGTGATTTCATCAAATATGCATGCTTTCTTATGTATGTAATTTTCTGCGAGCGTGTAAACTGAATATAGCAATCAAACCCAAATCACTACTAAAGAACAAGATTACCCAAAATGAGAGAACAAATAAAAGAAATTGTAATGGAACAAAGATAAGAAAGCAAGGTAGGGATAAACTACGCAAATATTTTGAGGAAAACTACTGTAATAAAAAAACGTTATGCATTAACCTTATACATGCATTACAATAATAATAAAAAAGTTTAGAGGCTCCTCAGATTTCTATTTACCTCGACGTTGAAATAGTGGATTCAGTAATTGGAAGTATAAAAAGGAGGCAACTTTGAAGAATCCATCATAACTGAAGCAGAAATCCGTATCAAATAGTGACTTCGATTCAGCAGTTTGATCAAAATCTGAAAAGGATTTTGGAAAGGACTTAAAGGAAAGAAGACAACTTTCTATCTTTTTACAGAAATTTAGGGCATGTTTGGCAAGCGGAAAATAAATAGAACATGAAAAAAAGAGAAAGTTCTTTCTCGCGAAGATACTTGCTAATTACTTTCTATTTTATAATGACTTATTTGGGTGTTAGAGAGTAAAAATAGAGAAAGTTGAGGTGGTAAATGATGTGACACTTACTTTTTTTTTATTTTGTTTAGTTATCATGAAAAGTAATGGTAGAAATTGGACAAATATAACTAAAATGATACATAAAAAATCTAATTTTTTTCCTCTCTCCTCTCTCTTCACTTTTCATCGGCTTTCTCCAATTTTTGAGAAAGTAAAATGTGCTAAAGTGCTAATGTGTCATTCCTTCACTTTCAAATCACTTTTCATTCATTTGTCTAATTCCAAACATGATAAAAATGAAAAGTGGAGCCACTTTTCATTTTTCGGTGCATTTTTCATTTACTTTCGATTGCCGAACACGCCCTTATAGAGGAGTTAATTTAAGGAAAAAACTAGGGTTAATTGTATATTGGTCCCTTAAATCATCTTTAATTAGCAAATAGTCCCTCAAATCTTATTATTTGCTTATTAGTCCTTAAATGTTCAGTTTTCTTCCCAATCTATCCATCATGTTAGGTGGTGTTATTAATGACTATGAAATGTGATGGAATTAGGTAGAATACCCTTTATACCCCCACCTAAACTAACTCAAACCTACTTTCTTTCTTCTCCAATGGTCCCTTGCTTCAGCCAAACCCAAAATTGAGGTCATTCTCATAGCTAACTTCTCTCTAAATCCAAAACTTGGGAGGGAAATGTATACTCCAGGGGCAATAAAGTAACTTGAGTTATTAGGTTAAGTATTAACTCAACTAAATTTAGAGAAGTTAACAGTTTTTTTAACAGAAAGACCATATAGCAAGAAAACTGAAGATTTAAGGGATTAATAAGCAAATAATGAGCACTAATATGAAATTCATCCAGAAAACCTTTGGAGGTTTTGCAGATAACCACTTTAACTGTTTTCATTCCACAAACACCTTGAATTTTGAGGAGTTTTGCACGCAACCCCCTAAACCTTTTATTCTTGTAACTTGTAAG
>NC_033799.1:48218768-48241049 GCF_001876935.1 Asparagus officinalis
CCTCACTAATCGACACGTATCAGGTAGAGGGTGACTCAGACTTCAGCTCACCCCCTGCCATCATCATAAGCCGCATTCTCACTAAATGCCTATTCTGCTCTTAGCATCCTCTATAAATACATACGCCATTCGTCATGAAAAAAGGTTATATTTTCTTACTACCTGAAAACTCTCTAGGCACATGTTAGAAGAGCACTCCGTTTCTCCTTCACCTCACCCAAGTCCGCCAGCTGACTTGACCATCAGAGGTACCACGGGGGAAACAACCCTTGTACTCCCATGATTCTTGTGTGTGCAGGTGATTTGCCCACCCCGAGCTCTGGGAACCAGGCATAAAGTCAAAGAAGGAAAGCAGCCCCCTCTCGACAATTCAACTTCTCGACGATCCAGCAACTCTGCGACTTCAACTGATTGTGTGATATCAGACATCAACAAGTACATAATTAAAAAATTAAATCAGACAAATATTTATAGTATAAAGATAGTATAATTATCTTAATAGTATTACTTGAACTAAGAATTATAATGTTAAATAAGGTAAATTATAATAAACCACCATGAACCTTCATCATTTTGCAGTAAATAGGCCCCATGAAATTTCAAAATCACACTAAACCCCTAATAACTTTTGTAGAAAGCCCCTAATATCTTTTAGGTAAATTACACCAACCTCCCAATAACTTTCAAAATGCTGTATTATGCCATTTTTTGGTTCTAACTCTTAGGGGTTATCTACAAAATTCAAAAAGTTATTGGGGATTTTCTTTGAAACAAATTAGTCATTAGGGGTTTAGTGTGATTTTGAAAATTCATAGAGGCTGAAAGTTCATAAAGGTTTAGTGCAATTTACCCTATTAAATAATTATAATAAGAAGTAACTATTACAATATGTTGCAGATATTAAGTGTAGCTATGTAAGGAACATCAGGAAAAAGCTAGCAAGATTAATGCAGCAATTAGTTCAAAATTAAGTTAACAACTTTCAAATTGGAAGGGCATATTTAAGAAAACTTATAGAATTAACAGTTTTATTTAAAAATAATGTCAATTTTAGGGGACTTATTTAAAAAAAGATAGTACTAGGCGAATTTTTATAATAAAAACATTCAATTATAATAACTACACAATAATAATTAATTCATATATTTCTTTTTACGTAATCTAATTATGCAATTTTATTTATTAGCACATAGTTTAACTATTTAATAAAAAATTAAAAACTTAAAATATCTACATTCACATGCAAAGCACGTGCATTACACTAGTATAAATAAATAAGGGAAATTTTTAGAAAATGACCATGAACTTGGGGGCTTTTGGCAAAAAACTGCCATAAACAATTCAAGATAGTATGCAGTAGTAACAAGCGGCTACGAAATCGTGACTTGTGATACAACAAACATTCCAAGATCATTAGGATCAGGAACACGCAAACACACAAATCACTTTTGTGATCGTTAACTGAGTTCATCCAAAATCATCATCGGATTAGGAACACGTAAACACATAAATCATTAAAAAATGATTTGATCGAGCATCTGTGGTAGCTCAAGGGATCCATCGTCGAGGATTATGTTTATTTATGTCTAATGTGATTTCAGCAAAGAAGTTCGAGTTGTTGTACTACGCCAATTTTCTTTTCAATGAAGTAGTTGTTTTCATTAAATGCCAAATTTTTCAACTTCAAGTAGAATCATAAATCTAATACAAGATAATTAGGAAGAACTAATTAGGATGCGATGCGAGTACAATCATAAATCTAATACAAGATAATATATGATAATTAGGAAGAATCCTTGGACATCCACCTCTCCAATATCTCTGCCTGACGCATTTCAAAGTATTGTCGTTGAACTGAATTGAGTGTTGAGAGATCCATCTTCATGATATCGTCATCTTGTTTCTTCTGTTTTAGATCCATTTTTTGATTGGTGGTTTGCTTCATCCACGCGAAAGCCTCTCCCATGATGGACGTAGCGGATCCAGAGCTTTCCACATTTTGTTTCCTCTTGAGCTTTGCCGCTTTCCTCCCTTCAGGCCTTGCCACCACATCATCCGAGTCAGTGTTCAACCCGATGGGGGTCGTTGGCATGGAATTGTTTGGTGAGGAATCAGAGGTAGCGATTCTTCTCGGCTGGGATCGAAGTTTTCCACATTTTGTTTCCTCTTGAGCTTTGCCGCTTTCCTCCCTTCAGGCCTTACTACCACATCATCCGAGTCAATGTTCAACCCGATGGGGGTCGTTGGCATGGAATTGTTTGGTGAGGAATCAGAGGTAGCGATTCTTCTCGGCTGTGATCGAATCTTATTGTAAGATTCCATTTGTTGGATCCACTTTTGATGATGACGCAACTCAACCCAGCAATGGTCAAACACGAATGGTTTACCATAAAGAGATTGGTATAATTCTTTTACTTCTGCAGTCTACACAAGAGTTAATTTTAGAATAATCAAACATAATTAAACATATTGAATCTGAGCAAAAATAATCAAACATAATTAAATATTTACCTGGTCAATAATTCCCGTACCAGATCTTTGTCTTCCTTCAATCTGAGCAACGCACCCACAAAATTTGTTGACAGACAATTGAATCGTTGACCAACGATGCATCATTTGGTTTGGCGTGCGGCTCGTTGGATCGGTGGAGTATAGGATAAAATAGTCGTTAGCTCGGTGCCAAAACTTATCTTTGTGTTGCCCCGTACCTTGGATGGCGTCTTGGCTCGTGTTCAGCCAAGCAGACACAAGAAGCTTATCCTCGTGGACAGTCCAATTTTCGGACCGCGTATAAGCCTTCTTCTTCTTTGTGGTCGGTGTTTCTTGGGATGACACTTGTTGTGTTGCAGATTGCGATAACTCGATAGGGTTACCTTCTTCTACGACTTCTGTATAGAACGGCGGGTATAAGGTCGATCCTTCACCGGCAAGGAGGTGCGAATAATAGTTTTGTGAGGGATCCATAAGATTTGTAATTTGATAGGGAAATATAGATTTTTTTTTATGAGAGAGTTGTGTGGAATGATTTGTGTATTGAAGTAAAACGAATTTATAGAAGATTTTTTACAACGGTAACTTTTTCAACGGCTTCATTTTTAACGGCTGAATTCTGGAGAGGAGCTTGTGTCCGTGTTTCATACAACGGTAAAATTTCCAACTCAAGAGGTAAAAATCACAACGGTAAAATTCACAACTCAGGCAATTAAAAAAAAATCCCAAATCAAAACACCAAATCCCAACCTCAAACAACGCACCCAAAAAAAAACACTACATCTTCTCCCAAATCCCAACCTCAAACAGCGCACCCAGATAAAAAAAAACAAAGAACTCTTCATCTTCTCCCCCAAATCCGATACCCAAATCCCACCCCTTGGACAACCTCAAACGGTCGGAGACCAACCCCACCCCTTCGACAGTCGGAGGCACCCCAGCCACCCCTTCGACAGTCGGAGGCCTCTTCGCCAGCCACCCCTTCGACAGTCAGCCACGACAACCACGACCTCCTCTTCGCCTCGCGTTCCTCTTCGGCTCCGACGACATCAAGGTCTGGTCCCCAACCCCAAATCCTCTTCGACAGTCAGCCACGACGACCCCAACCCCAACCCCTTCGACAGTCAGCCACGACGACCACGACCTCCGACTGGTTCCTGATTTGGTATGATTTTCTTGTGGGGGGGGTTTTGTAAAATGTCACCCCAGTTGGGAGCTCCCAAGCGCTCCACAAATTTGTGGAGCGCTTGGGAGCTCTGAAGGATTCGACATCCACGTAGGAACGGAGAGCTAGTTGGGAGCGGCTTCAGAGCTTGCTGGAGGGGGGTTTGGCAAGAACCATCGCCACATCAGCCTTCAGAGCATAGTTCGGAGCTTGCTGGACTTGCTCTAACTATTCTTTTATGTTATTTGGTTTAATTATCTTTTGTTGTGAATTTCGAGAACTACGTACACTTTGCGTCAGCTCAATGGAACCCTCTTGTAGGATTATAATTTTGTTAGATTTTGGTTCTATTAGAAAGGCGATTAGTCAAACAAAAGTGGATTCACCCCTTGTTGTCGTTATATCTCAGAGGAATTTCACTTAGTCATATTGGTACGGGTCTCAAATCGAACATCTTCAGAAAAAAATTCAGTTGAAAACAAGATGTTACAAGTTTCCACCGTCCAATCTAGGTAAAAGACAATGTGACGTTGTAGACCAAACTTATTTTTAGTAGTTTAGGTATCCTAACACGTCTTTGTGTTTAAAAAAAACTAAATTACATCAATTTTTATAAGCAAATAAGCCAGCTATCCTACTGTGTCTTTTATGCAAAACATACAGAATATAGATTAATATAACAAATAAAAAGTGAACAGGTATGAGGCAACTAATGCTGAGGGCCGAGTTACCCATTCAAGAGACAAAGAACATGTTACATATCCATTTGTGCACTGACATATAAAACAGGTGAACAGGTATAAGTTAGCGATACAATCAGCATATAATTAACAATATAGAAGAGAAATACGTACGAAGATGAGTTTGAAATAGGATACCGGTCTTCCTTTTATTAGAGCATTCATCATCACCATTATCATCATCATCTTCCTCTTTTTTTAGTAACCTCCTGCTTCCTTTCCTTTCTATAAGATGATTACTAACCTCCATTTCTATTTTTGCCCTTTCTACAAGACGAGAAAACAGAGAAGATCATAAAAGATAGACATTTTTGCCACTGCCCCCTTATGATGAGATGGTGGTCTAAAATGAATTATATTCTTGTGAACACATCTTTCGAATTAGATATCATTAACAATTCTAGAAAATATTTGAACTCCTAAAGTGTTGCATACCAAATCAATGCTAATTACTATAGTGTTTACGAAAATAGACTATAGTGAAATCTTTAAAGTGTTGTGTGCCAAATCAATGCAACGACTAACCTTAAGCATATCTATGCAGATGAAAGCTACATTTCCCTCAATACACTCCTATAGCTTGAGACATCAATATACTTTTCTTTTTTCTTTTTTAATTTTTCTCATCTTGAAATCATTACTCCATACATTGTAAGAGTGCCAACCATACTGAATTAAATCGGTCTTATAAGTAACAAAAATCAATACACAGTCACCTGAATTTCCATACTAAGCACACGAATGAGAATCCGCCAAGGCTATGCATTAGTGATTTATTTATTTCCAAAATTCCCATCATAGTAAATAACAAAGCTTACAGCAGAAAAAATTCAGTTAAGCATGAAGCCTATGATGTGATTTCATCAAATATGCATGCTTTCTTATGTATGTAATTTTCTGCGAGCGTGTAAACTGAATATAGCAATCAAACCCAAATCACTACTAAAGAACAAGATTACCCAAAATGAGAGAACAAATAAAAGAAATTGTAATGGAACAAAGATAAGAAAGCAAGGTAGGGATAAACTACGCAAATATTTTGAGGAAAACTACTGTAATAAAAAAACGTTATGCATTAACCTTATACATGCATTACAATAATAATAAAAAAGTTTAGAGGCTCCTCAGATTTCTATTTACCTCGACGTTGAAATAGTGGATTCAGTAATTGGAAGTATAAAAAGGAGGCAACTTTGAAGAATCCATCATAACTGAAGCAGAAATCCGTATCAAATAGTGACTTCGATTCAGCAGTTTGATCAAAATCTGAAAAGGATTTTGGAAAGGACTTAAAGGAAAGAAGACAACTTTCTATCTTTTTACAGAAATTTAGGGCATGTTTGGCAAGCGGAAAATAAATAGAACATGAAAAAAAGAGAAAGTTCTTTCTCGCGAAGATACTTGCTAATTACTTTCTATTTTATAATGACTTATTTGGGTGTTAGAGAGTAAAAATAGAGAAAGTTGAGGTGGTAAATGATGTGACACTTACTTTTTTTTTATTTTGTTTAGTTATCATGAAAAGTAATGGTAGAAATTGGACAAATATAACTAAAATGATACATAAAAAATCTAATTTTTTTCCTCTCTCCTCTCTCTTCACTTTTCATCGGCTTTCTCCAATTTTTGAGAAAGTAAAATGTGCTAAAGTGCTAATGTGTCATTCCTTCACTTTCAAATCACTTTTCATTCATTTGTCTAATTCCAAACATGATAAAAATGAAAAGTGGAGCCACTTTTCATTTTTCGGTGCATTTTTCATTTACTTTCGATTGCCGAACACGCCCTTATAGAGGAGTTAATTTAAGGAAAAAACTAGGGTTAATTGTATATTGGTCCCTTAAATCATCTTTAATTAGCAAATAGTCCCTCAAATCTTATTATTTGCTTATTAGTCCTTAAATGTTCAGTTTTCTTCCCAATCTATCCATCATGTTAGGTGGTGTTATTAATGACTATGAAATGTGATGGAATTAGGTAGAATACCCTTTATACCCCCACCTAAACTAACTCAAACCTACTTTCTTTCTTCTCCAATGGTCCCTTGCTTCAGCCAAACCCAAAATTGAGGTCATTCTCATAGCTAACTTCTCTCTAAATCCAAAACTTGGGAGGGAAATGTATACTCCAGGGGCAATAAAGTAACTTGAGTTATTAGGTTAAGTATTAACTCAACTAAATTTAGAGAAGTTAACAGTTTTTTTAACAGAAAGACCATATAGCAAGAAAACTGAAGATTTAAGGGATTAATAAGCAAATAATGAGCACTAATATGAAATTCATCCAGAAAACCTTTGGAGGTTTTGCAGATAACCACTTTAACTGTTTTCATTCCACAAACACCTTGAATTTTGAGGAGTTTTGCACGCAACCCCCTAAACCTTTTATTCTTGTAACTTGTAAGAATCTCACAAAGAAACTGCCTAAATAATTTTCCATTTGATTTCCTTACAAAAACATTCAAAACAGTTTCGTAGAAATAGAGTCAAACCAGCTGATGGGAGGGTGTCACCTTACCCTCCCTCTTGATTTCAAAGTGGAAATTAAACAAAAGAAATGAACAATTTATAAGAAATAGGTTTCCTATAGGGTGGTTTTTTGACCAACTAAACAAGACGCTCGTTTAATATTTTCACTGCAAACCACCCCAAAAGAACATCATGAAGTTCAACATGTCATGTGCCTTGCCGTGTCAAAAAAGAAAAAAAAAGACGAAACTACCCTCATGCCTATAAAGTCATTTTTTTTATCTTTTTTTTTTTTGATTAATATTTTCTAGTGTTGGGAGTATTTTTACCTCTTCAAAACACGTGTTTGTCATGAGAAACGTTAAACTTGATAGTGTTAGAAAGGAAAAATCTTCCAATGTTTTGGCGGAATAAATAAAAAGTTCAAAAGTTTACACGCAGAAGATCTTAAAGTTTGGGAATCTTGTGGAATTAAAATAGTTAGGAAAGATATCTGCAAAATGACCAAACGTCAAAGGGAGATTTCTAAAAAAACATTATTGCAACTTTCACTTTAGGGCCTGTTTGGTACATTTCCGAAAAAAAAAAGAAAACAGAAATAAAGAAATGAAATGATTTCAAGACATTTCCAGTATGTTTCCCAGTTTTCTTTTTTTCTGTTTGTTTCACAGTGAAATCAACCCCTTGAAATGTATTTCTTTGTTTCCACAAGTTTGTTTCATTATTTAAAAACAAGAAACCACCTCACTCTTTAATTTTCCATTTCCAATGTTTGATATGCAACACAAGAAGAGTTGCATGTGATTACCATGGTGAGCTTACCGCCCACAGCAAGGAGTACAAACTTCACCGCAAAAATCCCAACGGATAAACAGACCAACGGTCATATTTTTAAAACAAATGGCAAGTAAAGATCTGGCAACGGTCAGGTAAAAAACCCCTCTACATAAAGTGCACTTGGGTGAGTCTTTTACAGTTGCAGCAAAGCTAGAGCCTCTTCAAGACATTGGGGCTTCATCAAAATTCAATTACCCAAGAGCCTTCTGAAATTGATAGTGCTTAGCCATGGCAACTGCCCAAAGAGGTACGCACAAATCTACTGACATAAAATGCTTTTGCAATATACCAACTCCATTGAAGCAGTGCAAAGGTGGTGCAAACAAGGGGAGATTTTTTTGGGGTTGTGCCAAATTCCCAAACAGATCATGCAAATTCTTTAGGTGGGCCGAAGATGAGAAGAAAGAAATCAAAAATACAGAAACCAGGAATGAAGAAGCTTCAGTTCAAGCTGTGTCTGAATTAAAAGAGCTGGAAACAAAGCTTTTGCAAAGAGAAATGAAGAATGTAATTGAACAAGTTGAATATATGAAAAAATGTATTGTGGTTTTGGGGCTATTCAATATTTTCCTTGTTCTTGTAAACATTGTAATCTGCATCTTGAAAATATAATGACAATGTTTTGTGTAAACACTTGGGTTATAAGATATAATGCAACTTGAGCACATATATATCTTCAGAAATTGGTCAGCATGTTTGTATCAAAATTGTGCTCAGGTCTACGTCAACTTCATCACATATTCATCACCAAGCTTGCAAGACAGTGTTGGCTGCATTCCACAAAATGGATTGCCTCGCCATATCATTGCATGCAATTTATCCTGGATTAGAATATCAGAAAACATGACATTCATCACTGCACAAATAGGGGCTGAGCAAAACAGAAAAATCCTTCACAACAAAGCTTCATTGACCATCTGAAACCACATAACAAAAAACACTCCGTAGGGACTGAGCAAATAGGATCGGATCAAAACAGAAAAGCCATATCAGAACCAAGCTACATTGACCATCTGAAAGTATACAAAATCTTGCCCAGTAGGGACTCAGCAATTAGGGACTTAGCAAAACAGAAAAAACCAAACCATGTCAACACAAGGCAGCAACCCATCTAGCAAGAATCACTCTGCAGGGACTGAGCAAAACCAGATTAACCAGCTAACCAAAAAACACTCCGTAGGTACTGAGCAAATTGGAACTGAGCAAATGGGAAAAGCCATATCAGAAAAAGGCTACATTGACCATCATCTGAAAGTTTTCAAAATATTGCCGAGTAGGGACTGAGCAATTAGGGACTTAGCCAAACAGAAAAAAACAAACCAAATCAGCACAAGGCAGCAAGCCATCTAGCAGTCAAAACAACACAAGGCACCAGCACAACTAGCAGTCAAAACATCTAAAGGCAACAAAGAATAAGTTGGTTATCAGGGGTTAATAAAAAGCTAATCCAGTCCAAACAGCATGGTTCAACAACCAAACAATATTATGGGTATGAACAAGTGTTTAGCTCATGCAAGAGTCAAAACAGCAGTGAGAAAGAATAACAAAATCAGGTCACAACAGCAAAACAATAAAATCAGGGGACTGAGAATTTTTATTGACCATCTGAAAGATAACAAAAAACACTCTGTAGGGACTGGGCAAAACCAGATTAACCAGATAACCAAAAAACACTCCGTAGGGACTGAGCAAATTGAAACTGAGCAAAACAGAAAAGCCATATCAGAAAAAGGCTACATTGACCATCTGAATGTTTACAAAATCTTGCCCTGTAGGGACTGCGCAATTAGGGACTTAGCCAAACATCTGTAAAAACCAAACCAAATCAGCACAAGGCAGCAAGCCATCTAGCCGTCAAAACAACACAAGGCACCAGCACATCTAGCAGTCAAAACAGCACAAGGCAACAAAGAATATAGCAGTCAAAACAGCACAAGGCAACAAAGAATAAGTTGGTTATCAGGTGTTAACAAAAAGCTAATCCAGTCCAAACAAACCAAATCAGCACAAGGCAGCAAGCCATCTAGCAGTCAAAACAACACAAGGCACCAGCACATCTAGCAGTCAAAACAGCACAAGGCAACAAAGAATAAGTTGGTTATCAGGTGTTAACAAAAAGCTAATCCAGTCCAAACAGCATGGTTCAACAACCAAACAATATTAGGTGTACGAACAAGTGTTTGCTACAGACTTGAATTTTTTGGGTGAACTAGCTGAAGTGGCAACATTTTCATCCCTTTCCAACCGTTTTTTGCTACCTGAATCAGAAGTAGTCCCTGTAACACTTGTTGGGGAATGAAAGTAACCGGAGGAATTGGAGCCTTGAAATGGTTGTGGCAAAGATGGAGCGTTACTGAGGTGTTGGGACTGAGCAAAAAAGCACCACTGATAGGGGTTGTCCAGCCATCAAAAATGGGAATGCAGTGAGTGGTGGAGGGTTGAATCAGGTTTTGTGCTCAGATAGGAACCCACCATCTGGTATCCAGCATCAGCAAACGATTGCATGAAAATGTTGGCTGCATGCCTCATCCCAACTAGTGTTTTCATAGTTGGATAGGAATATCAGACAGTTGGGGCAAGGCTGCCTTGCCAAGCATTTGTATGCAATAATTGCTAGGTAAGAATATCATAAACCAGCCCCAATCATCATTGCACAAATGGGGGTGAAGCTATATGTGCATAAGTAATCAGCTTCAATAGGCGTAGGGAATGCATAAAGTAACAGTAATTAAACAAATCAGCTCAACGGCTGACTGCAGGTCTGTGTAGCGGATGAGTCATGTGCTCTCAAATATATTACAAACATACCAGATCTAGGAGTTTAGCCAAATAATAGACTCATGTTAATAGGGCCTGAGCAAATTGTATATGGTAATTGCTAGCTCCCCACAGGTCCTGCAATATATATAACCAATTAGCAAGGATGAATCAAAAATGGCAGCACAATTATAAAAGCACAAGTTTGGTGTAAAATCCTACCTTCACCAACACTCATTTACTTCCCCCTCCTTGCATCTCCATGAATTTGTCCAACAAAGCCCTTTGGCCAAAGTCACTCTTACCTATAAAATGCCTGGCTTTGGTTTCATTTTCAAATGTGGTATCATAAAATAGCTCCAGGATTTCTATAGGGTAAGTTTCTTCGTGTCTAAAGATGGCTGCAGACAATTTCTCAGTCCAGTGCTGATTAACAAGATTGAGAGATGAGGAAAAGTGCTTAACTTCTTCCACCATCTGTTGCATGATGTCACGACCAACATCTGTCTTTCTCGTGCGGCCTTTCACCGATGAAGTGATTTTTTTATGGTAGTCATTTCTGGAGGCGTTATTTAATATTAGCTCGCTTAACAAACCTAATCTATGCGCGCACGTTAGTTACTAGGGTATACGAGCAAAAGCAAACAAGAATTAGCCCTTCATTATGATGCCCACTTCTTCCGAATATGCAACAACATGATTAAATATAGCTAAAATACATATTAAATGTGATTAAATATGGCTAAATTTGATACAACAACAAGATCTACTACAAAATTAAACCCGGAAATTGGGGAAAGTGGTGATTTCATATCGGAAAACCCAACGCAAATTAAACCCTCACTTTTCAGAAAATGAAGATCTCCTCTCGAAGACGCAAACCCTCAGTTTGTGGCTCCAAGAAAACGATAAATAGCTTGCTCAACAAAGCTAATCTACATGCTATAACAATTTCTCCACAGAAATCACCAATAACCGAGCCTGAATATTTCACAAGCTTTAAAAATAGATGAGAGGAAAAATATCTGCAACGAAATTAAACCCTCAGTTTTCAGAAAATGTAGATCTCCTCTCGAAGAAGCAAACCCCTAAATTACAAGTTAATTTAAATTTAGGAAAAAATATTGCCAGTTTAAATACGGAGAAACACTGCCCGTGTTGGCCTCAAATGGTGAGATCAAGCTACTAACTGCTACATAAACCAGTTTTCATCTTCACAATCAAAGACGAAATCAAAAGTCACATGCATGCACCAAAAAAATCGAATGCTGCTTTGGCTACAAAGGAAAACGACCAGTGGAAAATAAAGCAAACCTCGAGATGTTTTGACGGCCGGCGAGACCCCAAAAACAGGCAACAAATCACGGTTCAGCCCTAGCGAATCCTCCCAGCCAAAAGGAAAGCAACAAAGAGCGACTACTTCCGAACACCGCCCATCTTCAGAGGCGGAGTTTTCTTGGAGATCAACAAAGAAAATGGACCTCTGCAATGGCGAAACAGCGTAGAGGAAGAAGGAGAGCAGTCAAAGGCGGTGAGGGTAACGAAGAGACAAGAGGAAAGTGGAAACCCTCTTTTACTCGCCGCTTCGTTCTTCGTGCAGAACTATTTTTTAATTGACGGATGGGATATTTCCACCCGTTTTCAGCCCAAAATGGGCTGAAAACATATTTCCGATTATTCTGACGTGTACCCCCATTTTACCATTTCATTTCTTAAAAACCAGAGGCGATCCAAACAGATGAAATGGAAATCTTTTGAAATCAAAATCCGATGTGACACATGTGTCAGGTTTCATTTCCCAGTTTTCAGCGGTTTTTGGGCCAAACAAACAGCCCTTTAGAATCTATCTATAAACTCTCCTTTTATAGGAATTTTAGTGATACAATAGTGTACGGTGAGGAAAAAAACAATGATCTAGATGAAATAAAACAATTACGTAGACAACTTTATCGAGTAGAGGGCAGTAGATCATACGGTTTTGAGTTAAATTTGCATATATACCCCCTTAAATCATGGGTATTTGTAAAAAAACCCTCAAATCTTAGTATTTTCAAAACTACCCCTCAAATCATTAACTTTGTGAAAAATACCTCTAATATTAACAAATCATCAATTTGGTGCTAAATTTTGACTATTTTATTGATAATTTTTTACATTTCAATTACAAATTAGCTTATCAAAATTGATAATTTAACGCTTTAAGGGAGTTTTTTTTTTAATTAATGATTTGAGGGTAGTTTTACAAATACTGAGATTTGAAAGGTATTTTTGCAAATATGAGTCCGAACATCTAATGGTAGTACTAAGTTAAAAAAGTTAAATGGTTTAACAATTACTTATATACTAGTTTCAGGCCCGTGCGATGCACGGATTTGTTTAATATATAAAAATTAATGTAGCAAAAGAATGCAAAGTAAAACAGTAATAATATATAAGTAGTTAGAAATGATACAACCTAAGTTGCATATATAGTTTGGAAAATTGGAAAGTTTAGAAAACTTGAATCAGTTTAAGATCATATATAGTTTAAAAAAATATAATTGTGTAAAAACGGTATTCAGAAATTTGATAGGAGTTATTTTATTATTTAGAAGGTATAGAAAAAATTCAAAATTAAAGTGAAATGTCAAAAAGTACCAAAAATGGGTAAACTTTAAAAAATTGAAAAATGAAAGGTTTGGAAAAATGTAAACATGGAAAATAATATTTGAACATTTTGTGCGAGTCATATCAATATTTAAACTGTTATAACTTTCCAAAGAAATTGATAAAATAAAAGTGTAATGTCAAAAAACAAAGAAAATATAATACCTATCATATAAGGGGGTGTATGACATCTACCTGACGAAAATAAGAGACAATGTAATATCTAAATCAAATAAAGTCAGTGTAAGAAAATTATATATGATTGTAATTTAAAAACATCATCAAACCATAAGAATACGGTATAAGAAGTACTCAATTAGTTAAATAAAATGTAACTTTCACATACTCTATATAAACATAAGAAAGAACAAAAATATTAAAGTGAAATGCATTGCCATTGGAGAAAATAACAAAACATAATATAAGAGAAATACATTCTACTAAGATTATATTGAGTTCATCACTTACCAGTAGTAAAGATAAACAAAGAAACAAACAGATCTGAAACAGAAAAATATAATTATATAGAAAGAAAAGAAAAATACACTTGTATTCAATAAGATACATGAATTGAAAAATAAAATTTTAGTTTGTCAAACATGCACACAAGCATGCACCACTACATACACATATATTACAGGACACGCTCAGATAGAGCTAACAAATTTATCCAAACTTAAAATCACATTAGAATAATTTCATGCTATGAATTAGCCGAAAGGGGAAAATTTTCTAGTGTGAGGTGGGTGAAATAATTAGAGCTGAAGAAATAAAAAGTGGCGAGGAGGTGGGTGAAAGGGGATGTGGGTGAAAGGCTAATATGGGTACGTGTCATTTTTGCCATGTGTTATTTTTGTCGAGTGGCGTTTTCAAGGGTATGTGTTATTTTTGCTAAGTGGTATTTTTAAGGGTAAGAGTTTTTAGTAATAGATATGGATAGTTTTGTAGTTGATAAATGAAGTCATAAATGCAAATGATGTACTTATGTGGATGTGCGGTGCGGACAAAGGTAAAGAAAGGTGAAAGAACTTTTCATTAATTTGTTGACCATCATTAATCTTTATAAAAAGGGGGAAATGCTCTTAGCCCTCAAAATTCAAAAGCAAATTCATCCACCTCCAAGATGAAATCAACAAGTCCAAAACCTTTAGAATCTATATTTTATGCTCCTAGCCCCCTAAATACGGTGTCGTGTCATTAGTAATTCAAAAAAAAAAAAAAAATCTCACCAATGGAGTAAATTGTTAACTCCTCCCCTTCTCTTTGTAGACTGTGCCTCCCCTAGATACTACCAACGTCGTCGTTGTTAATGTCGACAACTGAGCCCTACAACCTCCCTGACATGATTATAATCACATGATCTCCATCATCACTAATATCCACACCTGCAACAAACCTCCCTGATGTGATCTTTGCTTGAAATTCTTCGATATATATACTTGGACATCTAATTATTAAAATAACATTACAGACACACTCTCCACCACACCCCCTCTTCTGCTACAGTGTTAGGGCCCATCTGAGATTTTTTAAAAAATCTCAGGTGAGCCCCCCTGCACTGTAGCAAGAGAGAGTGTGCATGTAGTGCCACTCTAACTATTAAACTTAGCATTTGACTCCTAAGCTTAACAACTAATACTTAAATCTAACATTCAGCTCATAAATTTAACAACCAACCAACCGTTGAGTTTAACAATTGACGAACAATATTAACAATAAATACTTAGATCTGACAACTAACTTTCAAGTCTTAACAACCAATCATTAAGTTTAACAACAATAGATTGTACAGGAGGCAAGTTTCAAACATGAAAAGTTTTAACTCGAAAAAGACGACGGCCTTAAATCAGACGGTCGGTCTTTACACTGCTCATAATTGTAGTTTCATCTTTGCTCCTGTATATACAGTTGTATGGAATTGTGGGTAGGTAGCAGGGACCAGCTGAAAACGACAACAACGAGAAACGATGATGCGTCGGGTGAAGTAAAGACTAACTTGAAACAAATTTTAAAGCAATGCAAGCTGAGAGCTTAATAGCTGGCAACCCTCGTCAAGGTTAGACTAGTGAGTTGTATAATCGCATTCAACATCGCGAATGGAAAAAAACCAAGATTGCATTCTAGAAGAAAGAAAACACATGTTATTAATTCTTTAGGACTATTATTTTAATCATAGAGTTGTTTTTTTAAATTATAAACGATCATGTAGTTATTAGTAATATGTAAAGCTTCATATAGGATTCTTTTGTTATGTTTTTCTTTGATACGTACATATTTATATATAACCTTTAGATTGTGTTACGAGCCATAGATTTTGGTAAAAAAATATATATATGTTGTGATAAAAAAAATTAAGAAGATATAACTCATCTCAAAATCAATTTTTGGTAGAACTATAGATTGTGTTAGAGATTGTTTATCATTAACCTTTAGTGATGGTTAATGGTATTAACTTTAACGTTTAGGTCCAATATAAACATCTAATTGAATAATAAATAAATAAAAGAGAAGGGAAAAATGTGTCCAGGCCCCAAAAACGAAAACTTCATGTGCTGCAGCCCCTCCTAGTTTCTCCCATGTGGTTCAGCCCCTTGAAGTGTGACATTTTGTGCTGCAGCCCCTTTTTAACAATTATTACATGTCAGCTAAGCTAAAATCCCTAAAATAACATTATCCTCTCTTCTCAATCCTTCAAACCCAGTTCTCTCTCTCTCTCTCTCTCTCTCTCTCTCTCTCTCTCTCTCTCTCTCTCTCCTCCCCTCCTCTCCTCCGTCCGACCTCGTCGCGGTAGCTCGTCGTCGCTCCCCGTCTCGCCCTCGACTACGCCGGAGTTCGCCGCTGTGCCTGCCACTTTTAAACCCTATAGTATGGTAGGCCGGAGGAGGATGACCAAGAAAAAAGAGTGCATGATGCCTAAGAAAAATAAAAATGAAGGGGCTGCAGGCACAAAGCCATTCTTTTTTTTTTGGAATTTGATGAGAAGCCACTGCTTGTTAAGGAGATTGTTAGTCAAGATGGCGAAGAGATGCCTGTTGGGTTTGAAATTTTAAGATGTGATCTTAGTGCTGGAGCTGAGGAAGGAGATGTTGAAGCTTTTTTTGATAAATTTGATGTTGGTATTCTTATCTTTGCTTGGATTTGTCACGGAGTATTCTCCCTGAAGAAATGTTGCACTACAAGAAATTACATCTTTAACGAAGGGATTTCCCTTCGTTAAAAAGCTAAAAACCTTCGTTATTGAATGCTAACGACGGGGAAAAATCCCTTCGTCACCCGTCGTTGAAGTCCTCTTCGCTAAAGGGTCACGAAGGGATATACTACCCGTCGTTATAGAGTCTATAACGACGAAACACATTACCGTCATTAATATTTACGACGATAATTATCACCGTCGTTACTATCAGTCACGGGGATATTTTCCCGTCGTTACCATCAGTGACGGGATATTTTTCCGTCGTTACCATTAGTTACATGGATATTTTCCCGTCGTTACCATTAGTTACGGGGATATTTTTCCATCGTTGAAGACTAATTAATGACTGTTGGATACCGTCATAAAAGTCTTTATAATGGGTAATTAGTCACCCATCAATGACATATTTTTCCTTTGTTGATGAATAAAATACGGTTTATAAAACTGTCATTGTAGACTATAAATTTCTAATATACATTAATAATAATTTTTCCATTCATAGACAACTATCATATTATTCTCAACCGGACACTAAGATTCACAACAAAAAATATATTAAAAATACCCAATAATGAATAAGAGGGAAAATAAAAATTCCATTCATTAATAACATCAATAAATAAAATTCCATCATCCTTAAATATTCAATACCAAGAGTTAATATCCTAATTGTTCCAAAGAAAAATACATGAAACTATCTAAAACAAATTAAAATAAAAGTTTGGGGAAGACACATTCTTTCATCTCTAATCATCGTCAAAAGAAGACTCGAGCTACCCCCTCTTAATCTTGCATGGATAGCCTGAAATTTTTTAAAAAATCACATAATTAAGAAATATCAATTAAGCAAATATTATATTGTCATGCACTGATTTGATCATTCCAAGAACTTTTCGAAATTTAAATAGCATAGCTAGTTACCCTGAAGACAAATATTGTTGAGATCGGATACTTCTGATAACCCAATTTCTCCCTAACTAGTGTAGTTACCCTGAAGACAAATATTGTTGAGATCGGATACTTCTGATAACCCAATTTCTCCCTAACTAGTGTACCAAAACCCACATGTAAAAGCCCTGCAGTGAGATGCCTTTGGCTCTGGCAAGTGAAGGATTCTTGAAAGTAGTTACAAAGATTTTCTATGGCTCCCGTTAGGAAAACTCACCTAGAGAAGTGAAGTCATAAAAGTTGCCCGTCATAATACAGTTCTTCGAAACAATAAGTCCAAACAATTCATAACCTTAAGATGTTCGTATGAAGTTGAAATCAGAAAAAAAATGAAGTCAAATGAGAGTCAAGTGGATTTATTGACACTGTTAAAATGATGCAGTTCTAGAAAATTACCAGTTCAGCTGTACCTAGCTCCAGAACAATATCCATGAAGGGAAAGCAGACCACTGTCTGCAAATAAGAGGGAAACAAAGTCATCCATAACAGCTTTGAACCTTATTAACAATGCACATAAAAGTGAAAACATAATCATAGAGATCTAGAATGACATAAGAAAACTCTCTTCGTCTTGACAAAGAGTCTATTAAACATGGGAACTGAAAATCCCAATGGCAGAATATTCAATTTAAATAGTTAAAAGAACTGATATACCTGTATGGATGCACTCTGAATTAAGACAGAACATAAAGAGTTAATCCACAGAGTTGAACACAACAAAACAAATCCATAGAGTTGAACACAACAGAACAAAGAGAAGCCATTAGATATTTTTATGTTCAACATGAGAAACTCAGTAAAACTCATAGGAAAAGGCCTAACCTTTGATAGAGGAGACCTTGAGAAAGTTCTCATGTCTGCGAATTGTGCATTATTCAACCATATGTGCTAATTGTTTGCTAAGGCTCTACCTGGTAACCTGGTGGAAATATGAGAAAAATTATGTTAGGCCAAATTTAATTTTAGCAAAAATGGTGGGAAATATTATTTAAAAAATATATTTTGCATACCCTTGTCCTGGATTGAATGTGAAGGACATGCAAACTACATAGTACCACTCGGTAGAAGTTAAATCTTCAGGAGATAATGAAGCAGATAGCCTTTTTGTTTGCTGATTGTTTTCAGCTGCTGAGAGAGATTCATAAAGGTCTCTCAGTTGCTCAATTCTCTGAAGACCAAGCTGATCAGCTTTAAATTCCATCGGTTGAGTCGTCTTCCTAGTTTTTATGTTGCCATTGCAGTATCCATTAGCCCATGATAATACCCTGGAACTCAACGACATGGGTAAATAAGAAATAAAATACCATCAAAGACACACTTAAAAGGAATTTCATTTAAAGTTGCATATTCATGATGTAAGCATCATGACAAGAAAAAAAACACTTGAAACATGGACTGAACAAACAATCTTTTTCTCACCAAAATGTTCTCATAAATCACCAGAAACATCAAAGCTTTCTCAGTGAAATATTTCCACAAAGCACCACTCTCACTTTTATGGCAAAATAAACACAACTCTGGCTTCAGCTACAACAGATAATGATGCTAAAATAAGGAATTTATACCAAAATCAAATCTTTCCCCTAGCTTCCAACTCCTTCACCCTGTAATCAAAACATCAGACAAAAAGTTAGGATTTTTACAGCATAAATCAGTTCGAGAATCAAAATGAAAAGATACCCAGAAAGGGAAAACAGGAATTAAAGTGAATTTGGTGAGGATATACCTTCAGCCTTAATCCCTTATCCATCCCCCCCCTGATCCCCCCTGTCTCTCTCTAAAGATGCAGAAATCCCACAGTGAGAAGTAAATACAGAGTGCAAACAAAATACCAACTTTGAAATGAGAATTATTGTTTTAATTTGTTGGCTGTTGCTGCTTCTAAAAACTGTGCACCGATGTTAGTGTGTGTGCGCGTCTTCAATTGAACAGATCAGCTACCCTGTATAAAACAGGGAACAACCTTTTAGAGAGCACATGGTAGACATGTTTTTAATGTGGAAGTGGAACCAAGAGAGCACAAAATTCGGGCTGTTACTCAGATTCGATAGAGTATTGCTATTTGTCTAGCATAAAATACCGATTCGATATTGTCTCAGTAATTAGCCTCATAATTAGGCTTAGAGTGAGAATGGTTGAGCTTTAATTATCAAGGAGAGGCATTGGCCTGAGAATTTGCATGCATATGGATTTTCTTTAAGAGCAATCAACATGCGGTGATTCGTCTAGGAGAACGAAAGCATCAAAATGTTTTGTTCATTTTGATTGGTACTTGTCATCTAATCTAGTTAGTATATTGTTCGAATTGTTTGTTTTCATAATTTAAGTTAGATATGTAGAACTCATCTCTAATAGTAATGCCATGGTTAGAACTCAAAAATCTAATCAAGCTATATTGACTTCTCGTTTAGTGTCCCTAAATACTAAATCAATCCTTAAAAGTTAAAACCCTATCATTCTATGTCCATTAGAACCACCCTATGTAAAAGACGGTGTCATTTAATAGATTGGATGATAATTTACAAGAAGAAAGGTCTAAATTTGTTAAATAGAAGAATGATCAAGGATATTATACTCTGGGGTTCTGCAGATTCTTCGACAGCCACATTACTGCTTGGTTCTTTAACAGACTTCAGACCTTTACTGTAAACAAGATGCCTACTGTACTAATCTAATATGCGTGCATATGACTCCAACTGTTTCATTTACTGTAAACAAGATGCCTACTGTACTAATCTAATATGCGTGCATATGACTCCAACTGTTTCAGTCCTACCAGTAGTGTTGCAAACATAATCAAAACTTACCGCTCATCCAACTATTTTATTATTGTATCAGTGACTACAAACATAATGTCGAAGCGTGGTTCATTCTAAAGTATATGAACCTAAAGTTATCTGTTCACTTGCTTCCTTTTCTAAATCCTATAAAACTGAATGCGGTCAATTCGTTTAGCTCCATAAGCTACTGTTTCGAATGGAACCTTAGCATCCAGGTTCAGGTCCTTGTACATATGCCTCAGAGCTGTTGTTAAAGATAAGTTCTGCCTTCAATTCATCAGCATAGAATAAGAAACCATGGTCATACTTAAATTTGAATTACAACAACCATGCATTAATTGTTCTACGCAGGTTTGGTTACATGGCCTACAGTTGAAATATAGCTGCAATCGGGAAAAACATCGTTGGACTTTTGAGCCAAACAGATGAAACAGTGAACTGAACAATAAGGTCACATATTTATGATCCATAATTGTAAATCAAATATTTCATATTAACAATATTATACTGTAGTTGTAGGCGTATAAAACTGCTTATAGGTCCCTTGACACAGCTCGGCGCGATGATTCGACAAATCGACGAACGTTCAAGCAACGAAACGAACTAAAGAGGCTACAAAGCTAACGAACTGCATGTGAACAACGTTAGTGGTTCGGGGAGTCGACGGGTCTTCCAACAAAGTGGATTTGAACTCAAACACCGACTGAGTTTACTGCCAAATCCGGAATCAAGTCAACAAATCAACAAAACAACCGAACAACGGACAAAACAACCGGAAACAACGGAAAACGACAAAACCAGCGCACCTGGGGGAACTCGGCCCGAACCGAACCACCCTAAGGTGGCTCGGCCCAAGCCGAGCCACCCTAGGGTGGCTCGGTGGCCGAGCCACCCCAGGGTGGCTCGGCCAAGCCAAACTCCTTTCACTTCTTTCTTTCTCTAAAAAGTTAATTGGTCTAAAAAAAGCTCTAGAAGCAAAACTGCAGAGAAACCAAATGCACTCGTACTACCAATTCCTATGAAGTTCACATCAAAGAATGAACTAGACGCACCAATATGAGTAAAAATTAGGGACTCGGAGATCTGAAGGCTTGAAGACTTGGAGACCCGGATTTGATTCTTAGCGAGCACCAGCACCGAAAAAGGCAGGAGTTCGAGAGAGTTTAATCCTCAGATCTACGTCGTTACACTCCGGATCTAAGCTTGGCTCTTAGATCCCGAGATTCGAGCGGTCGTTTCCTTGGTGAAACGATCCCTCCCGGCTATTATCTCCTTGGTGGGATAATACCCGTAATACGTCGTAGATCTGCTTGGATCCAGATCACGCGGTGGTCCACGGTAAGCAACCCCGGCGCAGGCAAACAACCCACAGAAGCAAGAGACCGGATAACAGGATCTTGTGATTTGTTCGGTAAAAGAGAGAAGTTGTAATTTTGATTTCTTTGTTTTATTTTGATTTTCATTGTAAGCCGGATCTTATAAAAAGACCGGATCTCTTTGTAACGCATAAAGTTGTTAACTGAGTGCAATGGAATCGATAATGAAGAAAACACCAACTTTCCCCGCGAACAGCAACGTGTACCAAGTCAAGCTTAATTGAAGATCAAGATTGCTTGGGTAATGTAGTTTAGCATTTATATTATGTGTGTTAAGTACTCTAAGCTCAATTATCTATACACACACATTTTATTAGTTTCCTTGTATATATATGTAATCACATATATATACAACACAAGTTTTGGTGCCGCCAAAGGCGGTGGAGAGGAGGCAAAGGAGGGGGTGGCGAGGGATTTTGGTGGTGAGGAAAATGAAAAAAAATGAGGGGGCTTTTTTGACGGAGAGGAAAAAAAGAAAAAAAAAGAGGGGGAGGAAATTAAAAGTAGGCGGGGAAATGAAAAAACGAGGGTGCTTTTTTGGCGATGCACTTGAATAGTAAAGCGTCGGCAAAAGTTACTTTTTTGCGACGAAAAGTTTTACGCGTCGCTAAAAGTAACACTTTTGTCGACGCAATATAACGTTGGCAAAAGTGTTATTTTTAGTGACGCAAAACTGTTCGTCGCTAAAAGCTACACTTTTGCCGACGCTAACGTGCATCGTCAAATGTATACTTTTTTGACGAAAAGTTTTACGCGTCGCTAAAAGTAACACTTTTGTCGACGCAATATAACGTTGGCAAAAGTGTTATTTTTAGTGACGCAAAACTGTTCGTCGCTAAAAGCTACACTTTTGCCGACGCTAACGTGCATCGTCAAATGTA
>NC_033799.1:48243185-48264632 GCF_001876935.1 Asparagus officinalis
GCCGAGCCACCTCGGGGTGGCTCGGTGGCCGAGCCACCTTGAGGTGGCTTGGCCATGAGCCGAGCCACCTCAAGGTGGCTAGGCACAGTGCCGGCCACCCCGAGGTGGCCGACAGTGGCCAGAGGGGGCCGACAATTCCCTTTTTGCAGCCACTGTCCTGAGAGCCTATAAATAGGCCTAGAGATGTTCATTTTCAGAGGTCGAACTTTCAAGAGCCGAAACTCTGCCGGATTGAAGAGTGAACTCGGAGCTTTGAAGACCAGAAGACTTGCACATTCGGATCTGATCCTCGGCGACCATCCACGTCAGAAAAGGCAGGATCTCGAGAGGAAGAAAGAACAGATCTGAGATCTACACGAGACTACACTCCAGATCTAAGCTTGGTCTTAGATCTCGAGATCTGAGCGATTATTCCCTTGGTGGATTAATCCCTCCCGGCTATTATTCCCTTCGTGGAATAATACCCGCATACTCGTGTAGATCCGACCGGATCTAGATCGCGCGGTGGTCCACGGATTAACCCCGGCGTCGGCAAAGAACCCACACAAGCAAGCAACCGCAAAACAGGAGCTTGCGATTCGTTCGAAAGAGGAAAGTTGTAATTTTTATTTTTTTCTTTGATTTAGTTGTAACCGGATCTATAAAAGACCGGATCTTTGTAACCCAAGATGACAATCATTTCAATGAAAAAGATGACAGTTTTCCACGCGAACAGTGACATCTGATTAACATCAACAACCGCTGCAGGCGCCTTCCCCTTACCAGGAGAGACGAAGCTTGAGTTTGGAGGGTTAGCCGTCGGTTGGTTTCTCTCGGCTTTCTTCCTTCTGAGGAAGCGCTCGGCCTGCTCCCCGTGCACTTTCAACTCTTTCCAGGTGCTGGACGGTGCTACTCCCATAACTTCCAACACGTCTAAAGAGAGGTTGTTATGACAGGTTTAGAGGATGAGGTCCTCTGTGATCGGATCTCGGCAGTTCATCGCCTTATTTTGGAAACGCTTGACGAAGTTGTCGAACGTCTCGTCGTATTCCTGTTTCTCATTGAAGAGTGTCTTGATTGAAACCTCGACGTCATAATCAAAGAAGTGAGTAAGGAACATGTCCTCTAGGTCGTCCCAGCTGTTGATGCTTCCAGGCTTGAGATGGTGGTACCAATCGAAGGCGGGCCCGTGAAGGGTGCTAACGAATGACCGAACCATGAAGGCTTCATTGTCAGAGATCATATCTAAGTGGGACTTGAAGTAGATCAGATGTTGAGTAAGTGAACCCTTTCTGTTAAATGGCATGAAGTTGATCAGGTTGAATTTCGCCGGATACGGTATCGAATCCTACTCTCTTGGGTAAGGACACGAAATACTGGTCTTCTTCACCTCTAGAGTAGACATCAGAGCGTTGACTTTGCTCTTGAGGTCTTTTATCTTTTCATCCTCCCTCGTATCCTTCCTTGGTCGATTTTGAAGAGGAATAATGGGGCCACCCCCAGTGTTATCATTATTGGCGGGACCACCCCCGACGTTGTTATTCTTAGTGGGGCTACTCCCAGCGTTTTGGTCAACGGGAGGGTTATCTGCATCGAGGTGTTCATCCACATCTGATCACTAGCTTCTTGACTAACATTGTTGCGACGACTGAATTCACCTATCTGATTCGACAAGGCTCGGATCTGTTGATCATGCTCTTCCCACATTCGCAGCATAGTCATTTCCATTTCGAACTTGAAGTTGTCTTTTGCTTAGCCAAGGCATCCTCGATGATTTTGGCCATTTGCTCGGTGTTGACCATAAACGCCTCGTGGGATTGTCCTATGCTGGACACTGTATTATCAGAAGTGATGGCAGAGTTCGCATCTGATGCTTTATCTTCCAAGAATAATCTGTTGTTCATCCTTTGATAGTCCTTACACCTAGTAGTTCCCACGCGTAACCGAGTTATACGTTGGGATATGTCCGAAAATTATCGAGAATTGAAACTTCATGTTGACTTATCCTTATCGACCATAGTGATTGTGACTTTTGGGAGTTTATCATCTTGTGCAGCTGATCGTTTTCTATAGAAACACCTTAGCTTGGACTTGGACGTTCTGGTAGAGATCCTTTCAAATACCGAGACCTTCTATGGAGCGGTCTTGGGGTAGCTACATGCTGATAATATGTCCTGATAAGTTTGGTACACGAACAATGAGAGTCCGTTTTCTGGGTACTTCTCTTTCGAGATTTATTCATACCCCCAGCCTGATAGTACAACTCATCGACGTTGCGATCAGAGCAACCTATCGGCTGTTGGTTTGATTCCTCAGATGGAATGATGTCGTCTATTCGGCGCATCTTCTTCTAAATAGGTAGCGCTTTATTGGCTTTAGCAGGAGTCACATGTTTGGAATCACACCTGTGTGAGGATGAAATTTTAACGGGCTCCTGGTTTTGTGCAGGCATCTCCATGCGGGTAGTTACGGGAATCAACTTGTTAGAATGTCACGTACAACCCCTAGTCCGGATGGTTGCTCGGGTTTCCTTCAATGGTCCCAAGCATTCCTTATTAGGCACTTTGCCTTGATCTTCGTGTAAAGGACCCAGGTAACCCTTCAACGGAATTCTAAATTCGGAGGGGTCCACGTCGTCGTAGGGTTTCACCGAAGGTGTGGTGGCAGAAGGAGCAGGATCTGAAGTTGACGAAGGCTAGGGAGCAACGTTGCTTACTTTTGCCTTAGGCGTTGATTTAGCATTTGGCATCCAAATTTGTTTGGATCTCGATAATCTCTTAACCACCTCTTCCTTTTGTATTTCTTGTGCTTTTCGTACAAGGATCTGGGCATGCGCAAGAAGTGTGCAATGCTTCTGAATGTGCTCCTCAAGAGTGGAACGATTCCATTTGACACAAACCCATTCGTTAGTAGGTGGTTGGGAGGAGGTTCGTGAAGCTTGCTGTGGAGATGGCATAGCTACTTGGCGCTTTCTGAACTCTAGATCCGCTTGGTAACAGAGTCCCCGTCCACTTGATCTAAAGCCTTAATGAATTGGCGCGCGAGGCGTTGGCGTTGCCTTTGACATGCTCTCTTTGATTAAGTTAGCGCGTCTTCAGCAGGCGACTCCTTGATCAAAGAGGAGTTCAGATCTGCAAATCTGGCTTCAGTAGATGCCGGCAGATCGTTACGAGGTACATCTGCAGTAGCGGTAGCGGGGAGATCACCTTCTTGAGTCCTCAAATCTGAAGACTAGGGGATCTTCTAGGAGGAGGAGACCTTCCTGCGCTTGCGAGGAGAGGCAGACCTGGAGGGGGAGGAGGAGGAGACATACTCCTCGAACTTCTGTTGGTCGAACTCGTATTCGACCTCTTCAGCCATGGGGATCTTGATTGTTGGCTACGGCATGACAGCCTCGGTGACGAGACTGTTGGCTCCCACTGTGGTCGTCAGCTTGTTTGGGAAGAAAGTCGATTTGTTCATTGCTGTGTTCATTACAACTTCAAACGTTATAATGAAAACAAAAGTTAGTCTTTTTATAAGACCTTTACACAATAAAAACAAAAAAGTACAATTCTCGTCAAAACAAACGCAGAGATCGTTTATCGATCTTCTGCTTGCATGAGATCTTTGCCTATGCTAGGGTTAATCCGTGGACCACCGAATGATTAGATCAGATTCGATGTTTCGTTGATTCGCGAAGGAATCAAGAAACCGAAGCAAATATCTCGGCAACAGTGAGATAATCACTCATCTCGAGATCACCGTAACGGGGCAATCTCAAGACAAAGAACCAGGCTGCAGATCTGACGAACTCCTCTTCTTTATACTAGAGAATTTGCTGAAGTCTCCTCCTCCTCTCTGAAATTCGTGGCTCTTCAGTCCTCAATTCAGCAAGGCTTCACCGACGCTCGAGAATTTTAGATCTGAAAACATGAAGGCTCTGGGGCTGTATTTATAGGCTTCAGGAGCTCTATTTTTGGATAAGAATGGTTGATTCATTCTTATCCTTAGTTGTAACCACTTAACCACATTCTTGGATGATATCTAATCAGTTGGAATAAATCCAAACGGTTAACGGTCGAAAAACGGCTCAAAACAGCCAAAAACAGATTTCGGAGACTACGGACACCCGTGGGTGTCTCAGCCATGCTTCAGCAGAGACACCATCCAAGCATTGGCCGAGACACCATTTGGTGTCTAGGCCAAGCATTGGCTGAGACACCACTTGGTGTCTTGGCCAAACTTTGGCCTGAACTTGGTTTACACGTTTCGTCCGTTTCCATCGTATCTTCATCGTCCGAACTCAGAATTACTTGGTTCAAGATGCGTTAAAAAGCTAATGGGAAGATCTATAAGCTTACATGGTTGAATCACATGTGAAGTAGATGGGACACATGGGGTTCTTCATCTTTTGTACGTGACGCGTAGCTCCCGATTAGTTCATGTTTGGTTATTCTGAAGTTCCGTTTCTTCACACGGTTCGTCGACTCACTTTATGCGCTTGTTAACATCAAATAAGCTTTTGTGACTTAGATAGCAATGTTCATCGTCTTCTCTCTATCTCGAGCTGTGTGTATGGACCTATAGGCAATTTTTGACGCCTACACTAATTTCCTTGGAATGTCTAGGATTAGATAAAAATAATAAAAACTCCTTTTTAGTTTTTTTTAATTGCTCTCTTCATGTGCTTATATTATCATGCTTAAGATAGCCAACTAGAATAATATTTGATAGAAAAAGAATTTAACATGTTATACTTATTTTTTGGCTAAATAAATATATATTTCATTAACCATTGTAAAAGTTTAAGTATGCACACTCAAACCTAGGCATACCAAATGAATGAAAAAGTGGCGGGATTGTCTTAAGGAGCAAGTTAGCAGGTGAATTTTCTCCTGCTAACGTTCTCCCCGCCTAGTTTCTAAATGAAGAAGAAGAAGAAAAATAGTAGAGGGATCATCGATAGCGAGCAGAGAGATTCTATGTTCGAGTATGCTTCATCATCTAAAGCTGAGGAAGGACCAGAATCCAATGGAATCTCTTTGAAAGTCATTGATTTCTATGTCTGAATTAGTCAAGAATTCTTCTCTTAATTCATCTAATATTCATTCTGAATCTGAATCTGGATTGGTTTCTATGGCTAAGACTTCTGCTCCTAATTCATCTAATGTCCAATTTGTTAATAATATTGATGATCTTGAGAATCTTACTCAAATTGATGAAATCTTTGATAAACCTGAATAAGTAGCTCAAGAAGAGGATAAAACAAAGGAAATTAACATTGCAGGGATCAAGAAAACTTTTGTTAGTCTATTTGCGGATAATCAAAAATCTAGAAATAGACTCTCATTGAATTTTGTTCAATCCTCACAAAATAACACTGTCAAATTTTCGACTGAAGAATGGAAGGAAGGCGAGGTTTTTTGGAAACATGCTTTGATTGGATATGTTATTGGTTTAAATATAAGTTTAAAGCTATGGAATCTTATGTGAATAAGATTTGGGGGAATATTTCTATTCTAAGAATTCATCTAATCAAGCAAGGTGTTTTCCTGTTTGACTTTCAATCAGTTAAACAAATGCCAGAAGTCCTAGAAGCAGGTCTTTAGTTCTTTGGATCTGGGCCTATGGTCCTTAAACCTTGGACTATTGATATTGATATGGAGAAATTCTAAGCTTGCAACTATCCAATGTGGGTTCAATTTCCCAATTTGAAGTTAAATTTGTGGACATCAAATGGACTAAGTAAAATTGCAAGTGTAATTGGTAAACCAATCACAACTGATAAGCTCACTGCTATGCAAGGGCTCTTCTGGAAATTGATCTTCCCTTGAAAAAGAGCTTGCCTGATCTCATTGAAGTACAGGGACCTGATGGAAAAAGCTACAATCAAAAAGTTATATATGAACTCAAGCCAAAATGGTGCTCTTATTGTAGCTTGGTTGGTCATGAAGCAGAGTATTGTAGAAGACAAACTTTTAAAATGAAATGGTTGCCTGTCAATAGACAGAAAGTTTCTATGCAGGTTTCAAAACCTTAAAATGTTGTTCTCAAAGGGAATGTTGAAATAGGAGATAGCACTGGTCAGCTTGGGAAAGATTTAAGAAGCAATCAATCTAGAGGTTATGTGTTTGTTCATCAAAACATAGAACATCAAGGAGGCATCAATATTGATCAATCTGGGTAAATGTCTGAAAAACATGCACAGGAGGAAAATGCTAATAAATCTAGGAAAAATACTGCGCTTCTAAATCAGTATGGAGATGGTCCCCAACCATTTCAAAGATATGCTCACCAATCAAATAGGGGTATCCTTATTGGACAATCCAGTAATAATGCCTCAGGGTCTGATAAACATGCACATCAGAATGTAGGAAACAATAACAGCAAATATGCAACTGTAAATCCTTTTCACTGCTCTCCTACTATAAATGCAATAGATTTCACAAGTGTTACTAGATCAAAAGCAGGAAAAAGGTTCAATGACACCAGTGTTGGGGGTTCTTGCATTCAAATCTCCCCATTCTCTATTCTGGAGCAGCAGCTAGACTTTTACCCCTCTTGTATTGATAAGGGGTTATCCACAGTAATGCATCTGGCACTTTGGAATATTACAGGGTTTAACAAATCCTCTAAGCACTTGATAGTCAAGCATTTTATAAATGAATAAAAGCTCTCTTTCCTAACTCTCTTAGAAACCAAAGTTGAGGGAAATAAAATACAATCAATTGCTAAGAAAGAAGCAAAGAACTTGGAATGGATTTCTAACATTCATGAAGCAAGAAATGGAAGGATTTGGATTCTCTGGGACAATGAATTTCTCTTAGTTCAAGTTTTATTTTCCTCCAAGCAGCACATCACATGCACTGTTGTTTCAAGAGATGATAAGCTTTCTTGTAAAATCACAGTAGTGTATGCTTTAAACCAAATGGATGATAGGAAAATTCTATAGCAAGAATGATGACTTTAACCAAAATAGCCCTTGGTTAGTTGGTGGAGACTTCAATGCTATATTGAATAATGAAGAGAAATTAGGTAGTGCACTAGTATTTGACACAGATACCATTGATTTTCAAAACTTTATTAGTTCTAGTAATCTAGTTCATCTTATGACAACAGGAAGTTTCTATACCTGGTGCAATAAACAAGAGGCTGAAGCAAGGATCTGGTCTAGACTTGATAGAGTTTTGGTAAATAAAGATTGGATACATCAATGCACTTCTAGTCAAGTAGAATTTTTAGTGCTAAGCTGTTCTGACCATTCCCCTACACTCATAACTATTGGAGAAGATAATTTTGATGGCAAAAGGCTTTTTAGATTCTTCAATATGTGGATCAAGAACCCTGAGTTTCTTCCAGCTATCAAATCTGTTTGGGAGCAAAATATTAGGGGATACAATATACATAAGTTTCACACTAAGCTCAAGTTCCTTAAGCCTATTCTAAAAGAGCTCAATAAGAAGCATTTCATGAACATTAGTGAGCAAGTTATTAGAGCCAAAGATGAATTATCTAGCATTCAGAGACAAATGGGTGCTGATCTTCTCAACTCAAACCTGATCGCCAGGGAAAAGGAAGGTATTAAAAAGTACATCAGATTGCTAAATTGTGAAAATTCCTTTTACAAGAAAAAGGCAAATATCTCTTGGAGCTTGCATGGTGGTAACTGCACTCAGTTCTTCCACTCTGTCATGAAAAATAAAAGGCATCGTAACAGGATACTGTCAATATACACTGAGGATGGAAACAGAATTACTGATATGCCTGACATTATAAAGGAGTTTACTGATTATTACAAGAGGATTTTGGGCACTGTTATCACTGTTACAAAACCTAATTTGGGAGTTATTTCTAATGGTCCTACTCTATCTCCTGCTCAAAGTACCACTCTCAGTCTTCCTATCAGCAGATAGGAAATCAAGCATGTTGTGTTCTTAATGTCTGAAACAAAAGCACCTGGTCCAGATGGGTATAATGCTGCCTTTGTCAAATCAGCTTGGGACATTATTAATGGTGATCTATATCTTGCTATGAAGGAATTCTTAAATACGGAAAGCTTCTTGGTACTTTTAACTCTACAACTATCACTTTAATTACCAAAATTCTTAACCCAAAAACTGCTTCAGATTACCGTCCCATCTCTTGTTGCAATCCGATTTATAAAGTCATACCAAAAATTTTAGCTGGGAGAGTGCAAAGTGTCATGGGCTATCTTATTAATGATGCACAAAGTGCCTTTGTCAAGGGAAGACTTATCTCTAGCAATATTCTTTTAGCTTATGAGCTAGTGAAAAATTATGGTAGAAAACATACTTCTCCTAGAGCTATGTTAAATGTGGATTTGAGGAAGACATTTGACTCTATTAGCTGGGATTTCATCAAAGTTATGCTGTAGGGTTTGAGGTTTTCTAGTATTATGATAAACTGGATTATGGAATACATATCTTCACCTAAGTACACTCTTGAACTAAATGGATCTTTGCATGGATATTTTAAAGGTGAGAGGGGATTAAGACAAGGAGACCCTCTTTCTCCTTATTTGTTTGTACTTAGGATGGAATATCTCTAAGAGATTAAATGCTCTTAGAAACGATAATCTCTTCAAGTATCATCCTAATTATCAATGCCTGGGGATTACACATTTGATATTTGCAGATGAACTTCTCCTCTTTGCTAAAGCTGATGGTTATTCAATTATGAAATTATTTAATTGTCTTCAAGAGTTCAGTAGGGTATCTGGATTAGAGGCTAATCCTGCCAAATGCTCAATATACTTCAGTGGTGTTGATGATGGTCTGAAAAATCAGATTTGTTCCTTTCTAAATTTCCCTGAGGGGATGCTACCAATCAGATATCTGGGATTACCATTTATGTCAAAGAGATTATCTTACCTTGATTGTTCTCCTCTGATAAGTAAAATCTCTGAGCAATTCCCTCACTAGAAAAAAAAGAGATGCCTCTCTTATGTGGGGAGACTGTAATTAATCAAATCTATTATAGTGGGAGTTTAGTTTTTTTGGACCAGCAATTTTATCTTTCCTATGAAGGTGCTGGAAAAAAATTGATGGACTGTGCTCAGAATTCCTATGGAATCATAAAATTCATCAAATCTCTTGGAAGAGCATATGTCAAGGGAAAAAATAGGGGGGGTTGGGCCTGTATTTAGCCTGGACCAGGAATCACTCTTCAGACTAAAAGCTGCCAATCTCTGTTTCTGGACTGAATTGACGTTAAGTGGGTCAAGTACATTACTCACATCCTCCTTCCACTTGTGGGCTACAAGTGAATCTGACGACCCCTGAAATTCTGGTGCCCTCATCATTTGGTATCGTTCCACTAAACAAAGCTAAGTCTCCTGCTCAGTGGCTATAACCGATGGTGGGGTAAGTCCTGATGTGGTCGCTGGAGACTCCTCTGTGATGGGGATGGATGGGATCTCTAGCGGTGGAACTACAGGTGGTGGTGCAATAGGTGGGGTCTGTTTCGCCATCTTCTCCTCAAGTGCTTCTAGCCTGGTTGTTATAGGTGCCATGAGGTCGATCATATACTGGAGAGCTTGTTGCGGTTAAGGTGGAACCTGCTATTGCTTCAGTGGAGCCTGCTGCGGCTCTGGCTCCTACTCATCCTGCCTAACTTCTCGTGCACGGGATCCTCTCCGTCCACATCAATGTCCAGCTATCTATATTTTTTTTAGTAAAGGAATTATAAGACATAATTTTTGTAAATTTTTTAATTTACGTATATAACGTCCTCACTCATTCTAGGAATTCCTAGCGGACTCTATACATGATTCCTAGAAAACTCTATACTAACTCCACGACCTGACACATGAATGATCCTAGGATGCTGGAACTAGAACTCTGATTCCAACTGAGACGCCCCTGGGTTCACACAAGGCTGCAGTCTAAGGTAAAACCAGAGATGTCAAACCTGCCATGCACCCACACTGTGCATAAACATGTTTCACCAATCACAGTAATATCCTCTAGTAGAACCAAAAAAGAAGTGCAGATACAAAACAGGCAAAATAAAGGGAATAAATGTAATAGACATGATATAGAAGAGATATCTCATAAATTAAAAGAATCATGTCTCAACTATAATACATCTGATATCTGAATAATAAAAATATCTCAACATGAATCAACTAAAAATCATACTAATGCACACTGCCTTTACAATATGAATATGAAACTCTAATTACTAGATAAAACTCAAAACTACAGTGAAGTCTCTACAAGTAAAAATACACGACGACGATTATGCCAGAACTCTGTCACCCTGCGGCTCTCTGAAACTCCGAACTACCTGAAAAATAATTTAAAAGAAAAATAACAACAACAAGAGTATCGGAGCGCTACAGCAAGATTACCTCCACCCGCCCCCAGTGGAAGGGCTGTTAGATAAAGTGAAGGCTCTATCTATTAAGCATAGTCTAACTAGATTCATTTTCCCCGTATCTAAATGGGATTAACATTTAGAAACCTACAACACGAGACGTAGTACGTCGAGCAAAATAATCCAAACAAGAAAACCCTCATGTATATACCATAAGTCTCAAATTGTAGATATCTAAATATTAATACCGAACTAAGAAAAGACAATCTAATGAAACCAATAATTAGAAATCCATAACATGAGACTGGTACGTCGAGTGAAATAATCCAAATAAGGAAACCCGCATATATATACCATATGTCTCAAGTTGTGAATCTCTAATCATTGATCCCAACGAAGAAGTAAAGAAGACAATAAAAGAAAAAAGATATCAACACATCGTATTTATAATATCTTCCACTATCACTAGAGAGATAGAATGAAATTCCAACACATAATTTTGTATACTTTCAAAAGTAACGTATCTCAGTCATATAGTTCAGTGATAGGTCGTATTCATAATCGGCATCTGCCATGCTTAGGCTATTAAGTAATTGTCTCAGTGCAACAGACTACCCTGTAGGTATCATGAATTGTGTACACGGCTCATTAGTCTCATCACGATCTTAGTGTGTAACATGAGTGTGGGACGGACTACCAAATAGGCATCCTAGAAATACGGCTCACGATCCTCATCGTACCCTAGTGCGGGACGGACGGCTAGATCAAGCCTCCTAAAATCCGACTCAATGGCTTGTACATGTGAAATATCGACACACTACCTCATGTAGTACTGAACTGAGCTCATCAATGATATCCATCTCATGTATAAACTGTGTATATCTGGTATGTCAACGCACTATCCCATATAGTATTAAGTTGTGCTCATCAACGACATCCAACATGTATATGAACTATATCTAATTCAAATATGATCAAATCAAAATTCATCATAATCCCCTTGGGATTCTCAAATGTATAACATAACATATTCATGACTATACTTATAATATCAAGTGGCTCAAAACTCCGCGAACGCACCTCAAAACGACGCAACACAGCTCCACAAAATGAGCAGAAAAATAGACGGAACATCTATTATTAAAACAAGCATATATTTCTTTAGGAAAACTATTTTTACAAATGGTTTTCTATTTTGAAAACTAGATTCACACATCTTTCAAATAAAATATGGTTCAGTTTGGAGTTCATTTGCTATCCCAAATCTCTAGTTAAACATTATACATGTGCAGCAATTTTTTTGCAGGACATGTTTTTAGTAAACATAACATATCTTTCTCTATATTAATTCTATTTAAGAATGGTTTTCTATTTTAGAAACTAGATACATATAGCTTTCATTTGAAGCTAGTTTGGTTAAATTTAGATTTCGGTTGTTATCTTAAAATCTTAGTTAAATATTACACAAGTGCTGCAGTTTTCTACAGAAAATATATATTTAGTACATCACTTAAATTTCTCATACATAAATAAAGTTATGAGTAACCCTAAAGATTATGATCATGATACTATCATAAAAAGTAAGAAAAGATTACTAATCTAGCATTGATTTAAGATTTACTATCAAAAATCTGACTTTTAACACCTCAGGTTAAGATTAAAGTATGAAAATACATATTCAACATCATATTAATCATCTACACAAGTTATTTAATTATGGGGATAGGTTTGGATGAAGATAATCTTGCCTAAAAAGTCATTCTAAGACTCTAAGATAAATATCAAGTAATTAGAAGTGCAGGCAACCCGTTTTCTCCTTGCCACACGTCGATGATCTCGCCCTTGTGTCGATATTTGCTTCACAAAGCTCTCAAAATTCTCAATTTTAGGGTTAGGGCTTTAGAGAGAGGAATAGGGGCTGTTAGGGTTTGAAACTCTAATGTAAGGGTGATAATTTTCGTGAAAACATAATTATACATATATACAAACCCGAAATAAACCCGTTTGACCCGAACTAGGAAACGTAGTCTGACTAGGAAAATAATCTTCGATATTTTGGCAATAACTTTCACGTCCGAACTCAGAATGAGGTGATATAAGATTTGTTGGAAAGCTCTTGAAGATACATACAACTTTGATATTTTAAGTTTTTCTAGATTCTAACTGTTTTAGTGTGAAAAATGTAAATACTTTTAACTAGTTGTTTTTCGCAGATTTAGGCCCGTGCACGTGTGCATGATATCACTTCTATATTCACATATATACATTGAATTGATCTCAAATTAATTTTTAGCATACTAAAACATTAATAAATATTATTTTTTTATAATACAACACATTTATTATTTATTACATAATATTCAAATTTTTTTGGGGTTTTACATTTTCCCCCCCTTAAAAGAATTTCGTCCCCGAAATTCCGCAAACGTATCTTAGAGGTTAATAATAAATTATCATAAATCTTCAGATATAAAACATTATAATATCTATACTTAACAATCTAGAATATGAATACTCCTACTTAACCCCTAACTAAATGGAACTAGTACGTCAGGCAAAAAATCCAAACAAGGAAACCCTATATATATACCATGTGTTCTGAATGATTAGGAGCCAAGTGCTAATATCCTCATTCTAGTGTTAAATATAAATATGACCATATGAACAAACCATAAACAAGAATAGATCATAATTAACCAATCAATTTACCTGCTCAAACATGTGTGGAAAGTCGCGACGCATATCCTCCTCGCGCTCCCAAGAAGCCTCCTCAGCTCCTATTCGGTTCCATTGAACTTTGACTAGAGGGATCACTTTATTTCTAAGTCTCTTGTTCTCCTTGGAAAGAATACATACAGGAATTTCAATAGTAGACAAATCATCATGAATTTCAATCTCTGGCGTGACTAGCACTCTCTGCTGCTCCTCGTCTCGTAGATGTTTCTTAAGCATCGAAACATGAAATACATCATGTATGCTCGACATCGATGCTGGAAGGTCCAACCGATATGAAACAGCTCTAATGCGCTCAACTATGTAGAATGGACCGATATACCTCGGGGCAAGCTTTCCCCATCTACCAAATCGCTGAACTCCCTTCATTTGTGACACTTTCAACAATACATAGTCCCCAACCTGGAACTCTAATTGTCGTCGTCTCCGATCTGTATAACTCTTTTGATGACTCTGCACTGCAAGAATACACTCGCGAATGAGTGCTACCTTCTCCGTAGTCTGTCTTATAAGATCCGGCCTAAGTAGTAAGCTGTCCTCTAGCTCTGCCCAACAGATAGGTGATCTACAAGGCCTCCCATACAACGCCTCATACGGTACCATGCTAATAGTCGCTTGATAATTGTTATTATAAGCAAACTCAATCAGTAGAATGTGGTCCTTCCAACTGCCTTGAAAATCTATGACACATGCCCGCAACATATCTTCCAACACTTGGTTGACTCTCTCCGTTTGTCCATCTATCTACGGGTGAAAGACACTAGAGTACAACAACTGGCTACCGAAAAAATTCTGAAAGGTCCTCTAAAAATGTGAAGTGAAAACCAATCCTCGGTCTGATACGATCATTTCTGGAACTCCATGCAACCTCACCGCCTCCTGGATGAATATCCTCACGTAAGTCTCCGTCGTGTAAGTCGTTTTCACTGGTATGAAATGTGCGGACTTTGTCAACCGATCCACAATCACCCAAACTGAATCATTCCCCTTCTTCGATCTCGGTAATCCTATAATGAAGTCCATAGAAATATCTACCAACTTCCACTCCAGAATGGGTAAAGGCTGTAGGGTTCCTGCTAGTCTCTGATGTTTAGTCTTTACTTGCTGGGAGGTGAAACACTTAGCTACATATTCTACAATTTCCCTACGCATGCCGCTCCACCAAAAGTGTCTTTTTAGGTCCTTGTACATTTTAGTTGTGTCTGGATTCACTGTGTACCTAGTACGATGCGCCTCGTCAAATAAGTCCTTCTTCAACTGTGGATCTCTCGATATCACTAACCGGCCCTTCATCTGAAGTCCTCCATCTACTCTAACGGTCCAATCTGCTTTTGGTTCTTTGGAAATCTACCCCTTTCGGGTTTGAATCCAAGAATCCTCTAGTTGTGCTTCGACTACTCTATCATTACAGGATGGCTGCACTGACAGTGCTCCTAAGAGTGCGTTGCTCCCACCGATCTCTGGTTTGAAGTCAAACAGGCTGAGGGTGTAAATATCTCTATACAACAAGCATCTCAAAGCAGAAATCCAATGTTGACGCTTCTTGCTTAACGCGTCTGCCATAACATTTGCCTTCTCCGGATGATACTGAATTGCGAACTCATAATCGTTAATAAATTCAACCCATCGTCGTTGTCTCTGATTTAGGTCTTTCTGGGAGAAGAGATACTTCAGACTCTGATGATCTGTGAAAAGTTTGAACTGTACTCCATGCAGATAATGCCTCCATGTCTTCAGTGCAAAGACCACTACTGCTAGCTCCCAGTCATGAGTGGGATAATTCTGCTCATGCGTCCTCAACTGTCTTGAAATGTAGGCTACCACTCTATGGGTCTGCATCATAACACCTCCAAGACCCGATAATGATGCATCAGTGTAGACAACAAAAGTCCTATCACTACTCGGAATGATTAACACTGGTACTGAAGTCAACTTAGCTTTCAAAGTCTCAAAGGTTTCCTGGTACTCCGTGCCCCAAATAAACTATACACCCTTCTTCGTAAGGCGTGTAAGTGGAGTTGCAATCTTTGAGAAGTCCTGAATGAACTTCCTATAATAGCCTGCTAATCCCAGGAAACTACAAATCTCTGTAACCGTCTTCGACGGCTCCCAATCTAGTACGGCCTCCACTTTAGTTGGGTCTACTACAATACCCTCCTGGCTAATAACATGGCCCAAAAATCTGACTTCAGAAAGCTAAAACTTGCACTTATTGAACTTGGCGTATAGCTGATGCTCCTGCAATGTCTGCAATGCCAAACGGAGATGTTGCTCGTGCTCTACCTCTAATCTCGAATATATAAGGATGTCATCAATAAAGACGATCTTGAACTGGTCCAAGTATGGACGAAAAACCCGGTTCATTAAATCCATGAATACCACGGGTGCATTGGTTAGACCAAATAGCATGACAAGGAATTCGAAAGACCCATATCGAGTCAGAAAGGTGATCTTGGGAATATCCATCTCCTGAACTCGTAATTGATGATAGCCAGAATGAAGATCAATCTTAGAGAAATACTACGCTCCCTATAGCTGATCGAACAAGTCATCAATCTTCGGTAGTGGGTACCTATTCCGGATAGTGACTTTTTTCAACTCGCGATAGTCTATACATAGGCGCATATTGCCGTCCTTCTTCACGGAAAGGACTGGCGCTCCCCATGGAGAATGACTCCGGCGAATAAAACCCTGAGATAATAGTTCGTCTAGCTGAGTCTGTAGCTCCCTCATCTCAGCAGGTGCCATACGATAGGATGCTCTGGATATCAGTGCCGTGCCCGGCTGGAACTCGATGCAGAACTCAACCTCTCTCACAGGAGGTAGCCCAAGTATGTCTTTAAAGATATCCTAAAAATCCAAGATAACTCTAGTCTCGCATAAATCGGCACCCTGATCCCTCTGCATCACCACCTCGATGTATACCATAAATGACTCCGCAAACTGGTTGCCTTGTGAGGTTGATACGATCAACTTAGACCCATCGGACGCTCGCAAGCTAACTGTTTTAGCAAAATAGTCAATACTAATGTGGTGGGATGATAGCCAATCCATACTGAGGATGACGTCGAACTCCGACATCTATAAAACGATCAGATCAATGATAAACTCGCACTCGTCTAGACTGATGATACATTTCCTACAGAAACTCTCCAATAGGGATACCTCCCCTAAAGGAGTAGATATAGATAATGGAACATCTAAGGGATGTGTAACTAGCTGAAGCCTATCCATGAAGGTATGAGATAAATGAATGCGAGTCTCCTGAATCGAACAAGATCCGAGCTGGAAAAGAATTCACTAAGAAAGTACCTTCCACAATAGCTCCACTCACACCATGGTCGCGTGGTACGACTGTATAAACTCTGCCGGTGGCTGGCGACTGCTAAACTGTCAGTGGGGAAACACATGGGACTATATGTCCCTTAGGAATCTCCTAAATAGTGCGAACCTGGGCTGCTGGTCCCTTAATCCTCGGGATGGAAGGCGGGGCCTCTATTCTCAACTGCTGCTGTTGCTGGCCATAACCGTAGCCCTGAAACTACTGACCCTGACCTCAGTTCTGCTGCTGACCGTGTCCTCATCCATGTTGTTGTCCCTATCCTCTGCCCTAATGGCCTCCTGCTGGTGCACTACGACAATCCTTGGCCATGTGGCCGATCCTGTTGCAATTGAAACATGCACCCTGAATCCTGCGCTGCTGTTGTGCTCTTGGATCATGTTGAGTTCCCTTCTTAAACTGACCCTGCTGCTAATGCTTAAAACGCTTACCTCGCTACTGGGGTCCTCTTGATCCATCAAAAGATCTCTTGCCCCTGCCCTTGTTATCCTGCTCTCTTGACTTTGTGTTACCCTCCTTGGTTTTCTGAAACATCACAGTCTCAGTCTCCTGCAAAATGGCTGCATCAGCCTCCTCTCTAACTGAGTGAAACCTCCAGGACACGAGGTAGCGACGAAGGCTCGGACAAAGACCCATAAGAAACATCTGGGCTTGGTGCTCTCCAGTCTGCCACATGCCCGTGAAGCGAAGCAAACTCATGAATCGGCTTCCATAGTCTGCTATGGACATCTCTCCCTGCTCTAATCTTGATAACTCAAGCTCTTTCCCGGCCCGTGCCGCGAAAGAGATATACTGCTCGTCGAACAAATAAATGAAGTCCTCTCATGTGAGTATCATCCGGTGTTCTGGTGTGAACTGAAGCCTGTACCATCCTCCGGCATCTCCCTTCAGACTGAAAGCTGCCAATCTCTATTTCTAGACTGAATTAACGTTAAGTAGGTCAAGTACATTACTCACATCCTCCTTCCACTTGTGGGCTACAAGAGAATCTGACCACCCCTAAAATTCTAGTGCACTCATCTTTTGGTATCGCTATACTAAACGAAGCTAAGTCTACTGCTCAGCGGCTGCAACCGATGGTGGGGTATGTCCTGATGCGGTCACAGGGGGGACTCCTCTGTGATGGGGGTGGCTGGGATCATTGGCGGTGGAACTACAGGTAGTGGTGCAATGGGTGGGGTCTGGTTCGCCATCTTCTCCTCAAGTGCTGCTAGCCTGGCTGCTATAGGTGCCATGAGGTCAATCATATACTGCGGAGCCTGTTGCGGTTCAGGTGGAACCTACTGCTACTCCAGTCGAGCCTGCTATGGCTCTGGCTCCTACTTATCTTGCCTAACTTCTCGTGCACGGGATCCTCTCCGTCCACGTCCACGTCCAGCCATCTATATTTTTTTCAATAAAGGAATTATAAGACACAGTAATGAGACATCAGGCAAAAGCATACATATAACACATAGCAATAAGCAAATTGTATCATAAACTATTCACGCAATTACTTTTCAATCAAAGTAAGGTAGTCAAGGTAGTCAAAAAAAATTTGTAAAATTTTGAATATACGTATATAACGTCCTCACTCATTCTAGGAGTTCCTAGCGGACTCTATACATGATTCCTAGGAAACTCTATACTAACTCCACGACTCGAAACAGGAATGATCCTAGGATGCTGGAACTAGAGCTCTGATACCAATTGAGACGCCCCTGGGTTCACACAAGGCTGCAGTCCAAGGTGAAACCAGAGATGTCAAACCTATCATACACCCACACTGTGCATAAACATGTTTCACCAATCACAGTAATATCCTCTAGTAGAACCAAATAGAAGTGTAGGTACAAAACAGGAAAAATAAAGAGAATAAATGTAATAGATATGATATAGAAGATATATCTCATAAATGAAAAGAATCATGTCTCAACTATAATACATCTGATACCTGAATAATAAAATGTCTCAACATGAATCAACTAAAAATCATACTAAGGCACATTGCCTTTATAATATGAACATGAAACTCTAATGTCTAGATAAAACTCAAAACTAAAGTTGAGTCTCTACAAGTAAAAATACGCGACGATGACTATGCCAGAACTCCGTCACTATGCGGCTCTCCAAAACTCCGAACTACCTAAAAAATAATTTAAAAGAAAAAGAATAACAACTAGAGCATTAGAGCGCTACAGCAAGATTACCTCCATTCGCCCCTAAGGGATGGGCTGCTAGATGGAGTGAAGGCTCTATCTATTAAGCATAGTCTACCTATATTCATTTTTCCCATATCTAAGTAGGATTAACATTTAGAAACCTACAACACGAGACGTAGTACGTCGAGTAAAATAATCCAAACAAGGAAACCCTCATGTATATACCATAAGTCTCAAATTGTAGATATCTAAACATTAATACCGAACTAAGAAAAGACAATCTAATAAAACTAATAATTAAAAATCCATAACACGAGACTGGTACGTCGAGTGAAATAATCCAAATAAGGAAACCATCATATATATACCATATGTCTCAAGTTATGAATCTCTAATCATTGATCCCAACTAAAAAGTAAAGAAGACAGTAAAAGAAATAAGATATCAATACATCGTACTTATAATATCTTTCACTATCACTGGAGAGATAGAATGAAATATCAACACATAATTTTGTATACTTTCAAAAGTAATGTATCTAAGTCATATAGTTCAGTGATAGGTCGTATTCATAATCGGTATCTGCCTTGCTTAGGCTATCTAGTAATTGTCTCAGTGCAACAGACTACCCTGTAGGTATCATGAATTGTGTACACGGCTCATTAGTCTCATTGCAATCTTAGTGCGTAACATGAGTACAGAACGGACTACCAAATAGGTATCCTATATATACGACTCACGAGCCTCATCGCACCCTAGTGCTGGATGGACGGCTAGATCAAGCCTCCTAAAATTCGATTCAATGGCCTGTACATGTGGAATATCGACACACTACCTCATGTAGTACTGAACTGAGCTCATCAACGATATCCACCTTATGTAGAAACTATGTATATCTGGTGTGTCGACGCACTTTCCCATATAGTACTGAGCTGTGCTAATCAACGACATCCAATGTATATGAACTATATCTAATTCAAATATGATCAAATCAAAATTCATCATAAACCCCATGGGATTCTCAAATATATAATATAACATATTCATGACTATATGTATAACATCAAGCGGCTCAAAACTCCGTGAACGTACCTCAAAACGGCGCAACACAGCTCCACAAAACGAGCATGAAAACAGACGGAATATCTGTTAGTAAAACAAGTATATCTTTCTCTAGAATTTTGTTTTTTTACAATTTTTTTCTGTTTTGAAAACTAGATTCACACATATTTTAAATGGCATAAGTTTGGTTTAGTTTGGAGTTCATTTGTTATCCCAAATCTCTAGTTAAACATTATACATATGCAGCAGTTTTTCTACAGGACATATTATTAGTAAACATAACATATCTTTCTCTATACAAAGTCTTTTTAAGAATGGTTTTCTGTTTTAGAAACTAGATATATATAGATTTCATTTGAAACTAGTTTGGTTAAATTTGGAGTTCGGTTGTTATCTTAAAATCTTAGTTAAAGATTACACAAGTGCTGTAGTTTTCTATAAAAAATATATATTTAGTACATCACTTAAATTTATCATACATAAATAAAGTTATGAATAACCCTAATGATCATGATCATGATAATATCATAAACAGAAAGAAAAGATTACTAATCTAGCATTGATTTAAACTTTACTATAAAAAATCTGACTTTTAACACCTCAGGTTAAGATTAAAGTATGAAAACACATATTCAACATCATATTTATCATCTACACTAGTTATTTAATTATGGGGATGGGTTTGGATGAAGATAATCTTTCCTCAAAAGTTGTTCTAAGACTCTGAGATAAACAGCAAGCAATTAGAAGTGCAGACAACTCGTTTTCTCCTTGCTACATGTCAATGATCTCGCCCTTGTGTCGATATTTGCTTCACAAAGCTCTAAAAATTCTAAATTTTATGGTTAGGGCTTTAGAGAGAGGAATAGGGGCTGTTAGGATTTGAAACTCTGATGTAAGGTTGTTAATTTTCATGAAAACATAAGTATATATATATATACAAACCCGAAATAAACCAGTTTGACCCGAATCAGGAAACCTAGTCCGACTAGGAAAATAACCTTTTGTGTTTTGATAATAACTTTCACGTCTGACCTCAGAATAAGGTGATTTAAGATTTTTCGGAAAGCTCTTGAAGATACCTACAACTTTGTTATTTTAAGTTTTTCCAGATTCTAACTATTTCAGTGTAAAAAATGCATATACTTTTTACTGGTTGTTTTTTTCCAGATTCAGGCCCGTGCACGTGTGCATGATATCACGTCTATATTCACATATATACATTGAATTGATCTCAAATCAATTTTTAGCATACTAAAATATTAATAAATATTATTGTTTTTATAATACAACATATTTATTATTTATTACATAATATTCAAATTTTTTTGGGGTTTTACAATAATTACTCAATCCATGCCACAGCTAGGGAGAGGAATTACAACTTAACACCCTAGGAATAAAATAAATCTTTACAAGTTTCATAATATCATTAACTTTCCAGACAATAGATTGGACACGTCTTCTGCTCCTCTCATGCCAAAGTTGATAAAGGATAGCAACTAGCACATCACATATGATTTGTTTTCTATAAGTTTTAGAAGTCATTTGAGCAAGAAACCACGCAATCTCATCATGCTAAGATAAGGGGCCTCTATTAATGCGTAGCCAAACAAGAATTTTCTTCCAAAGCATGGCAGAGAAGGGACAATGAAAGAACAGATGTTGCAAATCTTCTTGTGCCTGGTTACAGAGAATACACTTACGGTTAGGAACTATGTTAAGATGTTGAAGTCTACTTTGTGTGTGCAATCTCTCCTTCAATGCAAGTCATAGAACCATAGAGTGTCAGAGATTAGTGACTTTTCTCCATAGAATAACTAGCCATGACATGGGATGAAGATGACTATAGAACAAAGAATTGAGAGCCTT
>NC_033799.1:48264642-48279512 GCF_001876935.1 Asparagus officinalis
ATTTGAAAACTAGCTAGTCCCTGACATGTAAAAGCTTTCTCTAGGACCAAGAGTCTATTGGTCTCATTTGAATGGTTTGATAGATAATATTTTTTTAATTATAAAGTTAGTACCTACTTGTTTATTTCTATGCATGAATGATAGTATTATTTGAATATATTTTTGATAGGTTATGCTTGTTCTGAATAAATTGACAATCTATACTTAAGAATTTTATGTAATATTATGATAATTAAAAGAGAGTAGTTCTTAAATATAAATAGGAACTAACTAGTGGATTCAATTCTAGATTGATTTATTTCATCTCTTTATTTGCTTCTTCTTTTGGTTTTATTTTTAATCTTGATTTTCTTATTTGCTTCTTCTCTTTCTTTCATTCTCTTCTCTATTGTTTTAGCATTGTCAGTTGCATAAACCAACACTCAACTAATCTTTACACTCTCTCTTCTCTTTCACAATCCAGGAACTATTTTAAAACATTCTTAGAACACACTTTTGTCATGGGGTTGACACCTGTAAATCACACATATTAGTTGTACACTGTGACGTTTTATTTTGAAACACACAAAGTTTTTAGCCATTGTCAGTGAAGGTGCTTGTAAATAGGATTTCTCTATTTTGGTTATTTAATTTGTGCATATCATATAGAATATTAAAGATTAAAGATTAAAGAAGAAAATTTGCTTTAAGAGGGGCAACCCCTTGCAAAGGTGAGTTCTCTTTCTAGTGATTTTTAATTTTACCATTTATTTAGGATTCTCACAATTAGTGACAATTAGGTAATTTAAAAAAAAGTTTTCTTATTGATCATAATAAAATCCACAAATAACTTGAACAACTATCAAATAAAATAATAATTCAAACAATAGCTCGCTTTCTCACATTTGTTTGTTTGTGTGAGACTAATTAAAAAAAATATTTTTTTAGTATTCACTTGTAGTTGCTTTCAATTCTTAGGATTAAATTTTCATATAGGTAATAAGAATCACCAAAGTGATTTGAACATTTTGATTTGAGCACACACTTAAAATTACTTTTAAGGGCAAAAACCCCTAATCAAGATAAGGTAAGGGGTTTCATCACCCTTTTCTAAAACTCAAGAATCATTTAATTCCTTGTTACAAAAATTTAAGTCTTAAAATAAAATTCATTAAATGTTGGCCCCTAAGGATTCAAGCTCGTTAGGAAATTAGGACTTTTTAAGTAAACCGGTTTAAGTTTATCTGACTCCGTTGGTGCCTAAGGTAAGATTTTGGGGTTGCATAAAGTACACTACAATGAACAAAGCTCTTAAACTGTCTCTGACCTCCCTCTAGTACAATTCTTAACTAACTAACTTATCAATAAACCTGGATCTTTTCACTGAAGGAATCTTTGGTTAGGAGATGGCCTAGTGGAGTTTAGACTTAAACCTAGAAATTATGAGTGATTGATCAAGTAGTTTGTCTTTCAATTTGTTTTGTTAGATTTTTCTTTTCTCCCTCCTTTCCTTTATAAAAATCTTTTAGATCTTTTGAGTTAAAAAAAGGTTCTTTTTATATCTTTTTCTTAGATTTTATAAAAAAATATGAAAATAATTTTATTAGTGTATGCAATTCAGGATTAGGGATAACAAAATGTTTAGTTCGTGTTGAATTTGAACCAAGAAAATGGCTAATATGAATCCACTGGTTGTTAAAGAAATGTATTATTCTAAGAGGAATGCAATTTCATCTTGCATTAGACTTTTGAATGCTAATGGTGTTAATTATGAGGTTGGAGCTCACTTCTAAACATGCTTCCTAAAATTTTGAGAAATGAGTCTGAAGATGCTTACATTTTTGTATCCAAGTTGAAAGAAGTTTGTCTTATGATTAGGATTAGAAAGTTATCTAAGAAAATCAAAATTAGATTTATCCTCTTTGCTTTGGAAGACATGGCTAAGAAATGGTTTTATAGATTATCCACAAATTCTATCTCCACTAGGGATATAATTTTTCTTAAAAAATTCTTCGTTGTAGGCGTATAAAATTGCTTATAGGTCCCTTAATACAGCTCAGCACAAACCGACGAACCAACGAGGTCAACGAATCGAGTCCGAAAAAGCCAACCACACAACCGAATCACGGACAGAACCGAAAGATGGAAAATGACGGAACCTATAGGGGCTCGGCCAAAACCGAGCTACCTATAGGTGGCTCGGCCAAAGCCTAGCCACCTATAGGTGGCTACTAGGGGTGGCTCGGTGGTCGAGCCACCTATAGGTGGCGAGAGCCTATAAATAGGAGGGCTAGGCTCATTTGTCAAAGGTTGGAACTTTTGGAGGTGAAGCTGTGCTGGATTCAAGGCTCAGATCTAAGAAAGATTGAAGCTTTGGGACTTTGAAGACTTGCTCATCCAGATCCGGTGCTCGGCGATCGTCAACGCCATATAAGGTAAGAGTTCGAGAGGAACCGGATCTCAAATCGGATCTCAAATCTATGCAGGCATACTCCGGATCAAAGCTTGGTCTTTGATCCCGAGATTTGGGCGACTATTTCCTTGGTGAAATGATCCTCCCCGGCTATTATTTCCTTCATGAAATAATACCTGTCGTACTGCGTAGATCCGACCGGATCTAGATCTCGCGGTGGTCCACGGATAAACCCCGGCATAGGCAAACAACCCACGTAAGTGAGCGACCGCAAAACAGGAGCTCGCGATTCGTTCGACACAAAAGGAGAAAGTTGTAATCTTTTTAATTTTTCTTTGATTTTATTGTAACCGGATCTTACAAAAAGACCGGATCTTTATAACTCAAAAAGCCGTTACTTGAGATGACAATGGAATCAACAATGAAGAAAGACACGATTTTCACCGCGAACAATCTGGTGACCATAGTGGGAGCCAACGATCTCGCAGCCGAGATTGTAGCGTCGTAGCCACGGATTTCAATCCCGGTCGAGGAGGAGGTCGAGTATGAATTCGACCAGGCCAAGTTCGAGGAGTATCTTTCATCCTCGTCTGGATCCACCTCCCCTCGCAAGTCCAAGAAGTTCTCCTCCAGGAGAAAAGTTCGTTGGTTTGAAGAAGTTCAGAACGCCAACGAAACTCTCACCCCAGATGACGCCAAAGTTGCGTCGGGTGAAGTTCCGCCGACCTCCAACCAGGTCAACCCTACTCCCGCCGATGCCTCCACTGTTGAAGGTGTTGTCACTCTCTTGAAGAGAGCCCGCCAGAGGTGACGTCAACGCCTTGCGTGGCAACTCACAAAGGCGATGGAGTCCACCGACGGAGTCCGTTATCAAGCGGATCTGAAGAGCAGGAGAGGCAAACAGCCTCAACCACCGATGAATGGCGACTCCTCCAAGCCGCCAACAAACAGCTCCTCCAAGCCGCCAACGAACGAATGGATCCGGGTCAAACGGAACCGTTCGACACTTGAGGAGCGCATTCGCAAGCGCTGCGCACTATCAGCGCAGGCACGGGCTCAAGTCCAAGAAGCCCGTAGAAGACTGTAGAAGGATGTGGCCAAGAAGCTGCCACCAACCCGCCAAGTATGGAAGCCGAAGTCTGAAGCGGTGATTCAGGCTAAGACAAAATTGTTGCAGCCTTCGAAGCAAGGTCAACCTCTGGCGAATCAACCAAAGTCGCCGATAATTCCAATAGCTTCTCCGGGAGATCATCCCGAAGGAAGAAGCCAGTTTTGGAGCGCCTCGGTCCACTTCCTGATGGACGATGCAAGGCTCCTGTTCAAGATCGTTTGGGCCCGATGAAGAAGTCCAGAACGAATCAACACACTGGGGGTCGCCGTCACCTCCAACATGACAAAGAAATCAGGGTAGCTACACGCACCAATTTGCACATTGAAGTCCAGGAGCCCGCTGAGAACTCACGCCCAAAAAGGCAAGTTTTGAGGCGTGTAACTTTTGAAAGCCCAAAGAAGGTAGTTCACCCTCAGAAGGAAACATTATCATCTGATGATGATAATGTTATACCTGAGAAGTCGTGCCAACACACGATAGGTCAAGCAGACGAATTGTACTATCGTGCTGGGGGTACGAATAAAACCAAAAAAAGGAGTCCCCGAGAACAGGAAACTCAATGTCCCTGTTCCAAACTCATTCGGGCAGTATTGTCTGAGTGCAACTGCATTAAGGCGGTCCCTGAAAGAGTTTCGGTCTTCGAAAGGCTCAGTAATGAAACACCAAAATCAAGGTCAAGGCGTTTCTGACGAAGAAGAAGAGTAGTCGAAGATGGAGAATTTCCGAGGGTCACCACCAATATGACCAGCAAGGGGACATCGGCACGGGATAATCTCGAGTCGATTCTGAAAGCCTCCCGGCCTAGAACCCGTCTGCAGTCCGGAACCATCAAGCGAGCAACCTATGGTAGGGTTTGGACAAGACTCCCTTCAGAAGATGAAGAATCTGATGCTGGCTCTGTGGTTGCATCAGATAATACGGTATCCAGCGAGGGATAACCCCGCGAGGCACTTATGATAAGTGCGGAGCAAGTGGCTATGATGCTTGAAGACGCCTTAGCTAAGAAACAGGAAACCTTCAGGTTCTAAATGCAGATGGCCATGCAAAACATGAGAGAAATGCATGACCAACAAATCCAAGCATTGACGAACCAGCAAGGCGAGCCTAGTCGTCGTAACCCGGTTAATCTGGAAGACGAAGACACTAATGAGAATGAGACGCATAATGCCAATAATCCTCCCGTCAATGCAGGGGGTGGTAAGGAGAATGCCAACGCAGACTCGGTTGAAAACTTGAAGATCAAGAACCTCGAGAGCAAAATCAATACGTTGATTTCCGTTCAAGAGATGAAGAAAACAGGCATTCCTTGTCCATACCCAAGAGAGTGGGAATCAATCACATATCCGGCGAAGTTCAATCTAATTAACTTCATGCCGTTTAATGGGATGGGTTCACCCACTCAACATTTGATTTACTTCAAATCATATTTGGGGGTTATTTCTGGTAATGAGCCTCTGATGGTGCGGTCCTTCGTTGTAACTCTTTGTGGAGCCGCCTTTGATTGGTATCGCCGTCTCAAGCCAGGAAGCGTGAATAGCTGGGACGACATGGAGATAAAATTCCTCGCTAATTTCTTCGACGACGACACCGAAATTTCAATTGGCACACTATTTGACGAGAAGCAGAAAAACGGTGAAACAGTTAAAAACTTCATAAAGAGATTCCGAAACAAAGCGATGAATTGCAGGGATCCGGTCAGTGAAGACTTTATCCTCGAGACTTATCACAATAATCTTTCATTGGACATCCTCGAAGCAATGGGAACGACACCGTCTAACACATGGAAAGACTTGAAGTTGCACGGTGAACAAGCCGAACGCTTCCTCCGAAGGAAGAAGGCCGAGAGGAACCTACCGACGGCTAAACCTCCAAACTCGAACTTTGCCTCTCGTGGTAAAGGCAAATCACCTGCGACAGCTATTGACGCTAACCAGACGTCGCAAAATCAATTCCGAAAACAGCAGAAGACTTTGGGTCCGAGACTCCAAAGAGAGTATTCCTTCAAGGACGAAGACGTTCTAGCCATCTTCGAATCCCTCCTTGGAAACAACAAGATCAAGCTACCACCTATCACAAATCAGGAGGAAGATGACAACACTACGGACCTAAAGTACTGTGCATACCACAGGAGGGTCGTTCATCCCACCAAGGATTGCTTTGCTCTCAAGAATAGCATTCAGACCTTGGTTGAAGACGGCGTTATATCGCTCAATTAAATCGAAACCAGACTCCAAAGAGTATACGAGTATAAACTGTTTCTCAATCCTCCAACAGGTGCAAGAGGTTAAACTGCTCCCTGTATACTCCAATAGGTATATGAGTCTAAACTGTTTCCCACTTTTGATAGGAAGTTCCTGGAGAATATTACGCAGGATAACCCGGTTAGGTAACTGAGAATAATGTCCGAACCAGTTCCGCAGAGGAAGCTGGGGGTGGATGATTTATGTAACGGGAAGTTCCTAAAGAATCATATATTCTTAAGGATAACCTGAACATGCGATTGAGGATAACGTACTCCTCGTTACACCCAGTTTTGCAAGAAAGCTGGGGATGGATAATTCGTGTAATGGGAAGTTCCAAAAAGAATGTTAATATTCTTAGGGATAACCCGATCGATATGAACAAAGTGATGAACACTAAATCTCTCACCGATCAGACTAATTGACGGTGGGACCACTAAATTCGATCAAGTTTAATCCAATCAAACTTACGCTATGTTCGTGCACTCAACACTTTCATAGTTAGAGTCCGGATATAATAAATCTTGATCTGTCACCTGGTCAAACCTTTCTACAGTTAGGACCACAACCAAAACCCCCCTCTCGATTCCTCCAATGAACGAGAGGTCCACTTTCAAATCAAGTGATCAAACCTTCCCACATTTAGGGTCACCTCAAACTCCCATTTGGCCAAACCTTCCTACAGTTAGGGTCAAAACCATAATTCACTCTCGATAAACGAGAAATTCACCTTTAGTTCGGTAATCAAACCTTCTGACAGTTAGGATCAGTTAGGGTCACCTCAAACTCTCATTTGGCCAAACCTTCCTACAGTTAGGGTCAAAACCTTAATTCACTCTCGATAAACGAGAAATTCATCTTTAGTTCGGTAATCAAACCTTCCGACAGTTAGGGTTATCTGAATCTTTTCGATTCTTGGAGTGGAGATCCCACTTTTAGTTTCACCTTTCCGGATTCTGGGTGGAGATCCCACTCTTAGTTTCACCTTTCTGGATTCTGGGGGTGGAGATCCCACCTCGAGTCTCTTTTCCAGCTGAAGATAGAATATAAAATTCTTCTTCTTCAGTGTCGGAAGATAGAATATAAAATTCTTCCTCTCCTATTTTGGGTTCGTCTTTGCCCCAAAAGAAGACACCACCTTTTTCAACTCCCAAAATCTGTGCCTCACAGGTACTAGGAAGTTTATCCCGAATCCTAAGTAGGGATAAGTCTGCGCCTAACACGCGCTGCCGGTTTAGTCTTTTTCCGCAGAAAAAGACACCAGAGTTCGGTTCTGGGGTATTCTATCCTGAAATCTAAGCAGGGATAAGTCTGTGCTTAACCCGCGCAGCCGGTTAGTTCTTAACCGTTAAAAAGAACACCCGCTCACATATTCAACATTGTGGCAGGTTATTATTAATAACACCGAAATCCATGCCTTACACGCATGGGGAATTTCATCCTGAATCCTAAGAAAGGATATGCCGACGCCTAACACGCGTCGCCGGTTTAGTCTTTTACCGATTGAAAAAGACACCAGAATACCAGTCTGGGGTATTTTATCCTGAAGCCTAAGTAGGGATAAGTCAACGTCTAATACACGTTGTCGGGTAGCCTATTCCCGTAACAATGACGAAGTCTACGTATTCGAAGTCGTAGCATCAAGTCTAAGGGAGTTCATTCCTTTAGCACAACGTCACATGCGGAACGGATTTACATAATCCGCATGCTAGCCCGACTCAAACGGTAGTCAGTAAAGGCTAATCAAACCCGTTAAAGGCTTGGGGTTAGCCAAAAATCCTAAAGTCAGCGCCTAACACGCGTCGCCGGGTAGTCTATTCCCGTGAGAAAGACGAAGTCTACGTATTCAATATCGTAGCACTAAGAGCGTTAACTCTCTTAGCACAACGTCACATGCAGAACGGATTAAGACAATCTGCATGCTAGCCCGACTCAAACGGTAGTCGGTAAAGGCTTATCAAACCCGTTGATGGCTGAGGGTTTGCCAAAAATCCTATAAATACGAGAGTCACTGACACATCAGCTTCATTAGTTGGTCTCATGACTTGAGCATCCAACGACATTTGAAACCCTATGGTCAACGTCGGTCAACGCGTAACCCTAGGTCAACGCCAGTCAACACGTTGCGATCAAAAAGTCAAAGCACGACATTCGAAACCCTAAGGTCAACGCCGGTCAATGCGTAACCCTAGGTCAATACCAGTCAACGCGTTGTGATCAAAAAGTCAAAGTACGATATTCGAAACCCTAAGGTCAACGCCGGTCAACGCGTAACCCTAGGTCAACGCCAGTCAACGCGTTGCGAGCAAAAAGTCAACGTACGACATTCGAAACCCTAAGGTCAACGCCGGTCAACGCGTAACCCTAGGTCAACGCCAGTCAACGCGTTGCGAGCAAAAAGTCAACGTACGACATTCGAAACCCTAAGGTCAACGCCGGTTAACGCGTAACCTTAGGTCAATGCCAGTCAACGCGTTTTAATCAAAAAGTTAACGTACGACATTTGAAACCCTAGGGTCAGCGCCAGTCAACGCATAATCCTAGGTCAACGCCTATCAATGCATTGTAATGAAAGAATCAGTACTCCAAAAAGTATACGAATATAAACTGCTTCTTAATACTCCGAAAAGTATACGAGTATAAACTGCTTCTTAATACTCCAATAAGGTATATGAGTATAAACTGTTCCCTATTTTTGGTTGAGAAGTTCCTGGAGAATATTTTTCTAAATATTCTTAAGGATAACTCAACAACACTATGCCAGACAACGCGTCGCAAATAAAAACTCAACGCTAACATTCGAGGGTCAGTTCTATGTTGAACCAACAAACATGAGCTAAAGATCATAAAATCAGGAATCGACTTCAAATTCGAAATTCCGACAACGGTCAGACAATAAATGCAGCACCGAAAACCTTACAGACATTCGACAAAGCACCGAATAGCCTGAAGGACTGAAGGAATCAAGAATAGAAGCCACTCCAAATATCCCAAAGGATGGGATAATCATATCCAAAGTATTCCAGACTCTTCTATAAAAGAACGAGACTGAAATACTTTGAAAGGGGTATCTGTAGGCGTATAAAATTACTTATAGGTCCCTTAATACAGCTCAGCACAAACCGACGAACCAACGAGGCAACGAGGTCAACGAATCGAGTCCGAACAAGTCAACCACACAACCGAATCACGGACAGAACCGAAAGACGGAAAACGACGGAACCCAAATACCTATAGGGGCTCGGCCAAAACCGAGCCACCTATAGGTGGCCTTGCTCATCCAGATCCGGTGCTCGGTGATCATCAACGCCAGATAAGGCAAGAGTTCGAGAGGAACTGGATCTCAAATCGGATCTCAGATCTACGCAGGCATACTCCGGATCAAAGCTTGGTCTTTGATCCCGAGATTTGGGCGACTATTTCCTTGGTGAAATAATCCTCCCCGGCTATTATTTCCTTCGTGAAATAATACCCGTCGTACTGCGTAGATCCGACCGGATCTAGATCTCGCGGTGGTCCACGGATAAACCCCGGCGTAGGCAAACAACCCACGCAAGCGAGCGACCACAAAACAGGAGCTCGCGATTCGTTCGACACAAAAGGAGAAAGTTGTAATCTTTTTTATTTTTCTTTGATTTTATTGTAACCGGATCTTACAAAAAGACCGGATCTTTGTAACTCAAAAAGCTGTTACTTGAGATGATAATGGAATCAACAATGAAGAAAGACACGATTTTCACCGCGAACATTCGTATCTCACAAAATGGTAAAGCTGAGAAACAATATTCAGTCTTACAGGATAATCTCAGGGAGCCATTCTTAAAAAATTTCAATATATTTAAGAATATTCTTATTCAATATTCTTATTATAGTTTAGAGAAGTGACATTTATGCCAATTTATCCATAAAAGATTAGATTATTCTTCAAAAACATTCTTAGAATCTATGTGTCAATGGGATTTTATGAAGAAAAATGTTGATGAAGTCTGAGAATACTTTTTAGAAAATTTATCTGAGAAAATTATGCAATGGGAACACTGTGATGAAAAAATAACTTTATCAGTTTCCCCAACCAAATCCAATGATTTTTCCTTAGAGTTGAACATAGTTTCTGAAGTTAAGATGGCTACAATCCTACATCGATTAGAAGCCTCAGAAGCTAAAGACCTAGCCTCTTCTCATACCAACTAAGTTTCTTCCCCAATATATCATAATTATCTATCACTAGCTTGTGATTTAGAAGAATATTCTCTTTTATCAGTTCCTCTAACCAAATCTAGTGATTTGTCCTTAGAGTCGAACATAGCTTCTAAAGTTAAGATAGCTACAATCCTGTATTGATTAAAAGCCTCAAAAACTAAAGACCTAGCTTTTGCTCATATCAACCAAGTTTCTTCCCAGTTGTGACGCCCCTGAGTTCACACAAGGCTGTAGTCCAAGGTGAAACCAAGAATGTCAAACCTGCCATACACCACACCGTGCAATAACATGTTTCACCATTACAATTAACATCTATCTAGTAGAGTCAACAACTGATGTAGGTACAAAACAGGTAAAATATAATACAAGAAATGCTAAGGAAATGATAATAGTCACATAAATGTCTCATCGTCCGACACACAGAAATACATAGTCAAGATCTGAGTAGATAAACTAGAATACTCATCAAGCCTCAACTACAAATATCTTACCAAAAAGGAAATAAGGCACACAGCCTTTACAATTTCTAGAACAAGACTCTCAAATGTCTAAACACAAATCTACTGTGGAACTCCAAAATAAAACATAGCTAAAATAGACAGCTGAACACTAAAGTGTGTCGCCATCAACCTGCGACTCTCCGGGATCCTGGCTCGTTACCTGAAAGGGGGAGGGACAACGAGCGTCAAAGCGCTAGCGAGTAACATCACAACCAACCCCAAGGTAATAGGGCTCGTTGTATAAGAAAATACAGTGAGTATATAATAGATCTAAAGTCATTTATCTTACTAAAGAGGGTTTTAGTATTTAGAAATTTACAACACGAGCATAGGTACGTCGAGCGAAATAATCCAAACAAGGAAACCCTCATGAATATACCTTGTATCTCAAATTGTAAATCTCTAAACACCAGACTCGAGGTTCTAGTACAGAAAACAATAATAAAAGAAATACAGCTATTCTCAGAGCAAAAATATAGTGCCATACCATAGCTAATATGAACATCATGTTATTACTTACATGAATATCATATCGAGATTTACATAAGTGTTATGACATAAACTCACATGAGTGACATGTCAGAAAACGGTTAAGTGTCCTAAAACATAGACTATATAAATTAAACGTCCAACTCATGGACTGAATATAACCGTTTTCCAACGCATGGACCGGATGTTACCGTTGTCCAACGCATGGACCAGGTGTGACCATTGTCCAACGCATGGACCGGGTGTGACCGTTGTCCAACGCATGGACCGGATGGTAATGCATATCCATCACGAGGATTAAAATAGCTATCCATGTCCAACACGAGGACTAAGATGAAAATAATGTCCAACACGAGGACTAATCAGTAATGCATGTCCAACACGAGGACTAAATAAATGAAAATATAAACACTACAATTTAATACCCGATAACCAAGGTAACTTCTCATATTCAAGAATGATAAACAGTTCCCTCGAACATATGAACACAGTCTATATATATATATATATATATATATTTAATAGAAACACAAATAAGACGAGAAAGACTTCGATGAGTCGACTCGTGCTCAGTTATGAGTCAACTCATGTCTCATGGGTCGACTCATGATCTGTTACGAGTCGACTCAGCAGAAAACATATGATAATAGGAATTGATTTCGTGAGTCGACTCATGGTTAGTTATGAGTCGACTCATGACTTATGGGTCAATTAGTATACTGACGAGTCGACTCAACAGAAGTAAAAAGGCCACACAACTAGACTTCGTGAGTCGACTCATGACAGTCATGGGTCGGGTCAACCTGATGAGTCGACTCGTGATGAGTCGTGAGTCGACTTACGGGCTGAAATCTGCATATATCACAACTGCAACTCGTCCATCTTGATCCATACTTCCACTATACTGATCTACACCTCCCTAACTATCAATTCTAAACTATGAGGCAGTAAAAGAATTCATACATAGCATGAGAAAACGTTACTTGCATGTTAAACCTAACATTTAATCCCCTAAACATGAAAGAGAGCATTTAATCAAAATAAAACTTATATTTTCATTTCATTAAATAAATTCCCAGATCTAGGTTTTCATCAAAAACTTGTTGGTGGAAGTTTAAAAAAAATCTAAAACATATGATCTTTAGCATTTACAGTAATAAGAACATCGTTTTATATTTGAAAATATGTCTTAGGCTCAATAAAACTCATGAAAATCGTTTATAAATTCATATAAGCATGGGAGAGAGATTGGGCGAGATGTTACTCGCCTCAGATGTAATGAAGAACGATTCCCTTCGCTGAAATCTAAAAGAAACTGCTGAAAAATCCTTTGGAACGTCCCAAAATCACCAAGAACACCTAGGGTTTGAGAGAGGAGAGAGGGGGACTAGGGTTTCTGGGGAGAACTGATGAATTGAAGTGTTTTCGGGTAGAGGAGCATATATATAAATAGTTAAACCCGTCCCGATACCCCAAACTGACTCGAACCGCAAAACTGGAAAACCCTCGATGAGTCGACTCATGCTCAGTCGTGAGTCGACTCATGACTTATGGGTTGACTCATAATATAATGAGTCGACTCAGCAGAGACTTATGACAACGGGAGATGATATCATGAGTCGACTCATGACAGTCATGGGTTGACTCATGAGCTAAAAACGGAGTTCTTTGACATTGATGCCTATGATTTGCAAATTTGCAAACTCAACCTCATAACTAATGCATATATACATTCTCATAAGCTCAAAAAGGCTAGATTTCATGCACAACCATGCCAAGAAGATATTTTTCACATATTGAATATTGCGTTTCACTAATATCCACATATATGAATTATCAAAATCAACGAGGTCTTACACCAGTATATCATAATTATCTATCATCAGCTTATGATTAGATGAACGTCGCATTATAGCATCCTAGAAATAAACCATTTTCTCAAACTTACAATCCGGTTTGGAAAATTATCTTAATTTTGTATGGAATCTGGAAAATTTCTTGGGAAATTGAAACTTCATTCCCTCTTCAGTACCACAATTTCCTAAGGTAAACACAAGACCATTCAACGCTGATAACAATTTTCATAATCCATAACCCAGTTTTTATACCCAAATTAGCCTCCTCACAGTCAATCGGTAAATCATATTCCACTGAGTTCTGACCCCAAGAATTAATGATTCAATGTCTTAGAGAAAGGTCTAGAAGTCATGATAAAAACATATACATAGAATGTTGACTTAGTCATCCAAGATCTGAATTCTTCATACGAATAATATGTTAATTGCTAAATTCCAATACTCAAGCTATAGCTAGACCAGAAACTCAACTAGGATAACTGGCTAGTGCTATGGGTGAGAGAAAAAAAGAAAAATTTTAGAGTCAACCAGTTGCAAATCCTAAAGGGATTGGATCAAGTTCATTCAATCCAGCTTAGGTTAATGCAATCCACACATTAAGGTCATGAAAATAAATTGATAATCAAGTTAGAATGCCTCCTGACCAAGCTCCTCATTCTTCTCTTATCCAATATGTTGAACCTAAATGAACATTCACCCTTTCATATAACTCTGTGCAATCACCATCCTTACAAAGACCATAACCCTAAAATATAAGGATCTAGGTTGTCTTACTATTTCATACATCTTAGGAAATAACTTTATTATTAAGGCATTCTAGACTTAAGAGCTAGTGTAAATCTTCTTCTTTGTTTAGTCTATCAATAGCTAGGAGTAGAAGACTTGAAACTTAGCAGATGCACTCTCTAATTATCTGATAGATCTGTAAAGATACCCAAAGGGGAGAAAGAGGATGTCCTCATCAATGTTGGAGAGTTTATAACTCTTATTAATTTAATAGTCTTTGAAGTATAGTTTGTTTCAAATCTTTAGGGTCATATTTCAGTCATTTAAGAAGACCTTTCTTAACCACTTCAAATACTTTGATCAACTATAGAATCGATCAAATTAAATTATCCTCTGGGAACATGACTGTAGAGCTTAGCAAAACAACAAGTGATCCATCAGACCAACCCTTAGAAGTAAACTTCATTCATGGCACATCAAGCAAGAAATTAGATGAAAAGTGTGAGTTAAACTTGAGTTTTGAGGAGATATTTGCTAAAGAAATTAAGTTGTTAGAGGAGTTAGAATCAAATAAGTCTTCAACAAGAAAAAAACTCAATTAGATACATGTTTCACTATTCTCAGCTTTGACGAACTCTTTGCTGATGAACTTAGGTTCCTAGAAAATATGGAACAATTGACCTATCATGTCTCAACCATGAACCTTAGGTTTGAGAAACTTTTTTTAAGAAGAGCTTGTTATGTTTGGACAAACTTTCATTCATATGGAAACTAAGTTCAAAATTGAAACTGGATTTATGATTTAATGGCAAAAGGTTATAGAAATTATTGGAAGTCTTCAAAAGTAGATAATTTAAGCAAATAATAGAGATTTTTTTTTTACTTTTTTTAAAATCCAAGGTAGAATTTTCAACAACCAAGTGGGAACTTATATAAAATGTGATCTTTTCATTTTTAGTCCTTTATTCTGCATCTTTACTCTATGTCTCATAAAAATAAGAATAACAAAGAATTTGCTTTTGTTATACATGGAGAGCTTCTTTAAAATCCTGTAATTTTGAAAATATTATGGTAAATAATATTAAATGAGTTTTATTATGGTTGATATTGTTCTAGGATGAATGAATATAATTGTAATTAATTTGAGATCAATTAAAGTCCTTTATTCTGCATCTTTACTCTATGTCTCATAAAAATAAGAATAACAAAGAATTTGCTTTTGTTATACATGGAGAGCTTCTTTAAAATCCTGTAATTTTGAAAATATTATGGTAAATAATATTAAATGAGTTTTATTATGGTTGATATTGTTCTAGGATGAATGAATATAATTGTAATTAATTTGAGATCAATTAA
>NC_033799.1:48281780-48342256 GCF_001876935.1 Asparagus officinalis
ATATATATATATATATATATATGGAGAAGTATTCCTAAGGTGACGCCTTAGATAATCATCTAAGAATGTGGCGTAAAATCATATGATTGAGCAACATTATGAATGATCCATATATATATATATATATATATGGAGAAGTATTCCTAAGGTGACGCCTTAGATAATCATCTAAGAATGTGGCGTAAAATCATATGATTGAGCAACATTATGAATGATCCGTTCTGTTAAACTCAATCTACATATTCTAAAAATATATATATATATATATATATGGAGAAGTATTCCTAAGGTGACGCCTTAGATAATCATCTAAGAATGTGGCGTAAAATCATATGATTGAGCAACATTATGAATGATCCGTTCTGTTAATATTCCTAAGGTGACGCCTTAGATAATCATCTAAGAATGTGGCGTAAAATCATATGATTGAGCAACATTATGAATGATCCGTTCTGTTAAACTCAATCTACATATTCTAAAATTCCAACACACTAAGTTTGGGGTGAACCCGTTGTCGTTTGACCCTTCATCCACTCGTATCAATTTTAACAGTTTCGAATGAATAGAACTTTTTGTTAGACCCTAGAGGGGGGTGATTAGGGTCTTGTGCTAATCTAATCCGATTTTATGCCAATTAAAACTTATTAATAAATTATTCTTGCAAGATAGATATACAATATGTTATAAGCAAGAATATACAATATGAACAAAGAGATATATTGCATATGGTAAAATAAATGCAAGGATATATAAACAACACAAGGGTAAACAATCTAAACTAAAGATACAATTGTGATAGGGTAATATAAATAATACAAACACATAATATGATCATGAAGTTTGGACTTTTCGTCCTACGTCTCTGCTCCCCACTCCCGGGGAGAAATCCACTATCACAACCAGGTTTTCTACGCTCACTCGAATAATGTTTACACCTCACGCTCGGTTTTCTAGCTAACCAAAAACTCTACAATCTCACACTATCACAACCGGGTTTTCTACGCTCACCTGAATAATGTTTATACCACATAATATCGGTTTTCAATGCTCACTGATCAACGTTCACAATCTCACAATATAACTACACTCCACACCCTCTAAGTGTTGGTCTCTAGCCCGTGTCCTTCCTCAAGTGCTCGGAATTACCACGTCTCCCTAGGCTTTACTACTGACCCCACTCATCTTGAAAGTGACCCCGTCTCTCACCACACACTCCTCTCGGTGTACTAGTGTAATACAAAGTGAATCTCACAATAAGCACAGAAATACAAATTTGTTTTGTACAATAGATGAGAACACAATTAAGCTCACACTTAATTGTTACAACTCCCCACAACCCAAATTATACTAAGTATGATAATACAATAAGCTCAATGGTTGTGTGTGTAAACAATGAGAAAATCAATCATAAACTCAATGTAAACCCTAGCTTAATAAAAATGATAAACAACAAATAAATAAAGCAAAGCTAGTATTGAGTTTAGAAATTCTTCTCTGAAACAACAAGATGGAGAGATGGAGATTGAAGCTCAAATGAAGATGATCTCCTCCACTTGTGAAAACTTCTTCACAAACCAAAAACCAAAACTAAACTAAACTTAAAACCTTGTTAAACTTCTTAAAACATTCTCTTAAGTTGTATATAGAACTGAGGATATGTAGGGGTATTTATAGGAACCCCAAAGCCAAGAGAAAACAAGGTAAAAAGACCAAAAACCCAAAAACAGTACAGTCTGTAAATATAGCTATTATAGTGGTATGAGTCGACTCAGTACTGTTCATGAGTCGACTCATAAGTAGCTGTTATAGGCTAAAAACCAACTTATGGGCAAACTCATAATATTCATGAGTCGACTCATCATGCATAGGTCGACTCATGAAGTCATGGGTCGACTCAGCAGAAACAAAACACACTTTCCAGCATCGTTTATGAGTCGACTTATGATAGGCATGAGTCGACTCAACCTGATGGGTCGACTCATGATGTTATGAGTCGACTCATTAAAAAAATGTAAACTACACAACAGTTTATGAGTCGACTCAACACTTTTCATGAGTCGACTCAAGACGTGCACACTGTCTGTTTTAAACAGAAATCTGATTTTCAAATCTCTTTTAAAAATAGCAAATAAAATTAAAAAAATATAAAACTTTGGGAAAAGATTGTAAACATGATAATGTACATGGTACAATAACTGGTTTTCAAAAAACACCTCCCAAATGAAAACATTCATAATTTTACAAAATAATCCAAAACAGGAAAATGTAAACACATGAGTTTTGATATTTTAGCTTAACCATGTTTTGAAAAATTACAAAATGATTTTGTAGACTTAATAAAATATGTATATGATTATTGTTAAGTCCAAAAACTAAGAATATAATATTTTTACAAAATTACATATTTTGCAAACTTTTCAAAAACAATAAATATGATTTCATTGAACTAAATAGAATTGATATTGATGAAATCATATATATGCATATAAGTATGAAATAAGAAATGTATTTTCAATTTTATTTAATTTTTTCATATTAAAACTTGAAAACTATCAAACCAAAACATATATGTATATATATATAACTATATATAGAAGCTCTTCTTGGTAAACTTGCGGATGAAGCTTGAACTTAGATCTTCAACTTGAATTGCAAGGCTTCACTCCACTATTTCCGCCAACCTCTATTTTATATGATCGTTATGACACAATTCCATCCAACCTCTAATATATTATTTGCCTGGAATAGATATAAAATACAAACACTAGACAAATCACATTAGTGGTAAATTATTTGTTAAACATCATCAAAATAAGAAGGCCAACAATCTCCCCCTTTTTGATGATGACAAACAATTCACAAAAGAGATATATATGCATAAAAGAAATGAATATATTAATTAGAATATATCATGCATATAAATAAGAAAGGCTATACTCATAATATTTCTCCCCCTTTGACAACATCAAAAAGGGGAAAAAATAATAAAGAGAGCGAAAGCTCCCCCTACAAATAAGCATGGGTGAGTATAACAAAAAAAAAAAGATATATAGGGATTGCTCCCCCTATCAAAATGCCTTATGGAATATATACAATAAAGATCAAGTTAAATATATGTGAGCAAGCATAGATAAAAAATATGCTAAACACCACTCACATACAAAAAATACAATGAGGAAAGCATAGATAAAAAATATGCTAAACACCACTCACATACAAAAAATACAATGAGGACACATAATGATATATCAATATGAAAAATGTGTCTATACAAAAAATACAATGAGGACACATAATGATATATCAATATGAAAAATGTGTCTCATTACTCAAAAAAAATAAAAATATAAATAGATTTATGAAATCAAAAGAGAGAGGAACATGAGAATCATGCAAAAAATTATCAAATGAAAACAAATCAACCAACTAAAATCATAAATCAAATTTTAAGCCCAAAAATAATGTTTTATCAAATAAAGAAAATTTTCTTTGAAGAACTTTGATCAAATCACTCATAGAATACATAATAAAGCATATTTGAAATTTGAATCATCTATTTGTGCTATATAATGGATTCAAAAGAACAAATCAAAGCAAAAATTTCATAGGTCAAATGTAACATACGAGAATCATGAACTATGGATTTTAAAAACTAAAAATCATCTTTAAGAGTTGATAATCATATTTTATTACAATTTTATACATTTATTATCTATTTTATATAAATAAATATACCACTAATAATTGCTTTTATTTTTAATTACAGGTTAATGAAGAATAAATCCCAAAAATCTCATCTCTCAACAAAGGCCCTTAATTAAATGAAGAAATAAGAGAAATTCAAATAATTGAATTTTAAAAAAAGGCCAAACAATTGGAATGGACTTGGATGTAAAGAGTGAAATAAATTGGGCTTTTATGCAATCATGACCGGACTTCCAATTGCTGCAGATTTTGAATAGAGAATATTTGAGCTTAAAGGGCCAAGCCCATCAACAAAGGATCACTTCATGGACCAAATTGTTGAGATGTGGATTTTTTATCTCTCCATTTTAAAGCATGAAGACCGGACATGGATTGAAAATCAAATGAATTAATGGGCCGGACTTGATAGGCTGAGTTGACAAATCATTTGAATGGGACTTGAATTGGGCCGGATTTTCATTTTTTATTTTTAAAATCAAATGGGAAGCATCAAATGTGGACTATGCTGCAGTTTTGGGCCGAAAAATCACAGCTGCTGCACTTCATTTTTTCTCAAACAATGTAATGAAGACCGGACATTGATTTACTGCAGATGACCCGGACTTGATGCTTGCTGAGCTTCAATTCGGTTTTGAAAATGAAATGGAAATGCAAACCTCATTGGGCCGAAATCAAATGCTTGTTCATTGGGCCTTGGAATTTCTTCAAAAATCAAATGAAACCAATGAATCAGCTTGGACTCTACATTGGACTTGATTGGAAAATCAATTGAAGATTGGGCCTTGAAAAATCAAATGAAGATTGGGCTAGAGAAGAACAAAAACCAAATTCAAAGATGGAGATTGTTGCTTGGGGCTCAAGACAAATCCAATGGCTCGTATTCATTGAAGATTACTATAAATAGTGGTAGAGAGTGAGGGGTTAAGGGTGTGAAAATTTTTGTAACTCCTTTTGGAGAGGAGGGTTACTCTTAATTGAGAAGACCTTCCAAAATTGTAACTTTAGTTATAATTAATAATAATATTTTTTTTACCACTTTAAATTTTTCTCTTCTTCTCTTTATTGGATGATGAAGATGAAGATGAAGATGGAGAATTATTTGAAGGTTTGTATTTCTTTCATTTTTATCTTTTATTTCTCTTTTATTGCTTATTAGTTAGATTTATTTTTATGCTTGTAATTAGATTTTATTTTTCTTGTTAAATAGCCAAGAGGCTAGAACCCTCTTGCCTTAGATTTATTTCATGCTTATAGAGTAGATTTATTTTCTTGTATTTAATTCTTGCAATTTTATTTTGTAGTTTAGATTTTGCAATTTATTTTGTAGTTAGATTTTAATTTCTTATACTATTCACCTTGAGGCTAGAACCCTCTTGGGTTTAGTTTTTCTTTTTGTTTATTTTTATTTTGTTTGATTCGCCTTTAGGCTAGAACCCTCTAGGAAATCACCCTTTTCTAAGAAGTGGGTTCAATTTTAGATTATCCATATCTATAATTGAATCCACCATCTTTAATTTCTTGCATTTTGTTTTATTCTAGAATTTTATTCTTCATTCTTGATTTTTTTTATTTGTTTCTTAATTTTATTCATTTTTTCCTTCTCACCTTATTGATCATACTCATTCTTTTTCAAATCCACTCTCATTTACACTTTGCACCTACTTACACACCATTTTCACTATCTCAATCTCTTCACAATCACATTCACTTATCAATCCTATTTGTCACACACACAACATAAAAACCAATTTTATATTTTCTCCTACAAAACACCTTCCTCGTGGGATCGATATCTTAAATACTATAACTTGACACGGTTGTGCACTTGCAACCTTTTTGGTACATGTTTATGCCGCATCAAGTTTTTGGCGCCGTTGCCGGGGAAGGTACTTAAGTAGGTTTTAATTATTTTTGTTCTTTAATTTGTGTGTTTTTTGTGAAAGAACTACTTGAAGATTAAAGATCAAGAATTGGAGATTGAGGAATTAGATATTCGCTTGTTGTAAGTCTTCTTCCTTATATTTTCAATTCCACACCTTTAGTTAGTTTCTCACAATTAGTGACAATTAGGATCTTAAAAAAAGATTTTATTTCCGTTGACCATAATAAAATTCACCCTCCACTTTGACATTTACTAACAAAATAATAAATTCAAACAAATCCCCCCTTCTCACTTGTTTGTTTGTTAACCCTAATAAAAAAACATTTTCTCTTTTCCATCATTTTTAGCTGCATTTAATTCATAGGGTTGCATTTCATATCGTTAGTAGGAATTCACCAAGTGATTTGAGCATCTTGATTTGACACACACTTAAAAATATTTTTAAGGGCAAATTTCCGTAATCAAGATAAGGTGAGGGAATTCATCACCCTTTCCTTAGCCCAAAAATCACTAATTCCTCACTACACCACCCAAGCCTAATAAAAATCATTAGACGTTGGCCCTAAGGATTCGAGCTCAATAAGGAACAAAGAATCTTTAAGTGAACCGATTTAAGTTTTCTTGGATTAGTTGGTATCTAAGGCAAGGTTTAGGGGTTGCGTAAAGCGCTCCGCAAGGAACGATGTACTTAATTGATCTCTGATCACCCTCTAGTACTATCCTTACCTGGCTAACTACCCGGGTAAAACTTTTATCTTTTCACTTTAGGAATTTTTGGTTAGAAGCTAGTCTAGTTGAGTTAGGCTTAACCCTAGAGTTAGAGTGATTAAAAAGTGATTGATTTTGATTTGTTTTAGTTAGGATTTTCCTTTTTCTTCAAAAAAAAACTAACTTTTTTCTAAAAAGAAAAAAAAATTATATAAAAAGAAATTGTTTTTGGTGCATGCAAAACGTGGACAAATTCATTTTGAACATATGGCTAATCCACAAGTTTTTCAAAATTTATGTTATCCCAATAGGATTGAAATCTCCAATGAAGCTCGGGAGTTTGTAGAGAGTCCATCTCAGTATTCGGTGAATGATCCATTTTTTTCAACCTACAACCCAGGTTAGGCAAGTTACACAAACATTGCATGAAATCAGGGAAACCACTCCGAAACTCAAAACTTCACTCTCTCTTTGACCCAACATTTTCCTAGGGAAAATACAGTTCCTTTTAATTCTCATCCACAATTTCAACAACCTAGTCTGTCACATCAAAATCAGTCTCCTCATCATCAAGTTATAACTCACACTCCTCTTGATACAGATCATGATGAACGTCTCAATATTTTAGAAAAAGGTTTTGAAATCATAATTAAGGCCTCCACACTAGCCATGGATATGTTAACTCAAACATCCTACACGATGAATTCCTTTATGCAATCAACCGAACTCATACTTAACTCTAACACTCAAGCTATAGCTAGATTAGAAACCCACATTGATCAACTAGCTAGTGTCATAAGTGAAGAAGAGGAATGAGAAATTTTGAGTCAACCCGTGGTCAATCCTAAGGACACTCAAATGAATGCACTACAGTCAGGAAAACAGGTCGATAATCAGGAAAGAACACCTTTAAGCCAAATTCTTGTCCCAATTCATTCTTCCCCTGATAATTCAATTCAGGAAAGACCAGGGGAAGAAGAAGAAGAGTCAGATCTAAGTTTTGAGGAAATTTTCGGTGAGGAGCTAAAAATATTAGGATAAGCAGATCGGATTTGTCAAAATAAAGAAACTGTGTTGTACAATTGTTGCTTTGAACTGAATTTTGAAAAACTCTTTCTTGATGAACTAAGATTTTTGGAAAATAAACAACAACCAAATTTTTACACATCAACCATGAATCTTAGGGTTGAGAAAATTGTTAAAGAAAAATTGGTTGTTAGAGAACAAACATTCACAAATCAAGAATCTAAGTCCAATATGCATGACACCAATAATACCGACCTTCCATTGCCACAAAAATCATTGAACACCCCGGAATGCTTAGAATTTCAGCACATTGTTGTTTATATCATGTTGAAATTGTTTAAAATCCATGAGAGAATTTTCAGCAATAAGATAGGATTCAATGTAGAACATGAACTCCTCATGTTGAATATTTCATTCTACATTAATTATTTTGTTTATTTCAAAATAATAAAAAGAATTTATTCTTCTCTCATTTGAGAGTTTCTTATTCAGTTGTTAAAAAAATAAAAAAAAGAAACAAAAAGAAAAAAAAGAAAAACAAAGAGAAAAAAGAATAAAAGAATAAAATTTTGATTTCATCCTCCTCAGACCATTGGTAATTGCAGATTTTTATCAGCCGACCAAATGTATGTGCTTCACTTCTTATCTACGTTACTTTATTCATCATAGAGTTTGCATTAAGGACAATGCAAAAATTTAGGTGTGTGGGTGAGAATTAGTTATTTTTTCTCTTTAATTTATATTTTTCCCGCTTTTTGTTTAAAAAAAATTATAAAAATATCGTCACTTGCCAAATTGATAGAGTCATGTAACAATTGATTTATTTGATAAATTTGAAATTTTCTAATCCCTAGTTAGTTATTTACTTAAGTTCACCTTTTATGATAACTCTAAATAAATTTCTTAAGAAATGATTTTCAAAGTAGTATACTTTACTTAAGCCTTAACTTGGATTTTTATTTAAAATAATGAAATTTTTGCATGCTTAACTTAGAGTTGAAAATAATTCTTTCAAAGTGTCTTGATTTACATATTTGCAAAATATATATATACATATAAAAAAAAAAAAAAAAAAAAATTGCAAAAGCAGAGTGAGAAAAATGGGCACCAAAAAGAAAAAAAATAATACTCTTGAAATCTAGGTGATTCTATCTTATAAAGCCTAAGCTGACCGAGTAATTAAGCCTAATGAGTATTTCCATACTTAATGACCTAAGCCCAATTGGGTTGGGATCCTTTGGCCCAAAACTCGTTAAAAGGTCACTTAGAAAGCCCGTTAAAGTAGAAAAAAATCACCAATGATGAAAGAGTTTAAAAAAAAAATTTAAAATATTTATAGTTGTATATATGGTCTTGGAAAATATTTTAAATCAAGCAACTTGAAAATTATTTAAAACAAAGAGTTGGCATGTTCTTTTCAAAACTTTTAAATTAAATTTCTAAGTTTGGCTTGGTTTTCCTAAAAATATACCTTAGAGTTATATATAAAAATATTTTCTTGAGTGATAACTGGCTCCAATTAGATTATCTAAAAGTTATCAAGTGAATTTAGTTATTTACTGACTTCTTTAATTTGGCAAGTTGAACGAATTTTATGGGTATATTCACTACAAACCCTCACGAGACTACAACTCGTCCACTAGGGTAATCTAGGGGTTTAAAGGCTTGTTGTATATGCTAAATACAACCACGATTCCTGCGAAAGTGAGTTAGGATTTTTTTTTTTTTTTTGCTAGAGGACTAGCAAAAGTTTAGGTGTGGGGGTAAACTGTAAAACCCCGTAATTTGAATATTTTATGATAAATATGTTATATGGTGAAAATTAATATATTTTGATATTTGGATATGATAAGAATTGATTTGAGATTAATTCAATGTATATTTGTGAAAATATGAGTGCAAATGCACCAAACATGCACAAAGGCCAAAAGAGAGAAAATCTGGGAATAATGACCAGTTATGCGTTTTTATGTTTTTCACACAAATTCATCTAGAATTTGGAAAAGTGTAAAAGACCAAAGTTGTAGGTCTCTTCAGAATCTTTCCAACAAGTCTTAGATCACCTTATTCCGAGGTCGTATGAGAAAGTTATAACCAAAATACCCAAGGGGTATTTTCCTAGTCAGACTAGGTTTCCTGGTTTGGGTCTAACTAGTTTGTTTCGGGTTTGCCTCTATAAATACCTGTATTTTTTCATGAAAATTCCTTTCTTTTATCATATCTAAGAACTCTAACAGCCACCAAACCTCCATAAAACCTATTTTGAATTCTTGGAGAAGATTGGAGGCTTTCAAGTTGGGTTTTTGTTGATTTTTGGCTTTTGGAGTGGAGATCTCCTTCGACGTTGCTTCTAACAAGTTTTTTCTTCAACCCCAGGCGAGTATCATCTCTACTAATCCCCCTCTTAGTTTTTAAAATATTTTTGAAGAGTTTTTAATGAGTTTTGTAGAGCCAAATCAATTAATTTGTGTATAAAAATTGGATCTTTTGTATATATATATAAAGACTAGGTATTTTCATGTTAAAGAGATTAAGCACGAATTTACAGAAGTGTTTTAAGATTTGAAAATAATTTAAAATATTATTTATCTGAATTTAGATATCTTATTCTTCATTTTAAAGCTTCGTGCATGATTGAAGGTTTACATATGATTTCTTGTGCAAATAATCATGCTTGTTATGTTCTGCTGAAAATCTGCTGCACATATACTTTTGAACTAGAACTTTGAAATAACAAATGAAATCCAAATTGAACCAAACTAATGCCAATTGAAAGATATGTGAATCTAGTTTTCAAAAAAGAAAACCAATACCTAAAGATGGTTTTCCTAGAGAAAGATATGCTCAATTTATTGATGATATGTTCTGCAGAAAATCTGCTGCACATATAAAATGTTTGACTGGAAATTAGAAATATCATATGAACTCCAAACTGAGCCAAATCAGTGTCAAATGATAGCTATGTGAGTCTAATTTCCAAAACGAAAAAACATTCTTAAAAAGAGTTTGTCCAGAGAAAGATATTCTCAATTTACTAATGATATGTCCTGCAGAAAACTGCAGATGTGCTGATTTGAAATAAATTGATATATTACGTAAAGGTTTCTTGAGTTTCTGCTCTTGTTTGTTATTTTTGAGAGAGTTTCTCAATCTTGTACTGTTATATATAATGCTTAAGAGTTGTTTAACATCTGGGATAATGATGAACACCAGATATGGACACGCACACCGAGATATGTGCACGTACACTTAGATTATGTTGTGTTAACATACTTTTTGTCGCACGTTGAGCTGATGAATACATATGAAAGAGTATAGTTATTTCATGTATCCGGAAATAGGAAGATAAAACCTATTTGCCGCAGAACGATTGAGTAAGAGTATTACAAAAGTATCGTTAATTCATGTATCCGGAAATAGGGAGATAAAACCTATTTGCCGCAGAACGATTGAGTAAGAGTATTACAAAAGTATCGTTATTTCATGTATCCGGAAATAGGGAGATGAAACCTATTTGCCGCAGAACGATTGAGTAAGAGTATTACAAAAGTATCATTATTTCATGTATCCAGGATAGGGAGATAAAACCTATTACCACAGAACGGTTGAGTAATAGTATTACAATAGTATCGTTATTATATGTATCCGGAATAGGAAAATAATAAACCCTATTACCACAGAGCGATTGAGTAACGAGCATTACAAAAGTATTGCTATAGTACAAGATGATGCACAAATAGATATTTGATCAGTTGTAAGTTTTACTTTCAAGATAGATTGCCCGCGAGTAGGGTATTTCCTTTGAGAATTTGATACACCCATTATGGACGGCAGATATATTTGTTTTAGCTTAGTTGGTATCCTCTTATATTAGAGCAGGTCACTCGGACGTAACTCGAGATGAGATGATTATTCTTTATGTTGGAGATTGGAGTATTTATCATTGATTATTTGTTTTTCATTCATAGAGAGTTATATGAATGATTTGATATATGTATGTACTGACTCTATTTTCTTATATACTCCTACCCCTTCCCCTGGGGAGAGGTAGTGATGATCTCGCTAGCGCTTTGACGCTCGTTGTTTTCCCCCCTTTCAGGCAGCGAGTCTGGCGCACGGAGAGTCGCAGGTTGATGGGACTTCTTAGTTATCCATTTAGTTACTTATCATATTTTGTAGTTATTGTAGAACTCCACATGTAGTTGATTATTTTCACCTGGGACTGCAGCCTTGTGTGAACCCTGGGGCGTCACAGTTGGTATCAGAGCTCTAGTTCCAACATCCTTAGGATCATTCCTATGTCAAATTGTGGAGCTAGGATAGAGTTTCCTAGGATTCAAGTATAGAGTCCGTTAGGAATTCCTAGAATGAGGAGGACGATATGTGCGTATATCTCCAAATTTCAAATTGTTTTATGACTATTATTTTATGTTGATTTGAAGTATTTGCGTGAATACTATATGTTATGAATACGTATTGTGATACGTTATATATATGTATATATGTTTGCGGTCTCACTTACTGTGATCATAAGCTCTCCTCTCGATATTATAAATATTGGAATGAGGATGCAGTCGAGATAAAACTCATACCCGGAGAGCTGGGCAAGTAGAGTCCGAGCCATAGCAGGCTCCACAGTATTTGATCAACTTTATGGCACCGTTTGCAGAAACAAAGACTAGCAACACTCGAGGAGGGAGTAGCGAGCCACATTACATTTTCTGGAGTTCCACCACCCGTTGTACCAATTGTACCTATTGAAGAGGTAATACTAATGATTATATTATCACCATAACCATTTGTTGATAGAGATACAGAGCAGGAGGCTTGGCTCTATAAGAATAAGAAAGATGTAGGAAGAGCAGGAGGCTTGGCTCTATAAGAATAAGAAAGATGTAGGACACTAAGAACACCATAGTGCAGGGCACATTGGATTCATAGATGTAGGACACTAAGAACACCATAGTGCAGGGCACATTGGATTCATATGCAGCTTATAAATAAAAAGCAATATGTGAAAATTCCTTAACGTGGACTCAGTATCAAACTAGAGGTTAAATATATTCAGCACAGAGGATATCACTGGAGAATAGCAGCAAAGAATAGCTACAATTTCAGATTTTCGTCGGGACAGTGAATATCACTTATTTGGGAAAATTTTGTTTACTTTTTCGACAAGCAGTTAGAGCTAGTTTGCTTAAAACAGTGAGATATGCCTCTAGTTAATTATGAAATCAAGACTAGCATGATGGCAATGTCAAGGGCAAGAGGCCTATTATAGGATCTAGAGGACCCCAACTGCGAGGTAAGGATTTTTACTATCAGCAATAAAGACATTACAAGAAGTTAGCTAACATGATTTGATAACACCGCAGCAGCGCATGATTCGAGACACATGATACAATTATAACAAGATCGAACATAGAGCAAAGAATTATCGCAGTACACCAGTAGGAGACTAGCATGATAGAGATCAGGGCCAATAATCTTAGGGCAACAGTTACGGCTAGCATCGGAGGACACATGTGCTACCGGTTATTCTGAGGATGTAGGGGCCTATAGGCTAGAATTACGCTATTCAAAGTATTCATCAGTGTCAGATGGACCCATGTGTTTCACCGCCAGCAGCGTAGCAGGCGTCGGCCACCAGCAGAGTTTATGTAGTCGCGCCACGTGATCATAGTGCGAGCAGAGTTTTCGTAGTAAATTCTTATCCAGCTCGAATCTTGTTGATTCAGAAGCTTCGCATTTTTTTTTCTATCATGATGTCATGATTAGACATCACCTTGTAGCGCAGCGTTTAGGCATCCCATTATCAGTTTGTACTCCTTTAGGGGAGGTGTCCCTATTAGAGAGTATATGTAGGAGATGTGTCATCAGTATAGATGAGTTTGAGTTCATCTTTGTCATGGTCGTGTTGGGGATGTTGAATTTTGACGTCATTCTTAGTATGGAATGGTTATCATCCTACAATATCAGTGTCGACTGTTTTGCTAAAACAGTACGCTTGTGAGCATTCATTGGGATTGTATAGATAGTAGCAACCTCATAGGGTAACCAGAATGCGGAGTCATTTCTGGCATACGTCGAAGAGGTGATGATACGGGATCGGGGTGCAGTTTTGAGCGAGACCGGAGTTGTCTCAGTATATTAGGATGTCTTTCAGGACATACCTATGTTTTCTCTAGTGAGAGAGGTTGTTTCCCTGCATCGAGTTGCAGCAGGCACCGTACCGATTTTCCGAGCACCTTACCATATCATATGACACCCGCTGAGATGAGGGAGCTACATACTCAGCTAGATGAGTTGTTATCACAGAGTTTTTTTTCTGGAGATGAGGGAGCTACATACTCAGCTAGATGAGTTGTTATCACAGAGTTTTTTTTCTGGAGTCTTTTTTTTTGGGAGCACAGGTCTTCTTAATGGGGAAGAAGGACTATAGCATGCGATTGTGTATCGATTATCGTGAGTTGAACAAGGTCATTTTCCGGATCACGGATCCACTATCGAGGATTTATGACTTGTTTGACTAGCTGCGGGGAGCGCAGCATTTCTCGAAGATTAATCTTCATTCTAGTTATTTCCAGTTGCGATTGGCGGTAAATGGATATTTCCAAAACCGTATTTTCTGACTCGATATGGGTCTTTTGAGTTCTTGTCATGCCATTTGGGCTGACCAATGCACCCGTGGTATTCATGGATTTGATGAACCGGGTTTTTTTGTCCATGTTAGGACTAGTTCGTAGTCATTTTATTAACGACATCATTATCTTTTCGAGATCGGAGACAGAGCGCGAGCAACATCCTCTTTTGGCATTGTGGGGATAGCGGACAATCGAGATTAGAGACATCAGTGATACGCTGAGTTCAGCAAATACGAGTTTTGGCTATAAGAGATTAGATTTTTAGGCCACATCATCAGCAGGTGGGGCATAATAGTGGATCCAGACATTATTGAGGCTATACTTGATTGAGAGCCACTAAGAACCATTTCAGGGGTTTGTAGTTTTAGAATGGTATGAGAGAAAGTTCATTCAGGACTTTTTGAAGATTCTGATACTACTTACACACCTTACAAAGAAGAGTGTATAGTTTTCTTTGGCCACAGGGTGCCAGGAAGCCTTTAAGATTATTAAGGCTAGATAGACTACAATAACAATTTTGACCGTTCTAAACAGTGATACGACATTGGTCATTTATTTGGACACGTCATTAGCAGGACTACAAGGTGTTTTGATGCAGACCCAGAGGGTATGGCTTATTTCGCGATAGTTTAGGCACATCATAAAAGATATACAGTGCATCCATGCATAAGGAAAATGTACAAGTATCTGAAAAGGTATTTTTGGTGGAGTAGTATGCGCAGAGGGATTTCAGATTATGTGGCTAAGTGTTATACCTGCTAACAAATTAAGGCAGAACATCAGAGACATGCAGGAACCCTACAGCTTTTACCCATTCCTGAGTGGAAGTGTGCAGATATTTCCATGGACTTCATAGTGGGGTTGCCTAAGTCAAAGAAAGGAAATGATTCTATTTGGGTTATAGTGGACAGATTGACTAAGTCTACATATTTCTTACCAGTGAGGATGATTTATACGGCAAATATGTATGCGAGGATCTTCATTCGGGAGATTGTTAGATTGCATGGAGTTTCAGAGACGATTGTATCAGATCGGGGCTCAGGCTTCACATCTCATTTTTGGAGGATTTTCCAGTATGCTTTTGGTAGTCAGTTGTCATTTAGCAGCATTTTTTTTACCCCAGATAGATGGTCAGACCGAGAGGGTGAATCAGATCTTAGAGGACATGCTGAGAGCATGCATTATAAATTTTCAGGGTAGTTGGGAGGATCACATCCCACTGATTGAATTTGCATATAATAATAGTTATCAAGCTATCATCAGGATAGCACCGTATGAAGCTTCGTACGGGAGACCTTGCAGATCACCTATATGTTGGGCAAAGCCAGAAGATAGTTTATTGATTTGTCCAGAGTTAGTTAGACAGACCACAAAGAAGGTGGCATTGATTCGAGAGCGCATTCTTACGGCGCAAAGTCGGCAAAAGAGCTATGCAAATCAGAGGAGACGACCTTTAGAGTTCCAGGTCAGAGACTCAGTTATGTTGAAAGTATCACCGATGAAGGGCGTTCAGCGATTCGGTTTTCTTACAGGTTAGATCTTCCAGCATCGATGTCGAGTATACACGATGTCTTTCATGTTTTGATTCTTAAGAAGCATCTGCGGGATGATGAGCAACAGAGAGTGATTGATTCACCAGAGATTGAGATTTAGGATGACTTGACTATCGTAGAGATTTCGGTATGCATACTTGCTAGAGAGAATAAAAAGCTTAGGAATAAAGTCATTCCATTAATAAAAGTTCAATGGAACCGACAAGGAGCCGAAGATATTTCTTGGGAGCGCGAGGTGGATGTTCATCGCAACTACCCACATCTGTTTGGACATGTATAATGTTGATAAATTATTATGTTTATATGCTTTGATAGTAGTCTTTATCTTTGTTGTTTAGTCACATTTATATTTATCTTTAACACTAGAATGGAGATATTATCACCTGATCCTTAATCATTTGAAACATATGGTATATACATGAGGGTTTCCTTGTTTGGATTATTTCGCTCGACGTACCAATTTTGTTTAATTAGGGATTTAGGGGAGAATGTTTGCATTCAAGGTTGTTAACTTTAAATATCATTGTGCTAATACTATGAGATATGTGCAGAAGGAATTCTTAATATGAATTACACCTTGTTATTGTGTTTTCCCCGTTTTTAAGCTTTGAGATGCGATTGTGGAATTTCGGGACGAAATTCTTTTAAGGGGGGAAGAATGTAAAACCCCGTAAATTTAAATATTTTATGATAAATATGTTATATGGTGAAAATTAATATATTTTGATATTTGGATTGTAGGCATCGAAAATTGCCTATAGGTCTCCACGAACGGTTCAGTGTTAAAGAACGATGATGAACGTCACTATCCAATCCACATGAGCCTAATCGATGTCGACGAACGACTGAAGTGAGTCGGCGAGCTACGTGAACGGATAGGGTTTCGGAACAACCAAGACCCGGACCAATCGGGAACCCGGCACTGTTCACGAATAGGACAACGCCCTTCATGCCTCGGCCACTCTACAGATAATCCAATCACCAGAGCGGATCGAACTCTTCGCCAAGCACCCAACGCATCCGAAATCAATCAAATCCGAATCCGGACAAAGGATCTACAGGGAAACCAACAAAACACCTCAAATGGAGTCTCGGCAAGCTCGAAACACCCGAGGGGTGTCTTGGCAAAACCAAGACACCCCAGGGGTGTCCGCACCCCCTAATGGTCCCCTACACTCGCCCAGGGCGAGACACCAGGGGTGTCCGCACCCCCTCATGGTCCCCTAGACCCCCTTACCTACTCCTAAACACTATAAATAGACCCATTGGGTCCTCATTCAAAGGGCTGGAAATCTTTTGTCTTGGAGCAAGGCTAGAGAGAGAGAGGGGAGGATTTTTGGAGAGCTTGGCGAAGCCCTGCTGCAGTGAAGAGTGCCCGTGTGCTTCAACAAGAGGAGGAGAGGTCTACATCAGTCTTCATCGCCCGTCCGAGCCTTAGTATTAGCCTTTAGCGTTAATACTAAGAAGAGCTAATACCTCGCTTTAGCCGAGGTATACGCTTATAGCTTCTAGATCTCACGCGGATCAACGAAGCTCTGCTTCTATATCCCTCCGCGGATAGACGAAGCTCTGCCCGATTTTCTCGGAACAGATCTGATTGCCCCGGTGGTCCACGGATATCAACATCCCCGTCACAGGCAAAAGACCCACGCAAGCAAGAGATGACAAACAGATCTTGCGTTTGTTTGAAAAGAGTTGTATCTATTTTGTTTTCATTGTGTACCGGTCTTATAAAAAGGCTATCTTTTTATTTCATTGTAACGATTGAAGTTGTAATGAATGCAGCAATGAATACAGCAACTTTTTCCGCAAACAAGCTGGCGACCACAGTGGGAGCCAACGGCATCGCAACCGACGCCGTCGTGACGCAACCAGCACTCAAGATCGGGGCGAATGAAGAACGCGAGCTCGATCAACAACAGTTCAAAGAAGGCCTCTCTTCCTCCTCCTCCAGATCCGCCTCTCCAAACGGGTACAGAAAGGTAACCTCTTTCATAAATGTTTGCAGGTCCTTTGGCTCAAAAATCCAAGACCCCGTTGCCGCCTCTGCACTTGCACCACGCGACGTCCCCACGTCGTCCAAAATGGTCGAGATCGCAGATCCGGACTCCTCTTCCGCCGAGGAGATGACTTCTGAAGACGCTCCGGCATTATCAAAGAGAGCACGACAAAGACAGCGTCAACGTCTTGCTCGACAGCTGGCCGAGGCTTTGGAGCCAGTCGTCCAACGTGGTCGAGATCGCAGATCCGGACTCCTCCTCTGCACTTGCACCACGTGACGTCCCCGCGTCGTCCAACGTGGTCGAGATCGCAGATCCGAACTCCTCTTCCACCGAGGAGATGGCTTCTGAAGACGCTCCAGCATTATCAAAGAGAGCGCGACAAAGACGGCGTCAACGTCTTGCTCGACAGCTGGCCGAGGCTTTGGAGCCAATGGATGGGATCCGCTATAACGTGGATCTAAAATCCAGGCAACGCCAGGAGCAACCACGGCAAACAACCAGCCCCTCCTCCGAAGAAGAAACGAACAAATGGGTTCAAGTCAAAAGAACCCGTTCTACTCTCGAGGAGCGAATCCAGAAGCGCCGCGCCTTGCGTGCGCATGCCCGAGCCCTGGTCCAAAAAGCACGAGAAATGCTAAAGGGAGAGGCCGTTAAGAGATCACCGAGATCCGAACGAGTTTGGATGCCGAAGGCCAGATCAACGCCTAAGGTAAAAGCAGGTAATATTAATCTCTTACCTTTATCAATTTCAGATCCCGAACCTCCGGTAAAGCCCCACCGTAGCGTGGATTTCCCTAAGTCTAGGAATCCTCTAAACAACCGTATCGATGCTCTACCCGAGAATCGAGGAAAAGCGCTTGTCAAGGAAAGCTGGAGATCGCTGAAGGAGCTTCGGGCCAACATCCAGACTGGGGGTCGTACACGACCTCCTAACAAATCGAATGCTGCGATGACCCGCTTGGCGACGCACACAAAAAATCAGGAGCCCGTTAAGGTTTCACTCTCACAAAGGTGTGATCCCAAACGTGAGACTCCTGTAAAGGCCAACAAGGCAATGTTTACTCAGAAGAAGACGCGTCGGACAGACGAACGCATTATACCTGAGAACCCATGTGAGCAGCTGATAGGTTACTCCAACTGCAAAGTCAGTGAGTTGTACTATCAGGCTGGGGGTGCGAATGAATCTCAAAAGAGAAACACCCGAGAAGCGGATTCTCACTGTCCGTATACCAAACTTATCAGGGTAGTATTATCAACATGTAGCTGCCCCAAGACCGCTCCGCAGAAGGTCTCGATATCCGAGAGAATCTCCGATGGAACGACAAAGCCCAAATCAAGGCGTTCCCACCAAAGAGGATCGATTGCTCGAGATGATGAACCCCTAGAAGTTACTATCAACATGGTCAACAAGGGAAAATCCCCAATCATTTCAGGTGGTTCCAACCCTAATTCCTCTCCAGGAAGCAGGGTCAATTCGGGAACAGCTCAGCTTCAGCTAGAAGCCGACAGATATAACAACGACCATGGAGTCCATGAAAGAGTCCATTCCGATGATGAGTTCTCGGATTCTCATTCCGCGCTCGCCTCCGACGATACAACGTCTAGCATAGGGCAAGCTCGAGAGGTGTTCATGGCCAACACCGAGCAGATAGCCAAAATCATTGAAGAGGCCCTGGCTAAGCAGAAGGAAATCTTTAAGTTCGAAATGGAAATGGCTATGCAAGAGATGAGACAAATGCACGATCAACAAATCCGAGCTTTGTCAAATCAGCTAGTGGAATCCAGCCATCGCACCCAGAACGCCACAGTTGACAGCGAGCCGGAAGTGGACAGAATCATCATGGCCGACGCACCACCCAAGAATACTGGGGGTGGCCCCACTAAAAATAACAACGCTGGGGGTGGACCCACCAGTGATGACAACACTGGGGGTGGCCGTATCATTCCTCTCGACAATTGTCCAAAACAGGATATAGATCAGGCCGAAAAGATGAAGGATCTCGAAAGACCTGATGTCTGTTCGGGAGGTGAAGAGGACCGGCATTCCGTGTCCTTACCCGAGAAAGTGGGATTCGATCCCGTATCCGGCGAAGTTCAACCTGATCAACTTCACGCCGTTCAACGGAAAGGGCTCGCCCACTCAACATCTGATCTACTTCAAGTCTCACTTGGGAGTAATCTCGGGCAACGAGCCTTTGATGGTTCGGTCATTCGTTGGCACCCTTCGCGGGCCCGCCTTCGATTGGTACCGCCGTCTCAAACCCGGAAGCATCAACAGCTGGGAGGACCTGGAAAGCAAGTTCCTCGCCCAATTCTTTGATGATGACACCGAGGTGTCGATCAGGACACTCTTCGACGAGAAACAAAAAGGCGGAGAGTCGGTGGATACCTTCATCAAACGCTTCCGCAATCAGGCAATGAACTGCAGGGATCCCGTCACGGAGGAATTCCTCTTGCAGACTTGTCAGAACAACCTGTCCATTAACATCTTGGACGTTATGGGAATAGAGCCGCTCAATACCTGGAAAGAGTTGAAGGCTCGAGGAGAACAGGCTGAACGCTTCCTCAAAAGGCGGAAGATCGAGAGAAACCAACCGATGGTTAATCCTCCGGATTCGGATCTCGTACCTCATGATGAAGAGGACGTACCTGCAACGGTTATTGACGATGATCAAACGTCACAACAGCAGTCCTGGGAACAACAGGAGAATTCAGACGAGGAGCTCCAAAACGAGTACTCGTTCAAAGACGAAGACGTTCCAGCTATTTTCGAGACCCTTCTCGAAAACAACAAAATCAAACTCCCGCCCATCACGCATCAAGAGGAAGATGGCGATTCTGCGGATCCAACGTACTGCGAGTACCACAGAAGGATCCTCCACCCCACCAAGGAATGCTTTGCACTCAAGAATAACATTCAGACCTTGGTTGAAGCCGGCGTTATAACGCTAGGGTAAGCCGATTGAAAACGGCAAGACTCCGACAAGTATAAGAGTATAAACTGCTCCTTAAATACTCCAAAGAGTACAAGAGTATAAACTGTTCCTCAATACTCCAAAGAGTACAAGAGTATAAACTGTTCCTCAATACTCCAAAGAGTACAAGAGTATAAACTGTTCCTCAATACTCCAAAGAGTACAAGAGTATAAACTGTTCCTCAATACTCCAAAGAGTACAAGAGTATAAACTGTTCCTCAATACTCCAAAGAGTACAAGAGTATAAACTGTTCCTCAATACTCCAAAGAGTACAAGAGTATAAACTGTTCCTCAATACTCCAAAGAGTACAAGAGTATAAACTGTTCCTCAATACTCCAAAGAGTACAAGAGTATAAACTGTTCCTCAATACTCCAAAGAGTACAAGAGTATAAACTGTTCCTCAATACTCCAAAGAGTACAAGAGTATAAACTGTTCCTCAATACTCCAAAGAGTACAAGAGTATAAACTGTTCCTCAATACTCCAAAGAGTACAAGAGTATAAACTGTTCCTCAATACTCCAAAGAGTACAAGAGTATAAACTGTTCCTCAATACTCCAAAGAGTACAAGAGTATAAACTGTTCCTCAATACTCCAAAGAGTACAAGAGTATAAACTGTTCCTCAATACTCCAAAGAGTACAAGAGTATAAACTGTTCCTCAATACTCCAAAGAGTACAAGAGTATAAACTGTTCCTCAATACTCCAAAGAGTACAAGAGTATAAACTGTTCCTCAATACTCCAAAGAGTACAAGAGTATAAACTGTTCCTCAATACTCCAAAGAGTACAAGAGTATAAACTGTTCCTCAATACTCCAAAGAGTACAAGAGTATAAACTGTTCCTCAATACTCCAAAGAGTACAAGAGTATAAACTGTTCCTCAATACTCCAAAGAGTACAAGAGTATAAACTGTTCCTCAATACTCCAAAGAGTACAAGAGTATAAACTGTTCCTCAATACTCCAAAGAGTACAAGAGTATAAACTGTTCCTCAATACTCCAAAGAGTACAAGAGTATAAACTGTTCCTCAATACTCCAAAGAGTACAAGAGTATAAACTGTTCCTCAATACTCCAAAGAGTACAAGAGTATAAACTGTTCCTCAATACTCCAAAGAGTACAAGAGTATAAACTGTTCCTCAATACTCCAAAGAGTACAAGAGTATAAACTGTTCCTCAATACTCCAAAGAGTACAAGAGTATAAACTGTTCCTCAATACTCCAAAGAGTACAAGAGTATAAACTGTTCCTCAATACTCCAAAGAGTACAAGAGTATAAACTGTTCCTCAATACTCCAAAGAGTACAAGAGTATAAACTGTTCCTCAATACTCCAAAGAGTACAAGAGTATAAACTGTTCCTCAATACTCCAAAGAGTACAAGAGTATAAACTGTTCCTCAATACTCCAAAGAGTACAAGAGTATAAACTGTTCCTCAATACTCCAAAGAGTACAAGAGTATAAACTGTTCCTCAATACTCCAAAGAGTACAAGAGTATAAACTGTTCCTCAATACTCCAAAGAGTACAAGAGTATAAACTGTTCCTCAATACTCCAAAGAGTACAAGAGTATAAACTGTTCCTCAATACTCCAAAGAGTACAAGAGTATAAACTGTTCCTCAATACTCCAAAGAGTACAAGAGTATAAACTGTTCCTCAATACTCCAAAGAGTACAAGAGTATAAACTGTTCCTCAATACTCCAAAGAGTACAAGAGTATAAACTGTTCCTCAATACTCCAAAGAGTACAAGAGTATAAACTGTTCCTCAATACTCCAAAGAGTACAAGAGTATAAACTGTTCCTCAATACTCCAAAGAGTACAAGAGTATAAACTGTTCCTCAATACTCCAAAGAGTACAAGAGTATAAACTGTTCCTCAATACTCCAAAGAGTACAAGAGTATAAACTGTTCCTCAATACTCCAAAGAGTACAAGAGTATAAACTGTTCCTCAATACTCCAAAGAGTACAAGAGTATAAACTGTTCCTCAATACTCCAAAGAGTACAAGAGTATAAACTGTTCCTCAATACTCCAAAGAGTACAAGAGTATAAACTGTTCCTCAATACTCCAAAGAGTACAAGAGTATAAACTGTTCCTCAATACTCCAAAGAGTACAAGAGTATAAACTGTTCCTCAATACTCCAAAGAGTACAAGAGTATAAACTGTTCCTCAATACTCCAAAGAGTACAAGAGTATAAACTGTTCCTCAATACTCCAAAGAGTACAAGAGTATAAACTGTTCCTCAATACTCCAAAGAGTACAAGAGTATAAACTGTTCCTCAATACTCCAAAGAGTACAAGAGTATAAACTGTTCCTCAATACTCCAAAGAGTACAAGAGTATAAACTGTTCCTCAATACTCCAAAGAGTACAAGAGTATAAACTGTTCCTCAATACTCCAAAGAGTACAAGAGTATAAACTGTTCCTCAATACTCCAAAGAGTACAAGAGTATAAACTGTTCCTCAATACTCCAAAGAGTACAAGAGTATAAACTGTTCCTCAATACTCCAAAGAGTACAAGAGTATAAACTGTTCCTCAATACTCCAAAGAGTACAAGAGTATAAACTGTTCCTCAATACTCCAAAGAGTACAAGAGTATAAACTGTTCCTCAATACTCCAAAGAGTACAAGAGTATAAACTGTTCCTCAATACTCCAAAGAGTACAAGAGTATAAACTGTTCCTCAATACTCCAAAGAGTACAAGAGTATAAACTGTTCCTCAATACTCCAAAGAGTACAAGAGTATAAACTGTTCCTCAATACTCCAAAGAGTACAAGAGTATAAACTGTTCCTCAATACTCCAAAGAGTACAAGAGTATAAACTGTTCCTCAATACTCCAAAGAGTACAAGAGTATAAACTGTTCCTCAATACTCCAAAGAGTACAAGAGTATAAACTGTTCCTCAATACTCCAAAGAGTACAAGAGTATAAACTGTTCCTCAATACTCCAAAGAGTACAAGAGTATAAACTGTTCCTCAATACTCCAAAGAGTACAAGAGTATAAACTGTTCCTCAATACTCCAAAGAGTACAAGAGTATAAACTGTTCCTCAATACTCCAAAGAGTACAAGAGTATAAACTGTTCCTCAATACTCCAAAGAGTACAAGAGTATAAACTGTTCCTCAATACTCCAAAGAGTACAAGAGTATAAACTGTTCCTCAATACTCCAAAGAGTACAAGAGTATAAACTGTTCCTCAATACTCCAAAGAGTACAAGAGTATAAACTGTTCCTCAATACTCCAAAGAGTACAAGAGTATAAACTGTTCCTCAATACTCCAAAGAGTACAAGAGTATAAACTGTTCCTCAATACTCCAAAGAGTACAAGAGTATAAACTGTTCCTCAATACTCCAAAGAGTACAAGAGTATAAACTGTTCCTCAATACTCCAAAGAGTACAAGAGTATAAACTGTTCCTCAATACTCCAAAGAGTACAAGAGTATAAACTGTTCCTCAATACTCCAAAGAGTACAAGAGTATAAACTGTTCCTCAATACTCCAAAGAGTACAAGAGTATAAACTGTTCCTCAATACTCCAAAGAGTACAAGAGTATAAACTGTTCCTCAATACTCCAAAGAGTACAAGAGTATAAACTGTTCCTCAATACTCCAAAGAGTACAAGAGTATAAACTGTTCCTCAATACTCCAAAGAGTACAAGAGTATAAACTGTTCCTCAATACTCCAAAGAGTACAAGAGTATAAACTGTTCCTCAATACTCCAAAGAGGTCCTCATTCAAAGGGCTGGAAATCTTTTGTCTTGGAGCAAGGCTAGAGAGAGAGAGGAGAGGATTTTTGGAGAGCTTGGCGAAGCCCTGCTGCAGTGAAGAGTGCCCGTGTGCTTCAACAAGAGGAGGAGAGGTCTACATCAGCCTTCATCGCCCGTCAGATCCTTAGTATCGGCCTTAGCGTTGATACTAAGAAGAGCTATTACCTCGCTTTAGCCGAGGTATACGCTTATAGCTTCTAGATCTCACGCGGATCAACGAAGCTCTGCTTCTATATCCCTCCGCGGATAGACGAAGCTCTGTCCGATTTATCCGGATCAGAAAGTTTCTAGATCTCACGCGGATCAACGAAACTCTGTCCGATTTATCCGGACCAGATCTGAGTGCCCCGGTGGTCCACGGATATCAACATCCCCGTCACAGGCAAAAGACCCACGCAAGCAAGAGATGACAAACAGATCTTGCGTTTGTTTGAAAAGAGTTGTATTTCTTTTGTTTTCATTGTGTACCGGTCTTATAAAAAGGCTATCTTTTTATTTCATTGTAACGATTGAAGTTGTAATGAATGCAGCAATGAATACAGCAACTTTTTCCGCAAACAGACTGGCTGATAAGAATTGATTTGAGATCAATTCAATGTATATTTGTGAAAATATGAGTGCAAATGCACAAAACATGCACAAAGGCCAAAAGAGTGAAAATCTGGGAATAATGACCAGCTATGAGTTTTTATGTTTTGCACACTGATGCAGTTAGAATTTGGAAAAGTGTAAAAGACCAAAGTCTTAGATCACCTTATTCCGAGGTCGTATGAGAAAGTTATAACCAAAATACCGAAGGGGTATTTTCCTAGTCAGACTAGGTTTCCTGGTTTGGGTCTAACTGCTTTGTTTCGGGTTTGCCTCTATAAATACCTGTATTTTTTCACAAAAATTCCTTTCTTTTATCATATCTAAGAACCCTAACATCCACCAAACCCCCATAAAACCTATTTTGAATTCTTGGAGAAGATTGGAGGCTTTCAAGTTGGGTTTTTGTTGATTTTTGGCTTTTGGAGTGGAGATCTCCTTCGACGTTGCTTCTAACAAGTTTTTCCTTCAACCCCAGGCGAGTATCATCTCTAATAATCCCCCTCCTAGTTTTTAAAATATTTTTGAAGAGTTTTTAATGAGTTTTGTAGAGCCAAATCAATTAATTTATGTATAAAAATTGGATCTTTTGTATATATGTATAAAGACTAGGTATTTTCATGTTAAAGAGATTAAGCACGAATTTACAGAAGTGTTTTAAGATTTAAAAATAATTTAAAATATTATTTATCTGAATTTAGATATCTTATTCTTCATTTTAAAGCTTCGTGCATGATTGAAGGTTTACATATGATTTCTTGTGCAAATAATCATGCTTGTTATGTTCTGCTGAAAATCTGCTGCACATATACTTTTGAACTAGAACTTTGAAATAACAAATGAAATCCAAATTGAAGCAAACTAATGCCAATTGAAATATATGTGAATCTAGTTTTCAAAACAGAAAACCATACCTAAAGATGGTTTTCCTAGAGAAAGATATGCTCAATTTATTGATGATATGTTCTGCAGAAAATCTGCTGCACATATAAAATGTTTGACTGGAAATTAGAAATATCATATGAACTCCAAACTGAGCCAAATCAGTATCAAATGATAGCTATGTGAGTCTAGTTTCCAAAACGAAAAAACATTCTTAAAAAGAGTTTGTCCAGAGAAAGATATTCTCAATTTACTAATGAAATGTCCTGCAGAAAACTACAGATGTGCTGATTTGAAATAAATTGATATATTACGTAAAGGTTTCTTGAGTTTCGCTCTTGTTTGTTATTTTTTTGAGAGAGTTTCTCAATCTTGTACTGTTATATATAATGCTTAAGAGTTGTTTAATATCTGGGATGATGATGAACATCAGATATGGACACGCACACCGAGATATGTGCACGTACACTTAGATTATATTGTGTTAACATTCTTTTTGTCGCATGTTGAGCTGATGAATACATATGAAAGAGTATAGTTATTTCATGTATCCAGAAATAGGAAGATAAAACCTATTTGCCGCAGAACGATTGAGTAATAGTATTACAAAAGTATCGTTATTTCATGTATCCGGAAATAGGGAGATGAAACCTATTTGCCGCAGAACGATTGAGTAAGAGTATTACAAAAGTATCGTTATTTCATGTATCCGGGATAGGGAGATAAAACCTATTACCACAGAACGATTGAGTAATAGTATTACAACAGTATCGTTATTATATGTATCCGGAATAGGAAAATAATAAACCCTATTACCGCAGAGCGATTTAGTAACGAGCATTACAAAAGTATCGCTATAGTACAAGATGATGCACAAATAGATATTTGATCAGTTGTAAGTTTTACTTTCAAGATAGATTGCCCGCGAGTAGGGTATTTCCTTTGAGAATTTGATACACCCGTTATGGATGACAGATATATTTGTTTTAGCTTAGTTGGTATCCTCTTATATTAGAGCAGGTCACTCGGAAGTAATTCGAGATGAGATGAGTATTCTTTATATTGGAGATTGGAGTATTTATCATTGATTATTTGTTTTTCATTCATAGAGAGTTATATGAATGATTTGATATATGTATGTACTGACTCTATTTTCTTATATACTCCTACCCCTTCCCCTGGGGAGAGGTAGTGATGATCTCGCTAGCGCTTTGACGCTCGTTGTTTTCCCCCTTTCAGGCAGTATGCTTCTTCTGTGTATATCCAGTGTTGTCCTATTTCTATTTTTACCTGTTTGTACCTTCACCTATTTATTGTTTTCACTAGAGAGATAGTGATTGTGATGGTGAAACTTGTCATAGCATGGTGGTTGGTGCTTGGCAGGTTTGACAATCCGGGTTTCACCTGGGACTGCAGCCTTGTGTGAACCCTAGGGCGTCATATCAAGCTCTTGAGCTTGTTCCAACCCATATAAAGAATTTTAGTACCCGGTCAACAATATTTTGGAATAAACACCCAATAAATCCGGGGGGTTATATAAATACAAACTTCTCATCAAAACAAAGCCAATAATCATGACAACAAAAGAATTTGACCAATAAAAAGAATTATTTTCATGTTCAAAAATTTAAAGTATAATTTTCAAAACCAAGAAAAGGAAAAGGAAAAACACTAAAATTCTTGGTTTAAAAATAAAATTTGTTTTGGTACCCAAGAATTTTTTGTACCAAGAGATTTAGGAACATGACCCCTATCTTTTAAGCTCAAAGCTCTTGGGTTATAAACCCGTCTGGGCGCATTTAGTGCACTAACACGGTCAAAGCAATAATCACTCAAATGACCCTTCCGATTGCAATATGTGCAATGAAAGAGATTCATTTATTTTTGTGGACCATTAGCTCGTGCACAGGAACCATTTACAAATAAATATTGTCTTTTAGAAATATTTTATAAATAAGAAACATTCTTAAACAATGGTCTATTTAGAACATATTTGCAACTTAGAAGCTTTCTGTATATCATAACAAAATTTTACAAGATGTCCAAACCTACTACAAACATCACATTTAAAAATACGTGGTCTACTAGAAGCATTTGACAAACGTGATTTTCTTTTCAAATCAAAACAATATTCGACCAAATGACCAAAACGATCACATTGATTACACTTGAGCACACTAGCATGCTTGTGATGAACTTTGTGAGAATGAGCATATGAATGTTAAGTGTACAACATGAAGAAACTATATGAGATGCACAAGAAGCATTAGAATTCTTATGTTTGTGTGCATCATAGCAAAATTTAGCTAGATGGCCTTTACGGCCGCAAATAGAGCACTTGTAAACTTTGCTATATATGTGTGCATAATGAGTGGATGATTTTGACTTAGACTTGGAACACATATCCATAAGCTTCTTATGATTATTAATGCATGTATTAAGAGTTGAGTCTAGGATAAAATGTGATTTCTAACAACATTCAACTCATCATTTGGCACATATGTATTAATATTAGAAGTCGAACATAAATAGTCATTTATAAAAGAAGCAGTATCATTTTTTATGTTCTCTACTTCTAATATGGTATTATCTTTTTTATGAGATAAGCTTGAAATAGATGAGGTTACTTTTTCATTTTCCAAATTTAACATATCATTGTTTTCTTTAAGCAAAGTATTTTCTTTTGCAATGACATCAAATTTGGAACCTAGCAACTCATGATCGGATTCTAAATTAACATGCTTGCTTTGTAAGTCAATAAAATATTTATGCAATTTGTTATTAGCATGTAATAATTTTTTACTATCATAAGCAAGTTCATCACTAGATAAATTATTATCGGGTTCAGAACCGCATACCACACTAGGACTAACGCCTAGTGGCCATGTGCATGAAGAAGCTCTAATATCACTTGAAGAAGAATCCTCCAAACTATGTCGGATTTCCTCCAAGTTGCCTTGATGTGCTTCTATGAATCCTCCAAACTATGTCGGATTTCCTCCAAGTTGCCTTGATGTGCTTCTATGAATTTCCATAAATTGTAAGCACTATCCCAAGTTGCCTTGATGTGCTTCTATGAATTTCCATAAATTGTAAGCACTATCAAAATGAACAAACTTGTCGACATAGATGAATCAAAAGCATTAAGCAAATATTCTAACGAAATCTTGTTCATTATAAACATTTGATGATCATTTTTATTCCACTTGGATTTCTCCGTAGTGGGCACAATATAAGCATCATCTATAATTTCCCATAAATCAGAATGTTTAGATCCAACAAATAGCTTAAATCTAACACGTCATTGGGCATAAGGGAAATTATCTAATTTTGGTGGTAATATCGATGCCATAACCTAAACTAGGTGCACCGTGCATATCCATAATGTATATATGGAAGCAAGATATAAAAATCAAAAATTGTATTAGCACAAAAAGATAACTTGGATCTTTAACTCAAGACGATTAGACCTTAAATCAAAGAGCACCAAGCTCTGATACCAATTGTTAGACCCTAGAGGGGGGTGATTAGGGTCTTGTGCTAATCTAATCTGATTTTATATCAATTAAAACTTATTAATAAATTATTCTTACAAGATAGATATACAATATGTTATAAGCAAGAATATGCAATATGAACAAAGAGATATATCCTATATGTTGAAATATATGCAAGGATATATAAACAACAAAAGAGTAAACAATCTAAACTAAAAATACAATTGTGATAGGGCAATATAAACAATGTAAATACACAATATGATCACGGAGTTCGGACCTTCCGTCCTACGTCTCCGCTCCCCACTCCTAGGAAGAAATCCACTATCACAACCGGGTTTTCTATGCTCACCCGAATAACGTTTACACCACACAATATTATTTTTCAACGCTCACCGATCAAAGTTTACAATCTCACAATATAACTACACTCCACCCTCTAAGTGTTGGTCTCTAGCCCATGTCCTTCCTCAAGTACTCGGAATTACCACCTCTCCCTAGGCTTTACTACTGACCATACTCCTTTTCGAAGCGACCTCGTCTCTCACCACACACTCCTATCGGTGTACTAGCGTAATACAAAGTGAATCTCACAATAAGCACACAAATACAAATTTTTTTTGTACAATAGATGAGAACACAATTAAGCCCACACTCAATTGCTACAACTCCCCACAACCCAAATTATACTAAGTATGAAAATACAATAAGCTCAATGGTTGTGTGTGTAAACAATGAGAAAATCAATCATAAACTCAATGTAAACCCTAGCTTAATAAAAATAATAAACAACAAATAATTAAATCAAAGCTAGTATTGAATTTAGAAATTCTTCTCTGAAACAACAAGATGGAGAGATGGAGATTGAATCTCAAATGAAGATGATCTCCTCCACTTGTGAAAACTTTTTCACAAACAAAAAACCAAAACTAAACGAAACTTGAACCCTTATTAAACTTTCTTAAAACATTCTCTTAAGTTGTATATAGAACTGAGGATATATGGGGGTATTTATAGGAACCCCAAAGCCAAGAGAAAACAAGGCAAAAAGACCAAAAATCCAAAAACAGTATAGTCTGTAAATATAGTTATTATAGAGTTATGAGTTGACTTAGTACTGTTCATGAGTCGACCCATAAGTAGCTATTATAGGATAAAAACCAACTTATGGGTAAACTCATAAAATTCATGAGTCGACTCATCATGCATAGGTCGAGTCATGAAGTCATGGGTCGACTCAGCAGAAAAAAACACACTTTCCAACACCGTTTATGAGTCGACTTATGATAGACATGAGTCGACTCAACCTGATGGGTTGACTCATGATGTTATGAGTCGACTCGTCAGAAACAAAATATAAACTATACAATAGTTTATGAGTCGACTCAACACTGTTCATGAATCCAAAATATGAAAATGTAAACACATGAGTTTTGATATTTTAGCTTAACCATGTTTTGAAACACTACAAAATTATTTTGTAGACTTAATAAAAGATGTATATGATTATCATTAAGTCCAAAAACTAAGAATATAATATTTTCACAAAATTACATATTTTTCAAACTTTTTAAAAACAATAAATATGATTTCATTGAACTAAATAGAATTGATATTGATGAAATCATATATATGCATATAAGTATGAAATAACAAATGTATTTTCAATTGTATTTAATTTTTTCATATTAAAACATGAAAACTATTAAACCAAAACATATATGTATATATATAACTATATATATACATAGAAACCACAATTAAAGTGTGTATATTTGGTAAACTTGCGGATGAAGCTTGAACTTGGATCTTTAACTTGAATTGCAAGGCTTCACTCTACTATTTCTACCAACCTCCATTTGATATGATCGTTATGGCACAATTCCATCCAACCTCCAACATATTGTTTGTCTAGAATAGAAACAAAATATAAACACTAGACAAACAACATTAGTGATAAATTGTTTGTTAAACATCTTAAACATCATCAAAATAAGAAGGCTAACACTTTTCACATGGCTCAATGGAGGGTCAATCGACGATGGGTTCACCCCCAAACTTAGTGTATTAGGGTTTTAGAATATGTAGATCAAGTTCAATGGAGTGGATCATTCATAATGTACCTCAATCATGTGATTATAGGTCGCGCTTAGATAATTTATCTAAGCGGTTACCTTAGGGAAATACATTTCCCATATATATTATAATACTAGTATATATATAATATAATATATATATATATATCATATATATATTTTATATATATATAATATACTAATATTATACTATATGTATATATGATATCGATGAAGTGAAATTGTCGATGTGTAGTGTGTGTGGTGTGTGTGTGTGCTTAATGTGTATGAGCATGAAAAATGATCGGCTAAACATCATCATGGCTGTCGGATCGCCCTAGTATGGTCGACCGATGGGCACTGGTTAGGTCGACCGACTCTAGCAATTTGGTCGACGATGGTGCACGTTGTGCATTTTTGGGTCGGAAACAAAATCTTGGGCCTGTTGAACCACATGTATATATTATAGTATATATATATTATATATATATATTATTATATATATATACTAATTATATATATATTATATATAATATATTACTATATATATATATATATATATATATATATAAGTGAATTAATATATTATATATTATATATATAGATATATAATATATATATTATATATATATATATATATATTATATATATATATATTATTATATATATATAACAAATATATCATAACCCGATTTTCTCTTTTTTTCTTTTGTAATTTCCACGTTGATCAGCAGCCATCCGCCTCTTAAAATCCTAATTCATCAGTTTGAGTCTTTGGAAAAGCTTTGAGAAGCAAAAAGACCAAGAGGAAGGAGAGGTCGGTAGTTTCTGTAAGGAAAGATCGAGTTCTTTGCATGTGTGGGAACTCAGCACAAAATTTTTGAAGCGAGTTTCATCTCCTCCAATCCCATCTCCATCTTTCTCAGAGGCGTGGCTGACAATTTGGGGGCCCGGTTCTAAATTTTAATCGGGGCCTCTTAATCAATCTTCTGAAGAAACTTTAGTAATTATTTTTTTATCAAAATCAGCTAAGACTAATACTAGGTAAGTGAGTAATAACTAATAATTGTTTTTATACATAGTACTAACCATGGAAAGAAATTTCAATCGGGGCCTCTTAATCTAATCTGGAGAAGACATTAAATTCATATAAGATGAAGATGGGTACCTTTGGAAGAAAGAACTCTATTGTAATGTCTCCACTTCCATCTTATTGAGGCAAATAAACTCCAGCAGCTAGAAAAGTGTAATCGTCCCATTTTCGTTTTCCAGAGGACGTCATGAAGAAGTCCTGTAGATAGATAATGTAGAGCATCAACTTTGCGTTCAGGCTATTCAAAATACAATTGCATTCTTGGAAAATAACAATTACATCGATATCATATTGCAAAATCAGGGCAATATATGCCTAACATAACCTGGACCAAATGGAGCTAGTTTAAAACTAGTCTACATTATTTTCAAACTTGCCAAACATACCCTTAGGACATGTTTGGTTCACCCTTAAGAATTGGAAACATGCGAATTGATAGGATTTAGAACAAAAACTAGCAAAAATGGTGACTTCAACAATTCCTTTTCTTTCAAAATAAATTGTAAGAAATATTTTCCATAAAACTGGAAAAGTACACCAATTTTAAGAATAGCTAATTCACACCCTGTGCCACATCATTCACAGCCCATTTTCTTTTTCTTAATCATGTGATCAAAATCAGAAGCCCTAAGATCATTGCCCCATTTCATTCCCTCATTTTGTTCGCACCTCATTTTTACAGTTCTCTCTCAAAGAGAATACTAGCTAGTTCCTCTTTTATCCCAAATTACACCCATCTGCTTCAAATTTTAGTTATAAAATGTAAAATAGAAGCTTCCGAGTTGAGATTTGGGTTCAGGCGATTGATATTGAAGATAAAAAATTTTCATTTAGGGTTTCACTCTAGGTTTGAGTTGATATTTGGGGTTTCACGGTCGTTATTACGTCGAGATTTAGGTTTTCACTAGCATTTCATCTCAGATCTTCTCATTTTCGCTTCGATCTGACCTAATCTTGCTCAAATCAGGCCCAATTTAAAAGCTGGAGCTCGCTGAGAAATCTAGGGTTTGAGGAAGAAAGATTACCGCTGGGAGCTCGCTGAGGACCTCATCGCCGGCGCCGGAGCAGATGAAGTCGTCCCGGACCTTGTTGACGGTGGCGATTTGGGGGCCCCCCCAAGTGGGGGGCCCTGTTCTGCGGAACCAGAAGTTCCGCCTCAACGGCGCCTCTGATCTTTCTTGGTTTTTTTGGATTTTAAAACCTATTTTATGAGTAAAAGATCACCTCTTTATTTAGTATGACATAAAGGTTTAATCTTTTTGATTTAAAAGGTTATGAAACAGATTTCTTTGAATTGGGTGTAAGAGTTGAATCAGATATAACATGAGATTTTGTTAAAGTTATTTGTTTTCATGATGATTTTTAAACATAAACATGTTAGGATTTTATATATTTCCCCAAATCTTTATATTTGTGATTTCGTGTAGCAAATTAAACCCTAATTATACTAAATCAAGATTTATATGTGGGCTCTTTTGATAATTTTCATTTTTTTCATGATAGAGAAGAAAAACATAAATTGTGTTTTTTCACCAGTATCAGTCGACCGATCAAAGAAAATTGTTGACCGGTTAGTCTACAGGAAACTAAAAAATTTCCTCTAGTCGGTTGACTGACCTATGTAATCGGTCGACCGACCGAAGCTGATATGTGTGTGCATGTTCTCGTTGTCGGTCGACCGATGGGTTATGTCGGTCGACCGATTTGAGCTGTTTTGCATAAGTTGATTTACCACATGTGTTTGATCATAACCACGAAGTACGAGCAATACGTCGACACACGTACGTGACCATGAGAGTGCATGTATTGGCTACGAGCATGCACGAGTATTTGGAGGTACATAATCTGATATTTTCGAGCTTATCAGGATAGGGAATAATGTTTGTTTCATTTTACGGTAATTTTGGATGCTTGAGTAGGGTTAGTTGGTGCACCACAACAGGATCATGGTTGATTACACTCAAAGTGCGTTAGTTGGTGTACTACAATGAGACCGTAGTGGACTACACTCTCTTATGCATCATTGTGTTTCGGATTAGGATAATACGCTTATACTTCACATGGTATTCGAGTCAGGTAGAGAACCACAAAATGTTGCGATGAGCCACAGGATATTGTGAGCACCTATACTCCACACCATTTTTCTTTATAGGGAATCATACAAAATTGTAAATTTGCTCTCGTGTTACCTACCTTGAGTGTAGAGTATAAGGCTATGGTTTGTAATATACTATATATCCTAGACGAGATCTTTTATCGAATATTTATTTTTGTTCCCGCGCCAACTACCCGAGGGAAATGTGAGTTGTTTTGATATGATTTGTTATGGAGGAGGCTTGGTAATTTATTGTTCTTCGTTAATTATTTTATTCATAGGATTTTGGAGTTAATATTTAGCAATCCATAATTTGAGATACATGGTATATACATGAGAGTTTCCTTGTTTGGATTATTTTGCTCGATGTACTCATTCTCCTGTTGTGGGTTTCTAAATATTAATTCCTCTTAGTTCATGATGTAGGATTTATATATTTATATATGTTATAACTTGTATTTTTATACACCTAACCCCCTTCCACCTAGGGGCGGTAAAGATGTTCTCACTAGTGATTGATGCTCATTGTCTCTATCTTTTTCAGGTAGCGAATCAGGGGTTCGGAGAGTCGCAGGTTGACGGAGACTCAGCATAGTTCACCGTCATTTATTAGTAGCTAGTTAATGCTCCATAGTAAAAATTTATGATTTTATTTTTCTTATAGAGATGTATTTCATTTTGCAGGTTGAGTGCCTATACACTTTTCACTTGACTCTTTTTTATTAGAGATTCATTATCTTTATTTCGATTTATTAAATGCACTTCTTTTCTTTTGTTGGAACATAATTATAAATATTGTTGGAACTTTTCTCTATATTGTGTTTCTCGTATTATCATCTTTACCATATCTGCTTGTACTCTCATGTCTTGTATTTGATTCTACTAGAGAGATATTACTATGATGGTGAAATATGTTGTTACACAGTGTTGAGTGCATGACAGGTTTGACATCCTTGGATCACCTTAGACTGCAGCCTTGTGTGAAACCAGGGGTGTCACAACTTCTTTTTCTTTTAATTAAAAAAAATAAAAAAGAAGAAGAAATATATTAAAAAAGAAAAAAAAGTAAGAGAAACAAGACTTTTGGCTACATCCTTCTCATACCCATCAATACTCAAGGTAATTGCAGAAATTTTATTTTATCGTTGTTCAAAACCAAACAATTTTAAGTACTTCATTTCCTATCAGCTTTACTTTTTATATCATATAGTTTGCATTGAAGATAATACTAAATTTAGGTGCAAGATGGGGGACTAGTTATCTTTTCTCTTTATTTTCTTTCCCTTGAAAAAAGTATCACTTGCTAACTTGATAAAGCTAATTAATAATTACTCTACTTGATGAACTTTTAAACTTTTTTTCTTAGTTAATTGTATACTCTAGTTAGCCTTTTATGATAACTTTAAATAAATTTTAAGAAATGATTTTCAAAGCATAATACTTTACTATAGTTCTAACGTAGGACTTTATTTGAAGTAATGAATTTATTTCATGCTTAACTTAGAGTGGATAACAATTTCTCAAGTCTTCTTGATCTAAATATTTCTTAAGTTGTGTGCTGTGTCTATATATATATATATATATTATATTATATATATATATTATATATATATATATATATATATATATATATATATATATATATATATATAAGAGCAGAGAGGAGGAGAGAGAGAGAGAGAGAGAGAGAGAGAGAGTAGACTCCTATCAACTTAAGTTTATGTCCACCAAACTTCCTAACCACTCATTTATTAATATAAAAACACTTTTTTATATCATATTGGAGTGGCTAAAAATTTTGGGGATAACTTTTTGCTATCCACTTAAAGTTGATACAAGTTTTGTTCTCTCTCTCTCTCTCTCTCTCTCTCTCTATATATATATATATATATATATATATATATATATATATATATATTATATATATATATATATATATAATATATATATTATATATATATATATATATATATATTATATATATATATATATATACAGCGCATTTCAGACACGCACTGGTGTGTACGCATTCTGCCGACAATCCACGTGTGCTGCGTGCGGTTCGTTTCCTCGTTTCCGTATTGATTTGAAGTTAGCGATTGTTTGGGTTTTTTGTAAAATCCATAACTACTACTCTCTCTCTCGTGACCCAATACTCTCAGATCCCTCCCTCCCTCCCTCTCTCGATCTCTCCTCACGCCGCCCCCCGTGTCTCTCCCCCAGCCCCACAGCCCGCCAACGACACCGCCGCCGCCCCCGTGCACTGCTCCCCCAACTCACGCCACGACACAGCCGCCCGTGCGCCCTCCGTCGACCCCCTTCCTTCTTCGCGCAGCCACTTCCTCCGCCGTGAGATCTCGCCGCCGAGCTACTGATCTCGCCGTCGACCCCTTTCTCCTCCTCGAGCCAACTCTTCCAACTCCAGCCCCTCCCCTCCCCCAACTCCAGCCCCTCCCCGTTCGACGCCGACGGCAGCTGGTTCGAGCTCTGGATCGGGGGATGCGACGGCTCAGAGGAAGAATAAGAGGCCAAAGTGTGAGTTTTTTGTTGGGGTTTTTGATTTTTATGTGTTTAATTTTAATGGGTATCTTTTAGTTTTGTTGATTGGGAGTTAGTTTGAGATTGAGATTTTGGGCTAGGGTTTGTTGAATTGGATATTGTTCGGTTGGTTTCTGTTAGGGTTTTTGTAGTTGCAGGCACAACTATTTTTGCATTTTTATCATTGTTTTCTTATGGTAGACTGACTGACCATCATTGTTGGGACAAAAGTCTATGTTATTGTTCTCATCGTTTATGGCAAAGAGTTAAAGAACTTTCATATTATTTCCTATTCCTTGCTTGGGCTTTGAAGGCTTTGGTTCAGGTATTCCACTTGAAACAGGTCTGTATCCGCCACGACACCGCCGCCAACACCCACCGTCGGCCGAGAAAATTCCCTCTGGTTCGTATCCGGTTGTTCCCTCAATTCCAATTGAGGTAATTTGAACAAGTACAATTAGACCCAAATCAGATTTATATGCCTTAGGAATTATTGCACTACAATTATTGGCAGCTAGGCACCCAAGAGGGTTGCTGATTAATGTGGAAAATGCAATAGAAAGTGGTTCATTTGCTGATTTACTTGACAAATCAATATCAGACTGGCCACTTCTAGAGGCAGAGAAGTTAGCAAAGCTTTCTGTAAAATGCTGCAGGCTAAGATGCAGAGACAGGCCAGATTTAGACTCGGAAGTTCTCCCTGAACTGGAGGAGCTTTGCAAAGTGGCTATTGTTTGTTTCAAGTTGAGACAATGCAATGTTTATGCACCGAGCCATTATCTATGCCCAATATTGCAGGTGAAAGGTTTTCTAAAGTAGCATCTTTATGATTTCTCGTTCATCTTTTTCTTAAGGCTTATTTTTATCTTTGGTACCCTAAACGTTACCAATTTTTTAAACTTTGAAATCCCAAAGTTTCAATCTCATGCCATTTTCACATAATCGTCCAAATTTCATTATATTTTTCTGTTAAAATGTATCAAATCTTTAGCACATGATACAGTTAGGTCAACTATACACTTCTGGTGAAAAATTATTTCCCCTACCCCATTCCTAGAATTGCACAAAGTATAACCAGGCCAAGGGATCATCATCTAAAAAATACCCATAAATATTTACGGGCAATTACTTTTCATGAGAGGGGTATAAATTGACCTTAATGTATTACATGTTAAGCATTTGCTATGGTTTTAACAGAAAGATAGAACAATACTTGCAAGGTATCAAAGTGGAATGGGACTGAAAGTTTGGCCTATCAAAGTGTTAAAAGAAAACTATCACAGTTAAAAAAAGGGGTAAACGATGGGGTACCAAAGTTAAAATAAGCCTTTCCTTAATAATTCAATTCTGATCATGGTGATACATTGCAGGAAATTATGGAAAATCCCCATATTGCTGCTGATGGATATACTTACGAGTATAGAGCAATTAAAGCATGGCTTGGAAAACACAAGATATCTCCCGTTACGAAGCTCATCCTCTGGCTTACAACATCCTGAGAAATGAGATTGCTCGATACATGATCGTACTCCTGTAACATTTCAACTTCCTCCGAAGTTACGGAGAGCTTGATTAATTTATGATGCAAATTTATCATAAATAACGGTAGCTTGGTCTTTGCATACTACAAGGAAGGCGCCAGTGATCCTACCCTTTTGTACTTCGCCCACGGGCTGAAGGAGATCAAATGCTAGAGCCTGTTCTTTTCAGAACTCCAAAAGAAGGAGATTTGTACTCTAATGATATGTTACCTAAATTATCTGTTGCCGCTGGACTTGGGTCTTTTAAAGCTTTAACTGTGGTACTTAATAAACTTATGTGGGTTTGAGTAATGTTTTTGTCACAACTTTTTTAAGTTATATTTCATTGGACTGAGTAGTGATTATTTTCTTCTTTTGTCTCTGGTGTTTATGCATTTTTCTTGTGATCAAAGGGTAACCAGCTTAATGAAGCATACTGATTTATCGCTAGATGTGGCAGGATGCAGTTAGATGGATGTTGATATGTAGGCAGTGAGAGAATTTTTCTCCAATTTAATGCGCCAAGTGTTGCTGCTGCATGAACTTGATTATGGAAAATATTTTTCATGGAGATTTAGTATTTGATTGGAATATTTACTTGTATAATAGTTGAAGATGATTTTGTTTAAGTTTTTACTAATTACTTTATGGACATATGGATGGTTAGAGTTTTGTATGCTTAAGATTTTAACGTAAGAGGCAAACTGTTTTTCTTTCTTATTCACGAGTTCGACATTTGACGATATCTCAAGTTGTACCGTGAAATGGCCAGGCAATCTGTTTCCAGACCTTTTTTTTGTGCGCTCAATGAGATGAGTGAAAAACAAGTCATAATCCAAGTAACTGTAGTTTAACACAGTTGCAGCAATTCCAAATCAAATATCATTCAATCTGTTGTTAAACTGCAATGAATCTTTTGTGTTGATGAAACACAAAACATCAAACATGCTCACCATTTTTACGCTTGATATGAACATCTACAAGCATAATACTATCATAAAAGAAATCAAGAAATCTGCAAGATACTCTGTAAAAGGTACATGCTATGAGTTCTAGTGAAAGAAAAGACCTGAAAGCATACAAACATCCTCAATATCAGATAAATCCTTGTGCGAGCACAAAGATCATAGACAAAACTTGTATGTCAATTGTCAAGACAGGGAGAGCATCACATTCCAAACCATTGTTAACAACACCAGTCAGCAAGAACGATCAGTACACTAAACATTATTAACTACAACATATTCATCCAGCAGTAGATGTGATTTTTACATAACAAAACCATTAAATATACATACACATCTACATCATTGCAAGAAATACCCAGACAAAAACAGAGCAAATTACATCGGGTTCTCTTTTAGCTCCAGGTTCTAATAAATTTTGTAGAAAGTGTGGCCTCGAGCTGTAAGTTCCAGGTTCTCTTTTAGGCTCGAGGGGTTATTTTTGATGCCCGCGTTCTATGCAATCTCCTCCTCTTGTCACCGCGTGTACCTCCTCTCTTCACTGCCGTGTGCTATCTCCACATCTTGGCCTAGCTTTGGCAGTTCCTTCAAAGTAAAATATTAGTCATAGGTGGGAAGAAAGTGAAAAAGAATACATAGATGATGAACATCTACTTATGCCAATTCCAGACATAAACAAAGAGACCAAACTCCCTAATGCTTATCTGGAATATAAAAAGAACAGAGACAATGGTTCAACTTTCAGTAAATGAATAAAAGCGTACAAATGAAATGATAAGTGTTATACTACAGTTTTTGTAATCACGTATGAAGAATCCCTATCAAACATAGGCCGGTGGAGGACTAATGCTGAAGCTGATGGGAACCAAAATAGGCTGTCTCAATAAGACGGCTTTCAAGAGAGTAACAGATACTAAAGTTCAAAAACACCTCACGGGGTGCAATTTTAGGTACTGTCTAATATTTTTTCAAGAATTTTTTGTGTCAAACTACATGATTTTCGAGCGAATGAAAATGAACTATGCAAAAATGAAGCTCGAAATCTAACCAACAATAAGCAACGCTTTAGAATTACCTCATGTTCAACACCATACACTTATATTATTGAAGCTTGAAGATACTATTTTCCTTTGGGGAACTTAAATATGTATGACCATGAATCTGAAACATTAATTGCAGCACAAGAAAACCGAACGGGTACGCGTTTACACTAGATCATACATATATGGCTTTGGCAGCCGATGATGGGTCTTAAGATGCCCACAACCATCAATTTAAATGTCCTTTGTGTCCATAGGCCAACAACTACTACCCCTGTTGCCCAAATGAGCTCAAGGGTTTTCGTAGAGCCTTAATGATCCTCATCAATCTTTGCTAGAGGTTTAGGTTGAGAGGATAACACAACCATTGTCACTTAAAGTTATTAATTAACAGGACTACATCTTAAGCGAGAGAGCAGTAAATAGAATTTAAGGAAGGATAACAAAAGCTGATTAAAGATCAAGTAGTAATAGTGCAACATTTGAAAATACATGGAATCTGAACCGCAATTGATCTTAGCTTCATATTAAATAAAATCCGTCAAATGCTTGCAGCAAGAAGAAACCATCAGCCCCCCATCCTCCCTCCACCCCTCAAACCTCCTCACAATGATAAAAATGCAAAAATAGTTGTGCCTGCAACTACAAAAAGTCAAAAACCCTAACAGAAACCAACCGAACAATATCCAATTCAACAAACCCTAGCCCAAAATCTCAATCTCAAACTAACTCCCAATCAACAAAACTAAAAGATACCCATTAAAATTAAACACATAAAAATCAAAAACCCCAACAAAAAACTCACACTTTGGCCTCTTATTCTTCCTCTGAGCCGTCGCATCCCCCGATCCAGAGCTCGAACCAGCTGCCGTCGGCGTCGAACGGGGAGGGGCTGGAGTTGGGGGAGGGGAGGGGCTGGAGTTGGAAGAGTTGGCTCGAGGAGGAGAAAGGGGTCGACGGTGAGATCAGCAGCTCGACGGCGAGATCTCACGGCGGAGGAGTTGGCTCGCGGAGGAGGAAGGGGGTCCTTTATCGCCCATGGCAGGGAATAAAAGAGATTAGGTCGAAATATGATTTGATTATTGAACAAGGTAGTTCACCAACGAATTGAATAAGACAGATAAAAACATAAATTTGTATATACCACCAATGTGGTGAAAGTCACTCTTTTACATACATGTCACTTCTTTATCTTTAACGTTAAGTTTCCCAGGCTGTGCAATACCAATGGAACAAAGATATTAGGTAAGTGATGAGGCAAGGATTACATAAGGAGGTAGTAGATGACATGTTGCTATACTAATAAAATTGATTATTTCTTTAATTGAAATATTAAAAAGCCAACAGCTTTGGTGCTCCAATTGAGTACGGAAGCGGTTGGTGAAGTTTGTTTCCTTGAAAATCTCTCTCACATCCTAAATTTGAGGGATAAGGTAGTTGAGAGGAGTTCCACACCCAAAAGAGTAATTTCACTTAGATAAAAAGGTTATTTTAGGAAGTATAAATAAGAAGAGAAATATAATTTGTGATTAGTTACAACTATACAACTAATGAACGCGTCTCTATTTTTCCGTCCTTTCCTAGCATTCTTCCTTCTTCGTTTCTTATTGCTTTTGAACTATAAACTCTTCCAAAACTTATTCATGTATTGTATTATTTTCTGTCTTTTATTTCTCTTATTCGTGATTAATTTTGCCAAAAAAAATATCTAATTTTCCTCATACACCATGTTAAATATAAGTGATTAATTCTCTTTTATTTCTTCTATATCTTTTTTTATTTTCTATCTTTTTATCTTTTTATTTCTTTTATTAAACAACTTGGTTAATGTTATAGAAAGAAAAAAAATCTCTTCACACACACACACACATATATATATTCATTCCCTTGAGAGCAAACGCGAAAAAGAATTTCAATTTTTAGGTGTATGCTAAATTTTTAGGAAAGTAGGTGAATTTCAATTTTTTTAGGTATATGCTAAATTTTTAGGTTTCAGAAGAATTTTATGTCAGCGTCAAAGAAATACTAAACTTGCAAGAAGTAACAAAAAACAAAAGAAACGATATTGGAGGATAATTAGGAAACAAAGAAACGGTATTGGACTAGGATAATTAGGAAAGTATGTAAGTAGGTCGGACAAAAATACCCTTCCATATTTTTAGACAGTTTTAATTATTTTATCAAATTAAAAATGGTAAAAAACGTTAATTTGGGACAACCGAGCAATGCTCTTATATATAAATATATATATATATATATATATATATATATATATATATATATATATATATATATATAATATCTATCCATTGAATGAAAGTCTCTTCATATGACTGCACGGATCTCTAGGTAGTCAATCAATGGATAGGAACCTTGGTGGATGGTCCACTTAAGTTGAGATAAGTTCTCTCTCTCTCTCTGTCCTCTCTCTTCCTCTATATATATATATATATATATATATATATATATATATACTATATATATAATATATATATAAGAGAGAGAAGAGAGAGGAGAGAGTGAGGGAAATGAGTATGCTTGGTAGTTAGGGAGGTATAATCCCCTTCCACTCATTCAAATGATTGCATATCCCATGCACTCCTCAACCCATCGTGAATGTGGTCCCCCATTTGAATGAGTAGAATGGATGTGGCCCCTCATATGATATTATATATATATATATAGATATATATATAGTATATATATATATATAAAGAAAAAATAGTATAATTAAATATATAGAAAATAAATGATCAGAGGCTCGAGAATTAATTAAAAATAGAGTTAGCATGTTCCTTTAAAAATTTTAAATTAAAGTTTAGTGAGTTTCTAATAGTATTCTTTTTATTATGGAAATTATAGAGATATAATAGGTTATATAAGCACCATAGTTGGAATTGCAATAAAACTCAGCAATTTTTTGACATATTTTTTCATAGCCTTTCAATTTTACATTGAGACCCATAACATGCCCACTAATGAAAAGTTCAAAAATAATCAGCGCATCTCTCCATTCCTAAGATGAAAATTCAGCAGCTTGATTGGTGGGGGGGGGGGGTTAGGGGTGGGGGTTGGAATATAATCCAGGATTCAATCATCTTTTAATTTTTCTATTGTTTGAAATAAACTTGGAAATGTTTTAGTTTGGGGATTTTGACCACTTACAACTTTAGTCTAACTTCCTCAAGTGGAGTAGGAGCCTTATCAGCCAAATTTGAGCAAATATGAGAATCAAAGCTCATGTCATTAGGTATAGATAGATACTAAAGGAGAAGCCGTGGTAGAATCTTGCTGAATGTTAACCAAGAAAGCAATGCTTGCAGAAGAGCTTTTAGTAGAAGTAGGCACTATATCAATAACCTTATCTTCCTCAAGATCTGCCTCATCAGTCCATGAAAACTCTTACAGTTGCATGTTAATATTAGATAGCAATTTGGAAACCAGAAGGAGATGGTCCAATCAAAGGTTCTACGAAGGAAGTAATTTAGCAAGAACATCAGCGTGTCTTTTTTTTGGTAAATAAAAAATTGTATTCATTTTCCAATTTTTGAAAGTTAAGCGCAGCAAGATGCTCAGCAACTGAGAATACAAGAAAAAACTATGTCAAAAAACTCACAAAACTCAAAAAATTACAGAGAACATAACCATGCTCTGTTTATTTCCGAAAAAGCGCCGTTGAGAATGTTGGATAAAATGCTAAACTTTATCTCCTTGAAAACTTGATCAGAGGTCTTATATTTTAACTTGAAGATTCTGACATTCATCTCTATCCATATGCTGTAAATTGAAGAGGTAAAAGCCATTCTTTTAATTTTTTATTTGAATCCCCTTCCTCTCAACCTGAAACAGTACCAGGAACAAATTTGACCCTATTCACATGACCTCCACTTGAATTGTAACCATTCCATGACCTTGGACCAAACACTCGTCGAAAAAGGGCACTCAAAAAAAAAGATGATCCCTACTTTCATAACTGGAGTCAGAGCATAAGTAGCAACTTTTGCTAGTTACAACCTCCCAATTGTTAAGCTTGTCTTGAGTAAGCAATCGATTTTGGATTGCTAACCAGCTGATGAAAGAATGTCTGGGGATGCTGGTGGCCTCCCAAATTGTATTATGCCAAGGTGCTAAAGCTGAAGTAGGGGAAAGAGCAATGTAAAGAGCTGATATTTTTATATTTGAATCCCTACAACAGGATTGGATGAGAAGTTTCAAGTTATCAGCTCCATTATATAGCCTCAGAGCTTTGTCTCTAGTCTTCAACATTAGCATGTCTTGATAGAGTTCATATTCACAAAACTCCTACCTTATGTACAGAACTTGATCTCTTATCCAAAGTTCAATGATTTTTCTTTAGAAATAAGCATTTGATGTTTATAGCAAAAGATACCGAGTGCTCTATTCTAAAGACCTCAAAACTAATTAATCACCTTGAAAAACTTGAACTCTTGAGTTTTTTTCTTTAATTTCCCTCTTAGTACAATTTTTTTTTCTGTATGTATATATGTATGTACATACAGGGCAATCCAGAAGATTTGATCATTGGGGGCAACACCGTAAGTATAAGATATTTTTACCTAAATAATAGTGACTATAATTTTGCATATATATGTACAAATAAAATATAGACAATGGAGATACCATAATAAAATTCTTTACTAGAGTTGTTTCCTTTGTGATTTCATATTTTGATAATATTATATGATTTTCTCACTTTGGGATTTGTCAATGACGTGACAAATTGAAGGCATGAGTTTGCTGGTGGGGGCAAAACGTGCTAATTTCTTGACAATTTTCAGCTATTTACTAGTAAAAAAACTTGAGAAACATGTGTTAGAATGATAACATCCAAACATTACGATGTGATTTATAGGGATTTAGATCTTCTTCACTATCAATCGTAGATGAGTGGTTAATTAAGATGTGGCCATCTCACTACCGAGGACAAATTTGTTCTCGGTACCAAGGATACTTACACACGAGCGTGCACATGGGATACTAGCTTCAAAATGTTCATAAATGTTAATATTAATACCATTATAAAACTAGAACAGTCAAGATTGAAATTGAAGGAAGGAAAACTCAAAAATCACGAAGGAGCAACTCATTATAAAACTAGAACAGTCAAGATTGAAATTGAAGGAAGGAAAACTCAAAAATCACGAAGGAGCAACTCTCATGCAATTTTATGCCAATTGCGTTGAAATTGAAGGAAGGAAAACTCAAAAATCACGAAGGAGCAACTCTCATGCAATTTTATGCCAATTGCGTATTGAAGAAGACCATTGTATAGTTGTTTGGAGGATGTAGTCTATGTGATCTCTTGATTATTTATGATCTCTTAACAAACTGCATTTGTACTTCAATTACCTGTGTCTGCAAGTAGGTTTAACGAAAGAAAGGAGGTTGGCAGAACTATACATCAAAATGTAACTCACTCCTCCGTTTGAATTTTGTCTGCACCGATTGTAGATTTTGTTTGTATGGCAAATCAGATGGTCGGCTAATAATTTTTTTTTGTAATTTCACATATAATGTTTTTTTTCAAGGTTATATTCTTATGAATTGCTTCTCGGAAGATCAATGTTTTCTTCTTTTGTATTTATAGATGTTTCATTAAACCTTGATTAACGAAAGCAGGCAGTTTGTACGCACCCTTAAGTTTAACTTCAGGCAGCATAGACGGACTGACATTGAAACTTAAATCATAATAATAAATATTTCATTCACCAAATATTATAACATATCATTAATTCTCTTCATTTTCACACACTGTAAACAAGAACAGTGCAAATAGAGAACTCTTATTCTGGATTTTTTGCTGGATCACATTAATAATCGCAGCACATGCAACGAAGGCCGTAGAAAACCCTGGCCTTGCAATAGCCCCTAACATAACCATCAGCTTTGCAAACATCATTGCACTTGCTACTTTTGAAGCAAAACCCTATGAACTTTCGGCTAATATTACAGTCGTCTGCTTCAACAACCGGCACATTTGCTGCCAAAAAAAAAAAAAAAAAAAAATCATAATATAGCAGCACATGGGTATCAAGACTAAGTAATGCTAAATGCAAATTTTTACCAGTTTATTTAATGAGAAAATAGAAATCTTAGTATAAGCTTTTAAATTCAACATTTACTATTTAAGATGATACGATTAATTCGTACATATCCTTAAAACATGTTAGTCCGAATATAGGTTTTCTGCAGTCTCTTAAATCATTATTTTTGACATTGGTTTCTTAGTCTTTTGATAACCACTTAGTCTCTCAAATCATATAAATCACATCATATTAATCCTTTTATTAATTATATTTCTGTTAAATTACTAACCTGGCGAGTAAATGACTTCTCTATCCTTATACAATTTACCTATCTGAACTATCTTAGTGGGCACAATAAAGAATCTCTAACCGCTTATCAACTTAGTTAAATTCCAGAATTAATCTATTTTTCTATATATTAGGATATAATACAAAGTTTTGTGCACGTTATGTTCTTTTGAGAGAGAGAGAGAGAGAGAGAGAGAGAGATTGCCTGAACCGATGATGACTACCAACACCAGAAGAAAGCATCCAACAAACTTCTTGGAATCCATAACACACTCTTTGATGATATCACTATTTATCTGCTGAAAAATGATGTGTAACTGCAATTGTGAAGGAGATAGTCCCACAAGTTGGGTTTTTATAGTTAAGAAAGTGCATGCACACTGACATAATTAAGCATTGATTTTGTTTCCTAAAAAGACTCCTTATAATAAAGGAAACAAATCATGAATCAAAATTGATTTTGTTTCCTAATCTAATTTGACTCTAAAATTAAACGTATTTCCTAATCTATATTTCCTAATCCAATTTATTTCCTAATCTACATTTCCTAATCTAAATAGACTCCAACTTTGTTACTAAAAATAAACTAAAAGCTGATTATTTTCGGATTTCAGCCAAAACTGGGTGTAACTAATGAGATTTTAAAAATCTGACAATCTAGGTGGCTCCGTCTCGTCGAGATAGGCGATATATATATATAATATGTTAGAATCCGCCTTCTAGGGTAGAAGATATGACCATTTATTTGCGGAGGTCAATAATACGTATAAATATGTATTTAGCTCGTGATTGTCTGCACCCCCCATGAAATTGTCAGTTAAGCATCCTACATCAGTCTCCCCTTGTTGAAAGAAGCTCGACCTCGAGCTTATATTTGCTTGAATAGTAACTTCATCGATAAATATCTTTCTTAACCTGCATCGATCAGCATCCGCCTTGTACTTAGCATTGATTTTTTCCATTTGTTCTTTTACGTTCTCGGCTAGAACTTCTTCTGAATCAAATTCATATTTTATTCTTTTCGACATCATGTGTATTTTATTGGCGGCATGTGGATGTGCAGTTGACTTCAAAAACTCTACAAAATATGTTCCATGTTGCTTCTCGTATTCTAGTGCTTGAAGTATCATCAAATTCTTTTTAAAACTATTCACCAACTTTGCTTCTAGGGAAGAAAATCCCGCGTCATACTCCATACATAATTCTTTCATCTCCTTTGTCTCTAGCCCTCCACCAAGTAATACACACATATCATCAATTGTCTCACTCTCTAATTTATCCTTCTCCTCCATCGGGACAACATCAATATGTGTAATATCACTTTCAACCCCTTTGAGAATATCATGCATATCATCAATCTTCACTATCATATCACCATAGTGAATCTAATGCATAACGATTGTTTACACCTTAGGAGGAATTTCGGTAGGGGCAGGTTTTTCTTTTTTAGTTACAACAAAGTCATAGACCTCTTCAGAGTGCTTCAAGTTTTCTGATAAAGCCTCGTTGTTTGACACCAAAGGTTTCTTCTCCTTAGTAGCTTTTTATCTTAGATGACTCTTTTTCTATATGAGGCAGAAGTACAATTCGGCGTCCATCTTTCTCGAAGATATAAACATTATCTCTACTTCTGTGGGTAGCTCCAATATCGAATTGCCATGATCTACCTAAAAGCATATGACAAGTTTCCATCTCGACCACGTCACACAACACATCATCAAAATACCTCTGACCAATAGAAAAAGGTACACGACACATCTCATCGTTCTGCACAACATTGCCCTTGTTAATCAAATCGTTCTTGTAGAGAGGTAAGGGTTTCTCTGTCTTCAAACCTAACTTATTCACCATACGCCGAGAGACAATATTGTTTCTACTGTGATTGTCAATAATAACATCACAAATCTTCTGCATCACAGTACACCTCGTGCGAAAGATATTGTGCTCTGGAGGTGATTCTTCTTTCTTTATTGCTTCTTTAGTGCTCTTCCCAACTCCAAGGTCTTGCTTAGGGTCATTGTCGCTGTTGAATTCATCATGTGGAGTTGAATCACGTCGCTGGAAACCATCAACGCGATTTCGACCTCCTCTCGTGTTCAGACGCTCCACTGCCGACGCAATTCGTTCTACGGCACTCTTCATGTGATTAACACCGGTCTTCGTCTGATTAACATCAGTCTTCAGCACGTCAAACTCAGTTCGAGAGAAAGGGGCTTCATCACCTGCCATCGGATCGGAAGAACCTGCTCTGATACTAATTGACGCAGTGCGTTAGTGATAACCTCGGAATCCAGCAAGGGTGTTCTCTGAATCCACAAAGAACGATCTTCGAATCCACGAAGAACTTCGAATCCAGGAAGAAAATATTGAAAAGAGAAATTTTATTGATGAAAAGTTATTCTCCTTTGGGGTTACATGACTCTTCTTAAATAGAAAAATAAATAAGACTCCTAGTAAGATTAAAATTACAAAAATAGAAAATTTCAAATAAGACTCCTAGTAAGACTAGAATTACAAAAAAAAGAAAGTGTCAAATTCTATCCTAAAAAGACTCCTTATAATACAGGAGTAGAAGATATATAATATGTTAGAATCCGCCTTCTGGGGTAGAAGATATGATCATTTATTTGCGGAGGTCAATAACACGTATAAATATGTATTTAGCTCGTGATTGTCTGCATCCCCCATAAAATTATCAGTTAAGCATCCTACATCAGTTTCCCCTTGTTGAAAGAAGCTCGACCACGAGCTTATATTTGCTTGAATAATAACTTCATCGATAAATATCTTTCTTAACCTGCATCGATCAGCATCCGCTTTGTACTTAGCATTGATTTTCTCCATTTGTTGTTTTATGTTCTCGGCTAGGACTTCTTCTGAATCAAATTTATATATTATTCTTTTCGACATCATGTGTATTTTATTGGCGGCATGTGGATGTGCAGTTGACTTCAAAAACTCCACAAAATATGTTCCATGTTGCTTCTCGTATTCTAGTGCTTGAAGTATCATCAAATTCTTTTTAAAATTATTCACCAACTTTGCTTCTAGGGAAGAAAATCCCGCGTCATACTCCATACATAATTCTTTCATCTCCTTTGTCTCTAGCCCTCCACCAAGCAATTCACACATATCATCAATTGTCTCACTCTCTAATTTATTCTTCTCCTCCATCGGGACAACATCAATATGTGTAATATCACTCTCAACCCCTTTGAGAATATCATGCATATCATCCATTTTCACTATCATATCACCATAATAAATCTAATGCATAACGATTGTTTGCACCTTAGGAGGAATTTCGCTTGGGGCAGGTTCTTCTTTTTTAGTTACAACCAAGTCATAAGACCTGTTCAGATTGCTTCAAGTTTTATGATAAAGCCTAGTTATTTGACACCAAAGGTTTCTTCTCCTTAGTAGCTTTTATCTTAGATGGTTCTGTTGGCCTTCTTGTTTTGATGATGTTTAACAAACAATTTATTACTAATGTTGTTTGTCTAGTGTTTGTGCATTCCTATGTTTTGTAGACAAACAACGTTGTTGGAGGATGGATGGAATAGCGCTTCAACGATGATATCCAAAGGAGGTTGGCGGAATGTCGGTGAAGCCTTGCTATTCAAAGTTCAAGATCCAAGTTAAAGCTTCATCCGCAAGATTACCAAGATAGAGCTTCGTTGAAGATCAAGATTGCTTGGGTAATTTAGTTTAGGAGTTTATATTATGTGTGTTAGTACTTTAAGCTCAATCATATACACACATACACGTTTTGGATTTTGTATATATATAGTTATATATATACATATATGTTTTGGTTTGATAGTTTTCAAGTTTTACTATGAAACAAATGAATAGAATTGGAAAATACTATTTTGTTTCATGTTTATATGCCTATATATGATTTCACCTTTAACAAGCTTATATTTAATGAAATCATATTTAGTGTTTTGAATATATTGCATAGAATATGCAAATTTATGAAAATATTGTATTTCTAGATTATAGACTTCATAACAACATGTTATATCTTTTATCAAGTCTATACAATCATTTCATAAGGTTTCAAAATGTTGTTTAAGTCAAAATATCAAAATATCAATTTTCAGGTTTTCATGTTTTGGACTATTTTGTAAAATGATGATATTTTTCATTTGGGAAGTCCTTTTTCGAAACCAGTCGTTGTAGCATGTTTATTATCATGTCTACAATCATTCCCCAAAGTTTTACATTTTTTGGAATTTATTTGATATTTTTAAACAGCATTTTAAAATCAGCTATACAGATTTTCATGTATCAGATTTCGGTCGAAGAGAGTTTTAAAAACAAGTTTAAGAAAGTTTTAATCAAGGGTTTATGTTTGGTTTAAGTGTGTTTATAAGCTTTTAAGCATTTGAGTGTTTTGGTTTTGTGAATCACTTCCACAAGAGCTTGAGGAGATCATCTATTGGTGTTTGAGCATCCAACTCTTCTCCTTCCACTCTTGATCTATTGAGAAGTTTTCTAAACTCAATCTAGCTTCATATTTTATATTGTTTGATTATCTTTTTATTAAGCTAGTGTTCATATTGAGTTTAGTTGATTTTATTATCTCTTTGTTCACACACAACCTATTGAGCTTATTGTATTTACATTCATAATATAATTTTGGGTTGTGAGATTAGTGACTTAGAGTTGTGCTTAATTGAGTTCTCACCTTGTTTAGAGAACAAATCATTTGATTTATATTGTGCTTTTTATGAGGATTCACTTGTAATACACTTGTACACCGAGAGAAGTGTGTGGTGAGAGACGGGGTCGAATCCAAGAGGAGTGGCGTCGGTTGACGTGCCTAGGGAGAGGTTGTAACCGAGCACTTGAGGAGGAGGACACGGGCTAGGACCAACACTTAGTGTGTGAGGTGTGATTACATAGTGATTGTATTGTGAGGTGTAAACGTTGTTCGGGTGAACGTAGAAAACCCGGTTGTGATAGTGGAGATCTCCTCGAGGTGAGGAGCGGGGACGAAGGTCGTGGGGACCGAACCTCGTAAACATATCGTTTTGTTTGTGATTGCATTGGCGTTCTTATTCTTGTTTTCATATCTTATATCGCCTTTGTGTATTGCTCATCATATTACCCTATCAATATATCTTATTGTTTACATTGCTTATCCTAGCTTACAAATATTGTTGTATTTCATACTTGCTAGGATAACTTATTAATTAGTTTTAATTGGCATTTAATCGGATTAGATTAGCATAAGACCCTAATTACCCCCCCTCTAGGGTCTAACAGGTTCCTTTTCTGTAAGAGGCAGAAGTACAATTCAGCATCCATCTTTCTTGAAGATATAAACATTGTCTCTACTTCTGTGGGTAGCTCCAATATCGAATTGCCATGGCCTACCTAAAAGCATATGACAAGTTTCCATCTCGACCACATCACACAACACATCATCAAAATACCTCTGGCCGATAGAAAAAGGTACACGACATTTCTCATCGTTCTGCACGTCATTGCCCTTGTTAATCAAGTCGATCTTGTACAGAGGTGGGTGTTTCTATGTCTTCAAACCTAAACTATTCACCATACGCCGAGAGACAATATTCTTTCTACTGTGATTGTCAATAATAACATCACAAATATTCTGCATCACAGTGCACCTCGTGCAGAAGATATTATGATCTGGAGGTGATTCTTCTTTCTTTATTGCTTCTTTAGTGCTCTTCCTAACTTCAAGGTCTTGCTTAGGGTCATTGTCGCTGTTGAATTCATCATGTGGAGTAAAATCACGTCGCTGGCAACCATCAACGTGATTTCGACCTCCTCTCGTGTTCAGATGCTCCACTGCGGACGCAAGTCGCTCTACGACACTCTTCATCTGATTAACATCGGTCTTCATCTGATTAACATCAGTCTTCAGCATGACGAACTCAGTTCAAGAGAAAGGGGCTTCATCACCTACCATCAAACCTGCTCTGATACTAATTGACGCAGCGTGGAAGTGATAACATCGGAATCCACCAAGGTTGTTCTCTGAATCCACAAAGAACGATCTTCGAATCCACAAAGAAAATATTAAAAAGTGAAATTTTATTGATGAAAAGTTATTCTCCTTTTCGGTTACATGACTCATCTTAAATAGAAAAACAAATAAGACTCCTATTAAGACTAGAATTACAAAAATAGAAAGTATCAAATAAGACTCCTAGTAAGACTAGAATTACAAAAAAAAGAATGTGTCAAATTCTATCCTAAAAAGACTTCTTATAATACAGGAAACAAATCATGAATCAAAATTGATTTTGTTTTCTAATCTAATTTGACTCTAAAATTAAATTTATTTCCTAATCTATATTTCCTAGTCAAATTTATTTCCTAATCTATATTTCCTAATCTAAATATAGACTCCAACTTTATTACTAAAAATAAACTAAAAGCTGATTATTTTTGGATTTCAGCCAAAACTGGGTGTAACTGACAAGATTTTAAAAATCTAACAATCTAGTTGCCTCCGTCATGTCGAGATAGGTGATTTACATATATAATTTGTTAGAATCCGCCTTCTGGGGTAGAAGATATGATCATTTATTTACCGAGGATAATAATACGTATAAATAAGTATTTAGTTCGTGATTGTCTGCATCCCCCATGAAATTATCAGTTAAGCGTCCTACATCAGTCTCCCCTTGTTGAAAGAAGCTCGACCTTGAGCTTATATTTGCTTGAATAGTAACTTCATCGATAAATATCTTTTTTAACATGCATCGATCAGCATGTGCCTGGTACTTAGCATTGATTTTCTCAATTTGTTCTTTTACGTTCTCGGCTAGGACTTCTTCTGAATCAAATTCATATATTATTCTTTTCGATATCATGTGTATTTTATTGGCGGCATGTGGATGTGAAGTTGACTTCAAAAACTCCACAAAATATGTTCCATGTTGCTTCTCGTATTCTAGTGCTTGAAGTATCATCAAATTCTTTTTAAAATTATTTACCAACTTTGCTTCTAGGGAAGAAAATCCCGCGTCATACTCCATACAGAATTCTTTCATCTCCTTTGTCTCTAGCCCTCCACCAAGCAATTCACAAATATCATCAATTGTCCCACTCTCTAATTTATCATTCTCCTCCATCGGGACAACATCAATATGTGTAATATAACTCTCAACCTCTCAACCCCTTTGAGAATATCATGCATATCATCCATCTTCACTATCATATCACAATAATGAATCTAATGCATAATGATTGTTTGCACCTTAGGAGGAATTTCGCTTGGGGCAGGTTCTTCTTTTTTAGTTACAACAAAGTCATAGACCTATTCAGATTGCTTCAAGTTTTATGATAAAGCCTCGTTATTTGACACCAAAGGTTTCTTCTCCTTAGTAGCTTTTATCTTAGATGGTTCCTTTTCTGTAAGAGGCAAAAGTACAATTCGGCGTCCATCTTTCTTGAAGATATAAACATTTTCTCTACTTCTGTGGGTAGCTCCTATATCGAATTGCCATGGCCTACCTAAAAGCATATGACAAGTTTCCATCTCGACCACATCACACAACACATCATCAAAATACCTCTGGCCGATAGAAAAAGGTACATGACACATCTCATCATTCTGCATATCATTACCCTTGTTATTGCAGTCGATCTTGTAGAGAGGTGGTGTTTCTCTGTCTTCAAACCTAACTTATTCAACATACGCCAAGAGACAATATTCTTTCTACTGTGATTGTCAATAATAACATCACAAATCTTCTGCATCACAGTGCACCTCGTGCGGAAGATATTGTGCTCTGAAGGTGATTCTTCTTTCTTTATAGCTTCTTTAGTGCTCTTCCTAACTCCAAGGTCTTGCTTAGGGTCATTGTAGCTATTGAATTCATCATGTGGAGTAAAATCACGTCGCTGGCAACCATCAACGTGATTTCGACCTCCTCTCATGTTCAGACGCTCCACTGCCGACGCAAGTCACTCTACGGCACTCTTCATCTGATTAACATTGGTTTTCATCTGATTAACATTAGTCTTCAGCACGTCAAACTCAGTTCGAGAGAAAGGGGCTTCATCACCTACCATCACCTGCTCTGATACTAATTGACGCAGCGCGGAAGTGATAACATCGGAATCCACCAAGGTTGTTCTCTGAATCCACAAAGAACGATCTTCGAATCCAGAAAGAACGATCTTCGAATCCACGAAGAACTTCGAATCAACAAAGAAAATATTAAAAAGAGAAATTTTATTGATGAAAAGTTATTCTCCTTTGCGGTTACATGACTCATCTTAAATAGAAAAACAAATAAGACTCCTATTAAGACTAGAATTACAAAAATAGAAAGTTTCAAATAAGACTCCTAGTAAGACTAGAATTACAAAAAAAAAAGAATGTGTCAAAATCTATCCTAAAAAGACTCCTTATAATACAGGAAACAAATCATGAATCAAAATTGATTTTGTTTCCTAATCTAATTTAACTCTAAAATTGAATTTATTTCCTAATCTATATTTCCTAATCAAATTTATTTCCTAAATTATATTTCCTAATCTAAATAGACTCCAACTTTATTACTAAAAATAAACTAAAAGGTGATTATTTTTGGATTTTAGCAAAACTAGGTGTAACTGACAAGATTTTAAAAATCTGACAATCTAGTTGGCTCCGTCTTGTCGAGATAGGTGATTTACATATATAATTTGTTAGAATCCGTCTTTTGGGGTAGAAGATATGATCATTTATTTACCGAGGTTAATAATACGTACAAATAAGTATTTAGCTCGTGATTGTCTGCATCCCCCATGAAATTATCAGTTAAGCATCCTACATCAGTCTCCCCTTGTTGAAAGAAGCTCGACCTCGAGCTTATATTTGCTTGAATAGTAACTTCATTGATTAATATTTTTTTTAACCTGCATCGATCAGCATCCGCCTGGTACTTAGCATTGATTTTCTCCATTTGTTCTTTTACATTCTCGGCTAGGACTTCTTCTGAATAAAATTCATATATTATTCTTTTCGATATCATGTGTATTTTATTGGCGGCATGTGGATGTGCAGTTGACTTCAAAAACTCCACAAAATATGTTCAATGTTGCTTCTCGTATTCTAGTGCTTGAAGTATCATCAAATTCTTTTTAAAATTATTCACCAACTTTGCTTCTAGGGAAGAAAATCCCGCGTCATACTCCATACAGAATTCTTTCATCTCCTTTGTCTCTAGCTCTCTCACCAAGCAATTCACAAATATCATCAATTATCTCACTCTCTGATTTATCCTTCTCCTCCATCGGGACAACATCAATATGTGTAATATCATTCTCAACCTCTCAACCTCTCAACCCCTTTGAGAATATCATGCATATCATCCATCTTCACTATCATATCACCATAATGAATCTAATGCATAATGATTGTTTGCACCTTAGGAGGAATTTTGCTAGGGGCAGGTTCTTCTTTTTTAGTTACAACCAAGTCATAGACCTGTTCAGATTGCTTCAAGTTTTATGATAAATCCTCGTTATTTGACACCGAAGGTTTCTTCTCCTTAATAGCTTTTATCTTAGATGGTTCCTTTTCTGTAAGAGGCAAAAGTACAATTCGGCGTCCATCTTTCTTGAAGATATAAACATTGTCTCTACTTCTGTGGGTAGCTCCTATATCGAATTGCCATGGCCTACCTAAAAGCATATGACATGTTTCCATCTCGACCACATCACAAAACACATCATCAAAATACCTCTGGCCGATAGAAAAAGGTACACGACACATCTCATCATTCTGCACATCATTGCCCATGTTAATCCAGTCGATCTTGTAGAGAGGTGGTGTTTCTCTATCTTCAAACCTAACTTATTTACCATACGCCGAGAGACAATATTCTTTCTACTGTGATTGTCAATAATAACATCACAAATCTTCTGCATCACAGTGCACCTCGTGCGGAAGATATTGTGCTCTGAAGGTGATTCTTCTTTCTTTATAGCTTCTTTAGTGCTCTTCCTAACTCTAAGGTCTTGCTTAGGGTCATTGTAACTGTTGAATTCATCATGTGGAGTAAAATCACGTTGCTGGCAACCATCAACGTGATTTCGACCTCCTCTCATGTTCAGACGCTCCACTGCCGACGCAAGTCGCTCTACGGCACTCTTCATCTGATTAACATCGGTTTTCATCTGATTAACATCAGTCTTCAGCACGTCAAACTCAGTTCGAGAGAAAGGGGCTTCATCACCTGCCATCGGATCGGAACCTGCTCTGATACTAATTGACGCAGCGCGGAAGTGATAACATCGGAATCCACCAAGGTTGTTCTCTGAATCCACAAAGAACGATCTTCGAATCCAGAAAGAACGATCTTCGAATCCACGAAGAACTTCGAATCAACAAAGAAAATATTAAAAAGAGAAATTTTATTGATGAAAAGTTATTCTCCTTTGCGGTTACATGACTCATCTTAAATAGAAAAACAAATAAGACTCCTATTAAGACTAGAATTACAAAAATAAAAAGTATCAAATAAGACTCCTAGTAAGACTAGAATTACAAAAAAAAAGAATGTGTCAAAATCTATCCTAAAAAGACTCCTTATAATACAGGAAACAAATCATGAATCAAAATTGATTTTGTTTCCTAATCTAATTTAACTCTAAAATTGAATTTATTTCCTAATCTATATTTCCTAATCAAATTTATTTCCTAATTTATATTTCCTAATCTAAATAGACTCCAACTTTATTACTAAAAATAAACTAAAAGGTGATTATTTTTGGATTTCAACCAAAACTGGGTGTAACTGACAAGATTTTAAAAATCTGACAATCTAGTTGGGTCCATCTTGTCGAGATAGGTGATTTACATATATAATTTGTTAGAATCCGCCTTTTGGGGTAGAAGATATGATCATTTATTTACCGAGGTTAATAATACGTATAAATAAGTATTTAGCTCGTGATTGTCTGCATCCCCCATGAAATTATCAGTTAAGCATCCTACATCAGTCTCCCCTTGTTAAAAGAAGCTCGACCTCGAGCTTATATTTGCTTGAATAGTAACTTCATCGATAACTATCTTTTTTAACCTGCATCGATCAGCATCCGCCTGGTACTTAGCATTGATTTTCTCCATTTGTTCTTCTACGTTCTCGGCTAGGACTTCTTCTGAATCAAATTCATATATTATTCTTTTCGATATCATGTGTATTTTATTGGCGGCATGTGGATGTGCAGTTGACTTCAAATTCATATATTATTCTTTTCGATATCATGTGTATTTTATTGGCGGCATGTGGATGTGCAGTTGACTTCAAAAACTCCACAAAATATGTTCCATGTTGCTTCTCGTATTCTAGTGCTTGAAGTATCATCAAATTCTTTTTAAAATTATTCACCAACTTTGCTTCTAGGGAAAAAAATCCCGCGTCATACTCCATACAGAATTCTTTCATCTCCTTTGTCTCTAGCCCTCCCACCAAGCAATTCACAAATATCATCAATTGTCTTACTCTCTAATTTATCCTTCTCCTCCATCGGGACAACATCAATATGTGTAATATCACTCTCAACCTCTCAACCCTTTTGAGAAAATCATGCATATCATCCATCTTCACTATCATATCACCATAATGAATCTAATGCATAATGATTGTTTGCACCTTGGGAGGAATTTCGCTAGGGGCAGGTTCTTCTTTTTTAGTTACAACCAAGTCATAGACCTGTTCAGATTGCTTCAAGTTTTATGATAAAGCCTCGTTATTTAACACCAAAGGTTTCTTCTCCTTAGTAGCTTTTATCTTAGATGGTTCCTTTTCTGTAAGAGGCAGAAGTACAATTCAGCGTCCATCTTTCTTGAAGATATAAACATTGTCTCTACTTCTGTGGGTAGCTCCTATATCGAATTGCCATGGCCTACCTAAAAGCATATGACAACTTTCCATATCTACCACATCACACAACACATCATCAAAATACCTCTGGCCGATAGAAAAAGGTACACTACACATCTCATCGTTCTGCACGTTATTGCCCTTGTTAATCCAGTCGATCTTGTAGAGAGGTCGGTGTTTCTATGTCTTCAAACCTAACTTATTCACCATACGCCAAGAGATAATATTCTTTCTACTGTGATTGTCAATAATAACATCACAAATCTTCCGCATCACAGTGCACCTCGTGCGGAAGATATTATGCTCTAGAGGTGATTCTTCTTTCTTTATTGCTTCTTTAGTGCTCTTCCTAACTTCAAGGTCTTGCTTAGGGTCATTGTCGCTATTGAATTCATCATGTGGAGTAAAATCACATCGCTGGCAACCATCAATGTGATTTCGACCTCCTCTCATGTTCAGATGCTCCACTGCCGACGCAAGTCGCTCTACGACACTCTTCATCTGATTAACATCGGTCTTCATCTTATTAACATCAGTCTTTAGCATGTCGAACTCAGTTTGAGAGAAAGGGGCTTCATCACCTACCATCGGATCGTTGATGCAGCGCAGAAGTGATAACATCGGAATACACCAAGGTTGTTCTCTGAATCCACAAAGAACGATCTTTGAATCCATGAAGAAAATATTGAAAAGAGAAATTTTATTGATAAAAAGTTATTCTCCTTTGCGGTTACATGACTCATCTTAAATAGAAAAACAAATAAGACTCCTATTAAGACTAGAATTACAAAAATAGAAAGTATCAAATAAGACTCCTAGTTAGACTAGAATTACAAAAAAAAAGAAAGTGTTAAATTCTATTCTAAAAAGACTCGTTATAATAGAGGAAACAAATGATGAATCAAAATTGATTTTGTTTCCTAATCTAATTTGACTCTAAAATTAAATTTATTTCCTAATCTATATTTCCTAATCAAATTTATTTTCTAATCTATATTTCCTAATCTAAATAGACTCCAACTATATTACTAAAAATAAACTAAAAGCTGATTATTTTCGGATTTTAGCCAAAACTAGGTGTAACTGACAGGATTTTAAAAATCTGACAATCTAGTTGGCTTCGTCTCGTCGAGATAGTCGATTTACATATATAGTATGTTAGAATCCGCCTTCTGGGGTAGAAGATATGATCATTTATTTGTGGAGCTCAATAATACGTATAAATATGTATTTAGCTCATGATTGTCTGCATCCCCCATGAAATTGTCAGTTAACCGTCCAACATCAGTTACTCAGTACATCCTAGGGTAAGATTTTGCTATGCATGCATGATCCTATATCATCCCATTCCATAGAAAGATTTTATATAGTATCTTTTATCCTAATACAATGAACGTAAACCAAATTGATCAGTTACCAAACATGCTCGGAATTCTAGTGTTTTAATAGAAATTTTCTTTTCTTGTAATTTTTTATTTTTATTATTTTTATTTTGAAATTCTCCTACCAATAAGCATTAATGTGTATAAACATACTTCTGAACATCCCCAGGATAGCAGATAGTCCCGACAACACTACAATAAGCAGTGAAGGATAACATGCAGTTTTTACAATTGCTCTATCAAGCAAGTGAATTTAGATGAAATTAGAGAGTTCTGCTTACTTATAAGTACAGCAAAACCTTAATCAACCTCACT
>NC_033799.1:48342266-48369462 GCF_001876935.1 Asparagus officinalis
CACCACAATTAAGCCTTCGATTTCTTTCAAGCCAAAGGAAGTAAACCGTATATAGCAGGAAGAGTTGCCCTTCTTGCGGAACTAATGTCTAAAGGATTTTTCCTTTAAGAAGTAACAAAACCATTCAAGAATGTTTTTTGGAAGCTCTGTATTCCATTAAAGAGCCTTTCTCTAGTTTAATTTAGTGGAAGCTTGAAAATGGCAATACTTGTAGATTTTGGCTTGACAATTAGAATGGAGACAATACTCTCTGTAGTTTGTTCCCCTCAGTGTTTCATCTTGCCTTTTCCAACTCTTGCTCAACTAGATCCCAATGAGCTATTATCTAGCATTCCTGAAAATGGTACCCAATCATAAGAAGAGGTTCCTCTGCGAGGAGAGAAGAGATATCAGCCAGCTCAATCTTTCGTTGGAAAATATTTAGCCTTCCGACATAGCTGTTCATGATTCCATTAGATGGCCTTTCAATTCATCAGGTATTTTCTCAGTCAAATCTTACTATAAGATCCTCATCTCTGGAGGTACACTCTTCAACCTATCTTCTTTTATAAGGAGCTCCCCCATCCCCCTCAAGGTCAAGATCTTATTCTAGCTTCTGGTTCATCACAAACTAAACACGAAAGATGTGCTCTCTAAGAAAGGTTGGATAGGTGTGTAGGCGTATAAAATTTCTTATAGGTCCCTTAATACGGCTCAGCACGAACCGACGAACCAACGAGGCAACGAGGTTAACAAATCGCACACAAGCAACAGAATAAATCCATTCACGTGCGGAATCAAGCTAACGGGTTCGAAGAGTCAACGAGTCATCCAACCAAGGGTAGACTCGGACGAATCACGATCGAATCAAGATCAATTTCGGACTCGGACTCAGAAGTGGATTTACTACCAAATCAGGAATCGGATTTACTGCCAAATCAGGTCAACGAATCAGAGTCTAAATCAACCACACAACCGAAATCACGAACAGAGGAACCGAAAGAGCGAACCCAAATACCTGTAGGGGCTCGGCCAAAGCCGAGCCACCTATGGGTGGTTCGGCCAAAACCGAGCCACCCATAGTGGCTCGGTGCCGAGCCACCTATAGGTGGCTGGCCCAAAGCCGAGCCACCTATAGGTGGCCGGCCAGAACTTGTGCCCGCATCAGTTCAGAGTGCCTATAAATAGGAGGCTTGGTTCATTAGTTCAAGGGTTGGAACTTTGGAGGCGAAGCTCTGTCGATTCAAGACTCAGATCTAAAAAAGATTGAAGCTTTAGACTTTGAGGACTTGCTCATTCCAGAATCTTGACCTTGTGCTCGGCGATCGTCAACGTCAAATAAGGTAAGAGTTCGAGAGGACCGGATCTCAAATCTACGCAGGCATACTCCGGATCAAAGCTTGGTCTTTGATCCCGAGATTTGGGTGATTGTTTCCTTGGTGAACCAATTCCCCTCGGCTATTATTTCCTTCGTGAAATAATACCCGTCATACTGCGTAGATCCGACCGGATCTAGATCTCACGGTGGTCCACGGATAAACCCTGGCATAGGAAAAGAACCCACAAAGCGAGCGACTGCAAAACAGGAGCCCGTGATTTGTTCGACAAAAGAGAAAAGTTGTAATTATTATTTCCTTTTTTGATCTTGTTATAACCGGACCTTATAAAAAGACCAGATCTTTGTAACCGATAAACGATTACTTGAGTGCAATGGAATCAACAAAGAAAGATACGATTTTCCCGCGAACAAGGTGCAAACAACTGCTCCCTCTACAATTCATACAACGAGTCTCATGACCACATTTTCTCCAGCAATGCTTTCAAGAGAGATGTCTAGTCTATCATTTTACCCCCTGACATTTTAAGTGCATAGCCTCATAATTTGGGAAACATGTTGTATGATTTCAATTTTGTTGTTACTGACCACAAGATTAGAGGATTGTGGAGGATTCTCCTTCCATGTTGTTGCTGGTGGATTTGGTCTAGTAGGAACAATCTCATATTCAACAATATCTGAGCTTCTCCCCAACAGACTTCTTCTAATGCCCGTTTTTCTCTCCTTTGGATAGGCACTTTCAGCAAAAAGAAGGCTGCCTCCCTCCTCAAGGCTGCTGAAGTCATCGGTCTCCAGAGGATGGCTATAGAGGGAGCGAGAGATGCAGTGGGAGAAAACTTCTGAAGACTCCTCACTATTAGCAGTTTATAATGATAGTTAAAGTGGGTTTCCCCTCTTTCTCGTGTTTCTCCTTTTTGATGTATTAGCTATCAAGAACGTTTCCTCAGAACTTGGCGAACTCCAGCATAAAGAGGGAGCTATTCGAAGGATCTGAGGTCTGTTTCATCATTCCTTAAGATCAGACTTTGTTTTGATCTCGAAAAGAGTCATAATCTCACTTGGTTGAGATTATCACTTCTGTGATTGTTTCATTTGTGAAGCAAGAGCATTAAATTTTTATTCTGTCAATCGGATCTGATCTGTGGTGGTCCACAGACTAATACATCCCCGGCACAGGTAAAGATCCCATGCAAGCAGCGGGTGATAAACGTCCTCTGCGTGTGTTTAAAGAGAGTTATAATTCTTATTTTATTTGTCTAAGCGAGAAGTCTTATAAAAAGACTAACTCTTTTGAATTCATTGTAATTGATAAACGTGTAATGGATTCGACAAATAAACTAACTTTCGACGCAAACACGCTGGCGACCACAATAGGAGCCAACCGCCTCTCTGCTGAGGCTGTAGTGTTGCAACCAAGGATTCTAATCCCAGTTAATACAGAGGTCGAGTACGAGTTCGACCAGCAGAAGTACAAGAAGTACCTGTCATCCTCCTCTAGATCCTCCTCCCCTCACAAGTGTAGGAAGATCTCCTCCTCAAGGAAAGTCCGCTGGTCTTTAGATCTGAAGACCCAAGATGATGATCATCGCCCTATTACTGCTGCAGTTGTGCCTTGTAATGTCCCTCCGACGTCTAATGAAGTCGGATCTGCAGATTTGAACTCCTCCTCAATCAAGAAGTTGAGTGCTGAAGGCGTGCCGATTCTGTCAAAGCGGGCTCGTCAAAGGCAACACCAATGCCTCGCGCATCAACTAGCCAAGGCCTTAGAGTCGGTTGACAGGATTTGTTATAAGGCAGATCTACAATTCAGATAACGTTAAGCGCCTCAGCAATGAGCAAATGGCTATTCCTCTAAACCATCAGCCAACGAATGGATTCATGTCAAAAGGACCCGTTCAACTCTCGAGGAGCATATTTAGAAGTGTCACGCACTACTCACGCACGCACGGATTCTCATGCAAGAGGAACAGAAATTGCAAAAGGAAGAGGTGGCCAAAAAACCATCAAAACCGCGCCAAGTATGGAGGCTGAAATCCAAAACAACAACTCGGACAAATGCTAAGACGTCCGGAAAACACCAGCCACCCAAGAGTGGCTCGGCCAAAGCTGAGCCACTTCAAGCTAGCCCGCGCCAAGGTTGAGCTAGCTCAACCTGGTTCACACCCGCTTTGCCTCCCGCAGTCACTTCCGAGTCTCCGTCCACTTTCGTTCCCATTACTATTGATCTCGTACCTCTGGTGAAGTCCTACGATAGTGTGAATCTCTCCCGTTCAAGATGAAGATTACGGATCGCCTTGGTCTTTTGCATGAAGATCGAGGCAAAACTCTGGTTAAAGAGTGATTGGGTCCGGTGAATGAACCCTAAGCAATTCATCAGACTAGGGGTCGTGCGCATCCTCCCAACAAGTTAAGAACCTCCCATATTGAGAAAGTACCTATAACCACTCACTTTGGATTGTGAGTTGAAGTCTAAAAGCCCGTTGAGGCCCCGCGCTCACGAAGGCATGGTTCCAAACGAGTGACTCTTGAGAACGCCAACGAGGCGTTATGTCCCCGAAAGGAAACGTGTTCGTCTGAAGACGATGACGTTATACTTAGGAAATCATGCCAGCACACGATAGGTTACTCCGGTAATCATACCGATGAGTTGTACTATCAGACTGGGGGTACGAACAAGTCTCAGAAGAGAAGTACCCAGAAAATAGATTCTCACTGTCCGTACGCCAAGCTTATCAGGGTAGTATTATCAGAGTATAGCTTTCCCAAGACCGCTCCACAGAGGATCTTGGTATTTAAAATACTTTTCATTGAAACATCAATGCCCAAGCCAAGACGTTTCTGTTAGAGACGACCGGTCATTCAAGATGATGAACTCTCAGAAGTCACCATCAACATGACCGACAATGGGAAGTCGACACAACGTTCCAGTCCCGACTCTTCGCAGTTGATATCCCATCATTTAACTTTGTTACGCTCTAGAACTATCAGACGTAGGGATTATTAGAGGATGCAAAGAGGGCTATCCTCAGATCATGAAGCATCAGATGCTTGTTCCGCACTCGCCTTAGACAACACGGTGTCTAGCACAGGACGAGTCTGGGAGGCTTTCACTTTCACTCCCGACCAGTTAGCCCAAATGCTCAAAAATGCTCTAACTAAGCAGAAGGAAGAGCTCAGAGCTGAAATGAAGATGGAAATAGAATTGAACATGCAGCGCATGAGGGAATTACATGCCCAACAACTTCAGTCCTTGTCAAATCAACAGGGTGAATCCAGTCATCGTAACAATACAAATGAAGTAGACAGCGACTCGGAGGTGGATGAAAATATCGACGCGGATACTCCTCATAACAACAATAACACTGGTGGTGGTCTGGTGGAGTCTCCTCAACCTTCTCAGCAACCCCTAAAGAAAAATACGGGTGAAGACAAGAAGATGAAGGACCTCGAGAGCAAAATCAACACCTTGATGTCCGCTCAAGAGGTGAAGAAGACCGGCATACCGTGTCCATACCTAAGAGAGTGGGAGTCAATTCCATATCCGACAAAGTTCAATCTATTTAACTTTACACCATTTGACGGGAGAGACTCACCCACTCAACATCTAATTTACTTCACATCCCACCTAGGCGTGATCTCCGACAACGAACCTTTGATGGTCCGGTCATTCGTCGGCACCCTTCGCGGAGCCACCTTCAAGTGGTACCACCATCTCAAGCCGAAGAGCATCAACAATTGGGACGACATGGAGAGCATGTTCCTTACAAACTTCTTCGATGATGATACTGAAGTGTCAATCGGGACACTGTTCGACGAGAAGCAAAAAGATGGAGAGTCAATCGACAACTTCGTCAAGCGCTTCCGGAATAAGGCAATGAATTGCCGAGATCCGATCACGAAGGAGTTTATTCTCCAAACGTGTTACAATAACCTTTCTTTGGACGTGCTGGAAGCCATGGGAGTACCACCATCCAAAACCTGAAAAGAGTTAAAGGTACACGGAGAGCAAGCCGAACGCTTCCTCAAAAGGAAGAAGGCTGAAAGAGGTCAACCGACAGCTAGTGCTCCGAAGCAAAACTTTATCAGAAGATGCCGGCAAATACGGTAGACGTGAATCAAACATTCTAACTACAATCACAACAGCAAGCGCTAGTGGCAACAATGACCTCAAAGATAGCAAAAGACTTCTGAACCAAAATTCCCGAAGGAACACTCCTTTAAGAAAGATGAAGTTCCTTCTATCTTCAAATACCTCATGGATAACAACAAAATTAAGTTGCCTCCAATCACTGACGAGGAGGAAGCCAAGAGGACAACGGATCCAAGATATTGTGCATTTCACAGGCGGATCCATCATCCCGCTAAGATGTGCTACACCCTTAATGACAAGATCCAAGCCTTAATTGACGTCGGTATCATCACTGCAAAGCATCCCTAAGAGAAGAAGGTGGGCGCGAATGCAGTTTCTATCAGTTTTGGTTCCGTCCCTCTATCATGGATTCAGCTAGAGTCTGTATCAAAGGTGGAGATGAAGGCCGTTAACAACGATCCTTATAGACAATGCCAGAAGGGGCTTGTCTAGCACACGGCCCCTAATGGAGGAATTCTTTGGGTCCATCCAGATTTGCTCAAAGATGAACAATGGGCGGGGTCCTCGTCCACGAAGAAGTCCAAAAGTAAGGGCAAATCCTGCTGTCCCGCCACAGCAATCCATGATAAAGATGATGAAGGCATCCCTACCTTATCACTGTCTGAAGATGAACATGAAGTCTTTGCTAGCAGGAGCGGGAACGAATACCAGGAGTGGGTGGTTACAACTCTCCCTGCACCTGCTGAGAAACCCCAACAACAAACAACTAACAAGCAAAAGGAGAAAGAGCCCTAACGCAAAGAGGTTCATATCACGAAGAAGTCTCGATTCAATCATCCAATTGGAAGAGATAAACTAGGAAGTTCAAACACATTATACCGCTTCGATGTTATAACTCAGCTAGCTAACATCCTAGTGAGGATAAGTCTATACGAGTTATTGTGTCTTTCCAAAGACAGTAGGGAGGCCCTACAAGAAGCCTTTACTGATTCTGATGTATTCTTCACTCAAATCAAGCCAGTCCCTGAAGAGCCGGAGCCACCAGCTCAACATTACAATTTAGCGGCCAAGCAGTTCCCTTGTATCACCATCACCAAGGATGACATGCAAGTGAGAAACTTGAAGCATGATAGACCTTTTTATTTCACCGGATACATTAGCTCCAGCGTTGTCAACCGGATCCAAGTCGATCCGGGTTCCGCTGTCAGCATCATGCCACTCTGATTGATGTACATGTTGACCCTATAGTTTTGATGATGATTTGACAAACAATTTATTACTATTAAGTTTTCTAGTGTTTTGTGTTTATGTTCTTTTTTCAGGTATTTCAACATGCGTTAATCAAGCGTTAAAGATTCAAGTTCATTTGCGTGGATTTACCTAGGTATATGTTTAGTTTACTTACATATATAGTATGATTCTATCTAAGCTCAATATATATACACTTAACACGATTTTTGATGTTTTCTATCATATAGACGATTTTTCATTAAACGTTGTTAAAATACTTTATCTCATGTTTACAGCTCCTTCATACTTCACTATATACATATATTATATGCACAATATATATATGAATATTTACAAGTCCTATATCAAAGTTCACTTTCATAAAAATTACAGGTTTTCTAAGCATTCTTCAAAAACAGGTAGTTTTCACAAACGAAAATTAATTTTCCAGAAATTCTTTTTCAAACATGTTTATTTCATCATTTAGAAAATTTCCCCAAAGTTTCACTATTTTTGGATGTGATTTGACATTTTTAACGAATTTTCAAAACTATCCAAAATCTGTCAATTTTGCATATATATCAGTTTTCGGTCGACCGGTACGGTCGACCGACATTTGTTCTTTTCATAGCAAAGTTTCAGAGAGCCTTCCGGTCGACCGCACCGGTCGACCGAGAGAATTTTCGATCGACCGAAAATTCCGTCGGTCGACCGCCATCTCTAAACCTTGTTTCTTTGAGTTGTTTGTGCTTTCCGGTCGACCGGACCGGTCGACCGACGAGTGGTCAGAATGAGCCTAACGGCTAGTTTTTCAAATGGACTTTTTGGTCTTTTACTTATTTCTAGCTGTTGTATTGGGTGCTATATATACTCCATTGCTGCTCTTCTTCTATAAGATCTAAGAAATCCAAGTTTGTTGTTTAACAAGTTATTGATCGCGTTTAAGAGCTGTTTAAGAGTTGTTTCATCAATCTGTTTTCAAGAGAAGTTTTTCTACTACAAGAAGAGTCTTTCAAACCCTATTGGAATCATCATTTCTTCAGCTCTTCTTGTTCATTGAGAAGTTTTCTAAACTCTTTCCTATATAGCTTATTATGTCACTTTCATTTGATTAAGCTATATTCATTGAGTTATATTTATTGAGTTTCATTCACTATTATCACACACACTTATTGAGATTGATTTTCTCATATTATATATTGTGGGTTGTAGTGTGGGATTTAGTGAATGTGAGCTTTATTGTGTTCTCACTTATTAATTGAGAACAAATCATTGTATTGAACCTTTATTTGTGAGATTCACTTGTAACACACTTGTACACCGAGAGAAGTGTGAGGAGAGAGAGACGGGGTCAAATCCAATAGGAGTGGCGTCGATTGACGAACCTAGGGAGAGGTTGTAATCGAGCACTTGAGGAGGAGGACACGGGCTAGGTTCCTACACTTAGTGTGTAAAGTGTGTTTGTTGAGTGATTGTGTAGTGTGAGAGTTTTCGGTGAACTTGTAAACCGAGTGTGTAGAAGTTCCGGCTTCCAAACCGGATTGTGATAGTGGATATCTCCTCGAGGTGAGGAGCGGGGACGTAGGTCGTGGGGACCGAACCTCGTAAACATAACGTGTGTTTGTGCTTTGCTTGTCTCATATTTTATTTGTGCATATTCTTATTGTTCTTATTGTTCATATCTATCTTTTGCAAGAACAAATTGATCAACATAATTTTAATTGGTATTAAATCGGATTAGATTAGCATAAGACCCTAATCACCCCCCTATAGGGTTTAACAATTGGTATCAGAGCTTGGTGCTCTTTAATTTAAGGACTAACCGCCTTGAGTTAAAGATCCAAGTTATTGCATTTGTGCCAATCTAATTTTAATTACATTGTGCTTCTTGCATTTCATCTATATGGATATGTATGATTCATCTTGTTTAGGATATGCTATTAATATTGCTCCTCGTTTGGATAATTTCTCCTATGCTCAATGGCGTATTAGATTCAAACTTTTTGTTCAATCTAATAAATTTGATTTGTGGGAAATTATTGAGGATGGCTATGTTGTTCCCATCTTGGAAAAATCCAAATGGTGTGATAATGATAAAAGATTGTTTAACATGAACAAACTTTTGTTAGAATATTTGATTAGTGCCTTTCACTCATCGTTTTCTAACAAATTTGCTAATTTTGATAGTGCTCACGCTTTATGGAAATTTATTGAAGCACATGAAGGGAAATTGGAGGCTATTCAACAAGCATTGGAAAATCTTGCTTTGAGTCCTAAGGAAGCCTCATCCCCATGTACATTACCACTAGGTGATAACCCTAGTGAGGTATGCGATAATGATGATATTATTACTTTTGATGAACTTGCTCTTGAGTTTGAAAAATTACACAATTGCTATATTGATGTAAAGAGCAAGTATATTAATTTGAAATCCATTCATGAAACACTAGCTACTAAGTTCAATTTTATTACAAATAAAAATATAATTCTTAAAGAATGCAATGAAAATTTGAAAATTGAAAATGCTAGTTTGCTTCATGAAAAACGTAATGCTATGTTAGAAGTAGATAAGTTGAAATCTATGATGAGTAATCTTGTTTATCCTACTTCTAGTAGCAATGTTTGTATGCACAATGATGAGTTGAATCAAATGAGAAAAAGAATATCTACCTTAGATTCAACACTAAATACTTGTATTGCTAATAATAAAAAGCTTATGGACTTATGTGCAAAGGTTAATGTTAATTCTTCCAAGAAACCTATTCACTATGCACATATGTATGACAAAATTCACAAATGTTCTATTTGCGGTCTTAAAGGCCATTTAGCTCAATTTTGTCATAATGCACCAAAAATTGACAAGCCTACACATGATTGTGCATCCCATCAAGCTTCTTCATCACATACACATGTACACACACATAGTGTAAATCATAAACATGCTTATGTGTACAAATGTGATTATTGTGGTCGTGTTGGTCATTTGGCCATGTTTTGTTTCGATTTGAAAAGAAATTCTCGTTTGCAAAATAATTACAAAGGAAAATCTATTTTTGCAAATGAACCACGTGCATTCTATTTCGGTCAACGTAAACCATTCAAACCTCTACATTGCACAAATTGCAATCGTATGGGTCACGTTAATAATTTTTGTTTTGATCGTATTGGTACACAAAACACGCCCAAACGGGTTCATAACCCTGGGGCCTTGGATTTAAATGATAGGGGTCATGTCCCAAGTTCTAGTGGTACCAAAATGATTTGGGTACCAAAAAGACTTAGATAATATTTTTTTAATGATTTGTTTTGTTTTTGTTTTGAATAATTTCTTTTTGGCTTTGAATGAAAAATTATATGTTTATATGTTTTTAATAGACAAAATTACTTATATATATCCTATAAAACCTTTAGTAGATTGTAAAACAAATTTCCAAAAGGGTTTATATTGAAAAATATCTCAAAAACCATTTTTTTGTTTATCTGCCCTCTTACCTTCTTTCGGTCGACCGACCCGGTCGACCGACGATCTTTCTGTAATCGATTCGGTCGACCGAGTCGGTCGACCGAAATGAAATACTGGAGCGAACTTTGTTTTTTTTTTCGGGTTTTCGGTTTTGTTTTCAGATTTCATTTTTGGACCCAAACTACCCATCACCATTGATTTCTTTTGGGATAAATCTCAGCCGTTCCATCATCTTCTCCTTTAACCTGACTCTTCATGTTTTCCTCATTTCGATTTTTCCCCAAAATTCGTTCGGTTTCTCCATGGTCGCCCGCCTCTAGCATCCGCCGATCTTAAACCCATCCATTTCGTCTGGTTTTTGCTAGGTAACCAATCTCTCAACTCTTGATCTTCTTTCCCTGATTAAATGTTTTTTTTATCTAGGGTTTCTACTTTAGGGCGATTTTTTCTTTAATTTGCTTTAAATTCCTTGTTGCTTACAGGAAGTTGATAATTTCTGTTATCTTCTCATAATCATGCCCCCCAAACCCCCTAAAAAGAGATCAAAACCAGAGTCTAGCTCCTCATCTATAAAAGCCTCACATTATGAGGATTATCTACTCTTTAAATCTCTTGTTAGGAAATACAGGGAACTGTGCAAATTGAAAATCATTTCTACCAGATATATCAAATATTCTGAGTTATTCATGTATAACACTGAGACTATCCTTCACAATGTTGGGTTAGACAGGTTGCTAGATGAGGGACATAAAGTTCCTTATTATCCATTTCTTGTTTATCTATTTTATGCGAACCTGTCCACAACATATTCTGCTGATGGTAGTTTAACCATTACATCATCAGTGAAAAATGTTGAAATTACCTTTTCTGTCAACGAACTTGCGGGGATTCTTAATATCCTAACAAGTGACGTTCATCTCATGTCTGTTAATGTTGGTAATCCAGATGTTAAGTCACTCATGTTTAAGCCTGGTTGCTCTTACCCAATGAGCAACAATTCTCTTAATCCTAATGCAAGACTCATTGTCATAATTATTGTTCAGAACTTAATTCCCAAAACTGGTAGCTTTGATCATTTCGCTTCTGATAAAATTAATGTTGTTTACGCCATTTTTGCCAAAATCAAAGTAGATTGGGCAACTATCTTTATCAATAATATGGCATTAAAGCATACAAAGTTTCTACCTTTTGGCTCCTTTCTCACCCTCATCTTCAAACACTTCAATGTTGATCTTACAAATGAACCCAAGATTGAATCTACGAGAGATTTCTTTGATAAGGTCTCTCTTTGTAGAATGCAGATGGCCCTTGACTCCACTCCTTCATCATCTTCTCACTCCCGTTCTAGAGCCTCAACCTCTTCCACTTCTGATATTTGTGACCGTCTGGATCGCCTTGAGACTCAGTACTCAGGCATTCAGAAGCAAGTCTCATCTATTCAGAAGGATGTTAGGACTATTCTTTCATTTTAGCGTCAGTCTCTCGGGATCCCTTCTAATTCTGAGTCTGATTCTGGTGAGGATTCTGCTGATGGCTCATGCTCTTCTGATTCTTGTGGTGATGATGATGGTGGTGATGATGGTGATGATGATGGTGGTGATGGTGCTGGTGATGACTGATTTGAGTTTCTCTATGTGATGGTTATCTTTGTTTTTTGATGTTCTCTTTTGGAGATGAATGATTTGATAACTCTGTTTCATTTGAGTGTAATAACTCTATGATACTTTGTGGAACAAACTATGTATGGTTTTGTGTGATCTTTTATGTATAATTTACTATCTTGTGAACGAATTCATGTTTTGTGCAAAACTATATTGCTTCTAATGCTTATGTGATATTTTGTGGCCTATTGTGTTTAATTTATTTCTTTTATAAATCAATGCATTGTTGAAACAACATTCATAACTTGATGTGTGGTAAATACTTGTTGCCTGACATGAGTTCTTTGCACTGTTTAGGTTTTGTATATTTATGCAAATCTATGATGCTAAAATGATGTTTTGTAATTACTTATGCCAGTTTATCATGTTATGTTAAGGCTATAATCATGTTATGTTTATAGAACTTGAGTTACTCGTATCATTCTTGTATATGTTTGATGGATAGTTGTTGGTTTAACTCCTGTATATATGATCCGTAGATGTCATTCAGTCTTTTTGACAAGGGGAGCCTTTGACATACAATTCTTTATTTTTTATCTATGCTTATAAGCAAGGGGAGCGTTGCTCCTATCTTTCATTTTTCCCTTTTTGATGATTGTTAAAGGGGGAGAAAATACCACATATAGCTTACAAATTGATTCTTTTATATATATATGGTCTTGTTATGATTTACTCTTGTTTTCGCTTATATGTGGATTATCAGTATATAGTTCATATTCATGTATAAATTATTTGCCATCATCAAAAAGGGGGAGATTGTTGACCCTATAGTTTTGATGATGATTTGACAAACAATTTATTACTAATAAGTTTTCTAGTGTTTTGTGTTTATGTTCTTTTTTCAGGTATTTCAACACGCGTTAATCAAGCGTTAAAGATTCAAGTTCATTTGCGTGGATTTACCTAGGTATATGTTTAGTTTACTTACATATATAGTATGATTCTATCTAAGCTCAATATATATATACTTAACACGATTTTTGACGTTTTCTATCATATAGATGATTTTTAATTAAACGTTGTTAAAATACTTTATCTCATGTTTACAGCTCCTTCATACTTCACTATATACATATATTATATGCACAATATATATATGAATATTTACAAGTCCTATATCAAAGTTCACTTTCATAAAAATTACAGGTTTTCTAAGCATTCTTCAAAAATAGGTAGTTTTCACAAACAAAAATTAATTTTCTAGAAATTCTTTTTCAAACATGTTTATTTCATCATTTAGAAACTTTTCCCAAAGTTTCACTATTTTTAGATGTGATTTGACATTTTTAACGAATTTTCAAAACTGCCCAAAACCTGTCAATTTTGCATATATCAGTTTTTGGTCGACCGGTACGGTCGACCGACAGTTGTTCTTTTCATAGCAAAGTTCCAGAGAGCCTTCTGGTCGACCACACCGGTCGACCGAGAGAATTTTTGGTCGACCGAAAATTCCGTCGGTCGACTGCCAGCTCTAAACCCTGTTTCTTTGAGTTGTTTGTGCTTTCCGGTCGACCGGACCGGTCGACCAACAAGTGGTCAAAATGAGCCTAACGGCTAGTTTTTCAAATGGACTTTTTGGTCTTTTACTTATTTTTAGCTGTTGTATTGGGGTGCTATATATACTCCATTGTCGCTCTTCTTCTATAAGATCTAAGAAATCCAAGTTTGTTGTTTAACAAGTTATTGATCGCGTTTAAGAGCTGTTTAAGAGTTGTTTCATCAATCTGTTTTCAAGAGAAGTTTTTCTACTACAAGAAGAAGCTTTCAAACCCTATTGGAATCATCATTTCTTCAGCTCTTCTTATTCATTGAGAAGTTTTCTAAACTCTTTCCTATATAGCTTATTATTTCACTTTCATTTGATTAAGCTATATTCATTGAGTTATATTTATTGAGTTTCATTCACTATTATCACACACACTTATTGAGCTTGATTTTCTCATATTATATATTATGGGTTGTAGTGTAGGATTTAGTGAGTGTGAGCTTTATTGTGTTCTCACTTGTTAATTGAGAACAAATTATTGTATTGAACCTTTATTTGTGAGATTCACTTGTAACACACTTGTACACCGAGAGAAGTGTGAGGAGAGAGAGACGGAGTCAAATCTAATAGGAGTGGCGTCGATTGACGAACCTAGGGAGAGGTTGTAATCGAGCACTTGAGGAGGAGGACACGTGCTAGGTTCCTACACTTAGTGTGTAAAGTGTGTTTGTTGAGTGATTGTGTAGTGTGAGTGTTTTTGGTGAACTTGTAAACCGAGTGTGTAGAAGTTCCGGCTTCCAAACCGGATTATGATAGTGGATATCTCCTCGAGGTGAGGAGCGTGGACGTAGGTCGTGGGGACCGAACCTCGTAAACATAACGTGTGTTTGTGCTTTGCTTGTCTCTTATTTTATTTATGCATATTCTTATTGTTCTTATTGTTCATATCTATCTCTTGCAAGAACAAATTGATCAACATAATTTTAATTGGCATTAAATCGGATTAGATTAGCATAAGACCCTAATCACCCCCCCTCTAGGGTCTAACAGTACAATCTCGGAATCCCTGCTAGCAAGTTAGCTTTGACAGGCTTAGTTATTCACGGATTCAATACCAATGGGTCCAGACTATTGGGTAAAATCCGGGTGAAGAACCAACTTGGAGATTTAAGGTGCGAGGTCACGTGCTACGTGATCGATGCGGAAACCTCCTATAACTTACTATTGGGTCGACCTTGGATCCATGGTAATGTTATAGTCCCCTCCACCCTCCATCAGTGTCTAAAATATGTAGACACTAATAATGAGGTTAAGACGGTGGTCGCGGATTAGCAACCATTTAAGGGGTTGAAAAACTACTTTACTGACTCCTTTCTTTATGGTGTTGAATCCGGTACTGAATCATCGGCCCAAGGCACAGACAATGGAGAAGAAGCTAATATCGAAGCTGGGCTTGATTACAATGGAGGTTTTGTACTAAACGACATTGTAACCTTTGTAGTCAATCTTGACGATGGTGAATCGTCAGATGGTAGTTGTATTTGGCAACTTGCCAAAGAAATAATAAATAACAATTTAGAGTATTCGCCTTGTCTTGATAATATAATGCAGGGGCTGTATGATAACCTTGATATGCATATGCCGCTTCGGTCGTCTTGCATAACGAAGAAGCATGTGCAAGATTTATTTGGAACAACCCTCATCATTCCTTCTAAGGCAGGGGGTGAAAAGGAGTTAATTTTTGGCAAGGGGAAGATATCTCCACTATTAGATCCCTTCACAAAGGAAAATAATGATGATGAGAGTCCCGGTCCTCATTTATTCAAATACAGTCAACAATCATGTAACTTCATGAAGAAATGGGGATACACCTTTACACTCGAAGAAGGTCTTTGTTTTGGTCGAAGTCCACGAGTTTCACCTCATTCGGCCTATGTATCGAAAGGAAAACTCAATAATTATTATGGCTATAAAAGGGGTCTAGGCTATGTCTCTTTATCCGATGACGAATGTTGCTGGCAAGTCATCGACCGATTAGCAAATAAGGATGGATACTCATCCAATTCTTCAAATTGGGACTCCGACATCAGTCTTGGAGAAATGTTCAAAGGCCTGATATCGAATATGGCCATGGTCGATCTCGCCACAATATAGGAAGACGATCAACTATCAACTTTGGAAGATCCTTGGATCCATCACCTAAATATTTAATATGACGATAGATTCGAACAAAGAGAACCTCCCACCAAAGACAAAGTGGTTCAAGTGAACATGGGCGACGAAGCGAATCCGAAGCCCATATTCGTCAGTGATAGTCTTCTACCAAACAAGAAGGAAGAGTTGATTGCCCTTATCAGGGAATACATAGATGTTTTCGCCTGGAATTACGAAGATATGCCAGGACTTGATCCAAACGTGGCAATGCATCGCCTTAACATCAAACCAGATGCAAAACCTGTCAAGCAACAGCAAAGATAGTTTCGTCCGCAAGTTATGGAAGTGATCAAGTCTGAAATTAAAAAGCTAATCGACTCGGGTTTTATCATGGAAGAGCAACATCCTGACTGGCTAGCAAATATTGTACCGATCCTTAAAATAAACGGGAAAATCATGATTTGCATCGACTTCAGAGACCTGAACATTGCTTGCCCAAGGGATGATTTACCTCTTCCAATCACGGATGTCATCATTGATAATACATGCGGATTCGAGAGAATGTCTTTCATGGATGGATTCTCGGGCTCTAATCAAATCAAGATGTATCCAGACGACAAAAAGCATAGCACGTTCAGAACGCCCCTCAGCGTCTTCTGCTACATAGTCATGCCCTTCGGCTTGAAGAATGCAGGTGCCACATACAAACGAGCAATGACAAAGATTTTTCAAGAACACCTCCAGAAGACCGTCGAGTACTATGTTAATGATTTGGTCATGAAAATCCATAATAAAGACGACCATATCAAAGACTTGAGGTGATGTTCGATCTCATGTGGAGCCACCAATTGAAGATGAATCCCACCAAATCTTTTCTTAGAATGTCCAGCGGCAAGTTCCTCGAATTTGTCGTCACCACTAAGGGTATCCACATCGATCCCGATAAAATGAAGGCGATACATGAGTTACAACCCCTTAAAAACCTCAAAGAACTCAGAGGACTAAAATGGTGATTAGCTTATATCCACCGGTTCATCTCGAATCTATCCGAGAAATGCCAACCATTCTCCAAGCTCACAAAGAAGGGTGTGTCATTCATTTGGGATGATACTTGTCAAAAGGCATTCGAGGATATCAAAGCATATCAGTTAAATCCTCCCGTTCTCGTTGCACCAAAGTCAGTGGAGCCATTCTTGATTTATGTCAAGGCGACGAACCACTCATTGAGTATTTTACTAGCACAAGATGATGACAACGGTCATGAACAGGTGATATATTATCTGAGTCGGACTCTGGTAGGCACCGAATCTTAATATCCAATGATCGAGAAGGAGTGCCTTGCTTTGGTGGTGTTCGCTATCCAGAAGATGCTGCACTAACTGGTTGGACAAACGATCTATGTCATTTCCAATGTTAACCCAGTCCGAGTATTCATGATGCAACTGGCTTCCATGAATTGGCGGTTAGCGAGATGGGCCGTGCTCTTGTCCTAATACAATTTGCACTTCAAACAACAGATGCCGGTCAAAGGACAAGCGATTTGTGATCTTTTGGCAGCTAACCCTATAACGGATGCAGTCGAATTATATGAAGATTTGTTGGATGAAACCCACGAAGTCAACACTACCTCTCATCAACAGGTGTGACAATTGTACTTTGATGGGGCTTCCCATGCAACCAATGTGGCAAGCGCTCCCGGATATTCTAAAACTTCCTTAGGAGTTGGAGTTGTCTTATATTCCCCGGAGAAACATGTGATGTCTCGAGCTTATTCACTCTTCGAGCCGTGCTCCAACAACATGACCGAATACAACGCGCTACTCATTAGGCTTAGTTTCGCCAAAGAGCTGGGGGTCGAGTATCTCGAAGCATTTGGTGATTTTGAACTGATAGTCAACCAAATTCGAGGAGTGTATGAATTCAGGAATCAAGACCTGATACCATACCACAAGGCAGCCATCGAGATGGCAGGCTCGTTTGAAGAATTCTTCATTAAGTACATTCCACGTCTCCAGAACGCATACGCAGATGCACTAGCGACATTAGCTGTATCTCTGGTACAACCTCCTGACATAGAACAATAGGTCACTGTGAAAACTCACCAACTCTTCATACCAGACTGCGCCTTGGACGTTAAGGAGGCGCACTCGGCAAGAATTGAACTCGAGCCTTGAGATTGGTGTTTTCCCATTATCGACTACGTCGTGCATGGTATTTTGCCGGAAGACATAAAAGAAAGAAACTCGGTCCGACGAAGAGCGCCAAGATTCTATTATAACACGACGACCAAAACACTGTATCATCACGCATACAACGGTTTGCTACTCTGATGCCTTTCGACCAAAGAGGCAAAGGAGGCTCTCACAGAAGTGCATGACAGAACCTATAGTACACATCAGCCTGATCCCAAGCTCTGCGATCGTCTCAGAAGAATGAGATATTATTAGCCAACCATGGTCAAGGACATAGTCGAGTACGCCCGATGATGCCACGTGTGTCAAATACATGCGAATTATATGCATCAACCCCAGAGCACTTGCACCATTCGGCCACTTCATGGCCATTCGAGATATGGGGAATGGACATCGTTGGTCCTATTTTTCCACCGTTAGCCAAAGGTGATCATTTTATTTTGGTAATCACCGATTATTTCTCAAAATGGGCCAAAGCAATTCTACTCAAAGAAGTGAAGACAAGTGACGTCATCAAATTCATCAAACACCATATTATCTACTGTTCGCGGGAAAAATTACGTTCTTCGATTCCATTGTACTCTTGAGTAATAGTTTATCAATTACAAAAGATCCGGTATTTTTATAAGATCCTGTTATAACAAAATCAAAAGAAATGAAAATTACAACTTTCCTTTTGTGTCGAACGAATCGCAAGATCCTGTTTTGCGGTCTCTCACTTGTGTGGGTTCTTTGCCTGTGCCGGGGTTAATCCGTGGACCACCGCATGATCTTGATCCGGTCGGATCTACACGGCATAGCGGGTGTTATTTCACGAAGGAAATAACAGCCGAGGGGATTATTTCACCAAGGAAATAATAGCCCGTAGTTATCAAAATCGACCAAGCTAAATCGAGACTCTTCTCGGGATCAAAGACCAAGCTCTAATCCGGAGGAAAACCGTGTAGATCTCAGATCTGATCTCTCTTGAACTCCTGCCTTATTTGGCGTGGATGATTGCCAAGAACCAGATCTGAGAGTCCGAGTCTTCTAAGCTTTGAAAATCCGAAGGTGAGTTCTCAATCCAGCAGAGTTTCGGCTCCAAAAATTCTAACCTCTGAAACAATGAACCTCATGGTCTATTTATAGGCACTGAAAAGTGGATTTGGGCTCAGATCTAGGCCCAGATCTGCCCGTGGTTCGACCACTTGGGTGGCTCGCCCACGCAGCCACCACAAGATGCCGCCGTCGAGCCACCCAAGCTGGCTCGGCCACCTCTTGGTGCTCGGCCACTCTTGGTGGCTCGGCCACCGAAGCCAGGTGGCCTCGGCCACCGACCAGGCTGGCTCCGCCACCGAGCCCAGTGGCTCACCACTGAGCCACCATCGCGTGTTCGCGTGGCCACCCGAGCCACCACAGTAGCCGGTGAGCCACCAAGTGCTGGCCAGCCGATCCACCCAAGTGGCTCCCACCGCAGCACCAGGTGCTGGCCCACGACCACACTTGGTGGCTCGGCCATCCGAGTCACCTATGTAGCTCGGTGAGCCACCTGAGTGACTCGGTTTTGGCCGAGCTCTCCTTGGTGTTCGTTGTTTTGTTTGTTTTCCGGTTTCACGGTTTATCCGAGCTTCGTCGTTGATCTGAATTCTGATTTGGCAGTCCGGATCCTGATTTGGTAGTAAATCCGCCTTGGGGTTCGAGTTCGAATCCGTTCTACGATTGGATGACTCGTTGACTCACCAAACCGTTAGCTTGATTCCGCACGCGAGTAGATGTATTCTATTGTTTGCGTGCGGTTCGTTAACCTCATCGCCTCGTTAATTCGCTTCGTCACGTGTCACTGGGCTTCGGTGTTGTGGACTAACGATCGTGTTTAGATACGTCATCCGATGGTTCGTTGGTTTGTCGAATCACCATGCCGAGCTATGCTAAGGGACCCATAGGCAGTTTTATACGCCTACAGATACCCCCTCCAAAAGGTAGTTTTATACGCCTACAGATACCCCCTCCAAAGTATTTCAGCCTCGTTCTTTTATAGAAAAGTCTGGAATACTTTGGATATGATTGTCCTAACCTTCAGTTGGTGTAACGAGACCTTGGATTGGCTTTTGTTCTTGATTCCTCTATCCTTCAGGCTATTCGGTGCTTTGTCGAATGTCTGTAAGGGTTCCAGTGCTGCATTTATTGTCTGACCGTCGTCGGAATTTTGAACATGAAGTTGATTCCTGATTTTTTGATCTTTAGCTCGTGTTTGCTGGTTCAACATAGAACCGACCCTCGATTGTTGGCGCTGAGTCCTCATTTGCGACGGGTTGTCCGGCGTAGTGTTGTTGAGTTATCCTTAAGAATATTTTTTGAAAAATATTCTCCAGAAACTTCTCAACCAAAAATAGGGAATAGTTTATACTCGTATACCTTATTGGAGTATTTTTTAGGCTCGAATGAGCTGAACCGGCCTGATAATGAGCTGAACCGGTCTGATAATGAGCCAAAAAAGGCAGTAATTAGGCTCAAAAAATCTTTCGGCACTTTCGAATAGCGGGAGAGGAACGAATACACAAGGGACTGAAACCTCGGTCGATTTGAAGTCGTTTCGATACTCGGTTCAGCTTCAATTTGAATTCTAGTTTAAATCTGGTTCAAACAGGTTCAACCTGGTTCAAGACTGGTTCAACCTAGTTCAAGGATGGTTCAGGACTGGTTCAAGACTGGTTTAGCCTGGTTCAGACTGGTTCATCCTGGTCTGGTCTGGTTCAGCCTGGTTTGGCCTAGTTCAGGCTGTTTTGGCCTGGCTCAGCCCCCTTTGAACTGATTTTGACTAGTCTGGTCTGGTTCAGCCTGGTCTGGTCTGGTTCAAGGCTAGTTCAACTATGAAAAGCCTCCTTTTCTTCTTTCTAGGGCCGCCCCCCCCCTTGTCCTATTTTTTGGATTTCTCTTCCCTCGTGCATCCTTTCACTTTATAATCTTCATATTTGTCTTAGATCCATCCTTCCTTTTGATCTTAGACTGAAAAATCCTTCAAAACTATTCATATAAAAATTTCTCTCATGCCCCTCGAGCACGTGGTTCGAGCCTCTTTCAAGATCTGATTTTTGTTGGATCCTCGAGCTTTTCCTCAGGTAAATCCTCCACAATTTTGGCATATTTCATGTTTAATTCAGTATATGAATTTGTGGGATTGCATATGAAGGTTAGGATTGTGATTTGGCGCCCCGAGCTCATCTTTTAGGGGGTAGAATTTAGAGATTTGAGGGGTTTAATTGCAATAAAAAGGGGAAATTTTTCCTAGATCTGATCCTCTGATTTATTTTACAGGTCACCATGTCGCATACCCCGAGAGGTCAATCCCCTACTGCGTCGGCTGATGGCGTTCTTCCCTCATACGCTGGTGAGCTTTTTTGGCATATTTGGAAATTTGCAAATTAGTCATTTTTCCCCGCTTTGTTCTCCTTGGTGAGACAATTGGGAAGAGCCTTGATTCTCCTTGGTGAGGATTGACGCTTTAAAGATAGGTTTTTGCTTGGTCAAAACCATTGTAGGCATCGAAAATTGCCTATAGGTCTTAACAAATTGCTCGGTGTTAAGGAACGATGATGAACATCACTATCCGATTCACAGGAGTTCGATTGATGTCGATGAACGATTGAAGTGAATCGACGAACTACGTGAACTAACGAAGGTACGGGTTAATCAGGAGCCCCACGATGTTTACAAAAAGAACAATACCCTTCGTGTCTCATTGATTCAACAGATGATCTAACCATCAGAGCTGATAGAACTCCTCGTCAGCTTTCCAACGCATTTCGAACCACTCAAATCCGAGTTCGGACGAAGAATTTACAGCGGAAGCGGATGAATACACCTCAATGGAGTGTCTCGGACCAACGAGACACCCTACGGTGTCTCGGCTAAGGCCAAGACACCCTTGGGTGTCTCGGCCCAAACCGAGACACCCTAGGGTGTCTCGGATCAAGTGGAGACACTCTAGGGTGTCTCCAAGTCAGATTTAGGCCTTAAGATCGTTTTAACCGCTGCGCAACCCCTCATGCCTATAAATACAAGCCTTAGGCCTTATTTTTTTGAGATCTGGAATTTTGGAGAATTGGCAAAGCCCTGACAGACTGAAGAGTGATGATCGAGCACTTCAACACAAGAGAGTTCTTCGTCAGATCTACATCACCCGCATCCAATCCTTAGTATTATCCCATTGTGGTAATTCTAAGAAGAGCAATTATCTCGCTTCATCGAGATAAGTGCTTTAGCTTCTAGATCTCCTCACGTATCGACGAAGCTCTGGACCAGATCTGATTGCCAGGTAGTCCACGGATATCAACATCCCTATCACAGGCTAAAGACCCACGCAAGCAAGAGACGACGAACGGATCTTGTGTTATTTTCAAGAAAGTTGTAATCTTTTATTCTTTTGTTATTTGAATTCATTTGTAACGTTTGAAGTTTAATGAAATCAATGACTAAGGCAACTTTTGACGAAAACAAACTGGCGACTATAGTGGGAGCCAACAGCCTCGCTGCCGAGGCTGTCGTGACGCAACCGGCATTCAAGATCCGGGTGAATTAAGAGATCGAATATGAATTCGATCAACATAAGTTCGAAGAGTACCTCTCTTCTTCCTCCTCCAGATCCGCCTCTCCAAACGGGCGTAGGAAGACTTCATCTTCCAAGAGTGCTCGCGGGTCCTCCGGATCGAAGATCCAAAATCCCCTCGCCACCGCTGCACTTACTCCCCGCGACTCTAACGTGGTGGAAGCTGCAGATCCAGATCTCCCTTCCGCCGCAAAGTCAACTGCTAAAGGTGTTCCAACCTTGTCAAAGAGGGTGCGCCAAAGACGGCGTCAACACCTTATGTGACATCTATCCAAGGCCGCAGAATCGATGGACGGGATCCGCTACAATGAGGATCTAAAGTCCAGACAGCGCCAAGAGCAACAACGACGAACAACCAACTCCTCCTCTAAGACAGAAACGAACGAATGGGTTCGTGTCAAGAGGACTCGCTCAACCCTCGAAGAGCGAATTAAGAAATGCCGCGCATTGCTTGCGCATGCCCGAGTCCTTCTGCAGAAAGCGGAAGAGATGCAGAAAGAGGAGACGGTCAAGAAGCCGTCTAGACACAAGCAGGTGTGGGTGCCAAAGGCAAAACCGGCGCCTAAGACAAAAGTGGACGGAGTTGACGTCCACCCTTCTTCAAATCAAGATCCTGTTTCCCCTGCTCCCGCACCTCCGGTAGAGCCAGGTAAGAACGTGGGTCCTCCATGATCCAAAGTTCCTTTGAAAGGTCGCCTCGGTCCTTTACCGGAAAATCGAGGTAAGGCACCTGTCAAGGAGCGATTGGGACCGTTGAAAGGTTCCCAAACAATAGTCCAGACTGGGGGTCGTACCAATCTCCCCAAGAAAGATAACAAAGGGAAAGCCCCTGTTACCGATCACATTGGGTTACGGGTCGAAGTTCAGGAGCCCGTTAGGTTTTCACGCTCGCAGAGGCGTAAACTTGAACGTGCGACTTTTGAAAGTGCTAATAAAGCGTCGTATCCTCAGAGGGAAGCACATTCGTCTAATGATGATAGTGTTATACTTGGGAAGTCATGCCGGCACTCTATGAGTTGCTCTAGTTATCAAATTGACGAGTTGTACTATAGAACCAGGGGTGCGGGTAAGTCTCGAAAGAGACACGCTCAAGACACGGAGTCTCACTGTCCGTGTGCCAACCTAATCAAGGCGGTATTGTAATAGTGCTGCTGTTCTAAAGCCCCAAGGATTGTTTCGGTGTTCGAGAGAATTTCCACTGGAACGTCCGAGACCAAGCCTAGGCGTTTCCGACGAAGAAGAAGGATAGTCGAAGACGGAGAATTTCCGAAGGTCACCACTAATATGACCAGCAAAAGGGCATCGACACGGGATAATCCTGAGTCAATTCCGCCTGTACCCCGGTATCTAACTCGTCTATAGTCTGGAACCATTACACGAGGAACTTATGGTAGGGTTCGGACGAGATTACCGTCAGAAGATGAAGAATCAGATGCCTGCTCTATGATTGCATCGGACAACACGGTATCCAGCGAGGGACAACCCCGCGAGGCACTCATGATAAATGTAGAACAAGTAACCAAGATGCTTGAAGATGCCCTGACTAAGCAGAAAGAAAGTTTCAAGTTTGAGATGGAGATGGCCATGCAGCAGATGAGAGAGATGCATGACCAGCAAATAGCGGCGCTGACAACTCACCAAGGAGAACCCAGTCGTCGCAATAATCCGAATCAAGAGGAGAATGAACGGGAAGAGGATAATGTCAACATAAATATCTCTCCTGTCAACAATAATAACGGAGGCTGTCCCTCAGAGGATAATGCGAAAGAGGACCACGTTACCTCTCCCCAAAACCACTCGAAGACAGATACGAGTGAAGACAAGAAAATGAAGAATTTGGAGAGCAAAATCAACGCGTTGATGAATGCTCAAGAAGTGAAGAGGTCCGGCATACCATGTCCATACCCAAGGGAGTGGGAATTAATTCAATATCCGGCAAAGTTTAATTTAATCAACTTTACGCCATTTGATGGAAAAGGTTCCCCTACCCAACACTTAATATATTTTAAGTCTCACTTAGGAATAATCTCCGGGAATGAACCCTTAATGGTACGGTCATTCGTTGGCACTCTTCACGGAGCAGCCTTCGATTGGTATCGTCGCCTCAAGCCGGGGAGTATCAGCAGTTAGGACGACATGGATGATATGTTTCTAACAAACTTCTTCGACGACGATACAGAGATTTTAATCGGCACACTATTTGATGAGAAACAGAAAAACGGTGAGACGGTCGAAAACTTCGTGAAGAGATTCCGAAACAAAGCAATGAATTGTAGGGATCCGGTCAGCGAAGACTTCATCCTCGAGACTTGTCACAACAACCTTTCATTGGACATCCTCGAAGCTATGGGAATGGCACCGCCAAAGACCTGGAAGGACTTGAAGGTGCGAGGAGAATGAGCCGAGCGATTCCTTAAAAGGAAGAAGGCGGAAAGGGGCCAAATACCAAATAACGCTCCGCAACAGAACTTTGTCCCTAAGGGTAAGGGAAAAACACATGCGAATGCTGTGGACGCGAATCAAACATTTGAGGTGCAAGCGCAACCGCAACAGCAGCAACAAAAGGCGCCTCAACAATCTAGGTGGCAACAACAGCCCCAGAAGCAAAAGGCCTCGGAGCCGAAGTTCCCAAAAGTCTACTCGTTCAAAGAGGATGAAGTTCCCAGCATCTTCAAATACCTTATAGAGAATAACAAGATCAAATTGCCTCCTGTCGAAGATCAGGAAGATGCTAAAAGAATTAGCGATCGAAAATACTGCGCATTTCATAAAGCGGTGCACCATCCTACCAAGGCGTGCTATGCCCTTAAAGATAAGATCCAAGCTCTAATCGATGTCGGGGTCATTACTATGAAGCAACCTAAGGGGAAGAAGGTGGGTGCAAATGCAGTATCGATTAGTTTCGGTTCTGTTCCCTTGAACTGGTTCCAGCATGAGCCGGTAATAAATGCAGCAGTGAAGACCATGAACGATGATCCTCACAAACAGCACCAGAAAGGACTTGTACCGCACACAGCCCCGAATGGTAAGATTCTTTGGGTACATCCAGATTTGATTGAAGATGAACAATGGACTGGAGCCTCTTCCAAGAAAAGGTTAAAAGGAAAAGGTAAGTCTTGTTATGGAGCTTCTGCTATTCCAGGAGAAGACAACGAGGAAATTCCAGCCTTCCCGCTTTCCGAAGATGAACAAGAGGCCTTTGTGACCCGGAGTGGGAATGAATATCACTACAAATATCCAGATGCTTCTGAGCAACTGGCTAAGCAGGGGGCAACCAAAACCGTTCCCTCCAAGATGATAGCAGAGCTGGGAATTGTCGCAACTCCCCCAACACCTGAAGCTACGGAGAAAGTCCAGCAAAAGGAGAAAGGGAAAGAACCTCTACGCCAAGAAGTCCTAAACCCGAGGCAGTCTCGATTCAATCATCTGATTGGAAGAGACAAACCGGGAAGGGCAAGCTCTCCGCCTTATTTTGACATCATGGCGCAGTTAGCTAATATACCATCTAGGATAACCTTGTACGAGTTATTACGTCTTTCAAAGGACACAAGGAAAGCATTGCAGAAAGTTTTGAGTGACTCTGAAGCTTTCTTGGCTCGAATCAAGCCGTCGTCTGAAGAACTGGGGCCATCAGTTCAACACTGTAATCTCGCGACACACCGTTTTCCCTGCATCTCTTTCACCAAAGAAGACATGCAGACGAAGAACTCAAGCCATAACCTGGCTAGAAACCTAACTTGGGCAACTAACCACTACCGTGAGCGAGAGAGAGAAAGAAAAATTTCCAAGTTAACATGTTGCTAACCCTAAAGACAATGGATCCAGTTTAACCCAACCAGCCCATATGAATGCATTTCACACTTTAAGATCAGGAAAACAGATAGACAACCAAGTTAGAATGCTACCTGAACAAACCCCTTCTCCCATCTAACACACTCCTTATGATGGAGTAATTCCTTCCGATGACCAAGAAACTAAACATGAGATTGAGCCTGATCGAGATAGGTATAGGCCTATTGCCCCATTTCCAGACAAACTCAAACCTAAGAAAAACTCCCCACAAGTTGAGAAAATCCTAGAAACTTTTAAACAGGTCAAGATCAACATCCCTCTTTTAGACGCAATTGAACAAATCCATTCTTATGCAATGTTCTTGAAAGACTTATGCACTAAGAAAAGAACCACTAATGTCCCCAAGAAAGTCTTCTTAGCTGCCAACCTCAATAAAATTTTTTTGAAACCCATGCCGTTAAAGTATAAGGACCCTGCTTGTCCCACAATTCTATGCGTCATAGGTAATACTCACATTGATAAGGCACTTCTAGACTTGGGAGCCAGCGTCAACCTTCTTCCTTATTCAGTCTATCAAACGCTAGGTATAGGAGAACTTAAACCGACCAGATGCACTCTACAATTAGCTGATAGATCCGTGAAAATTCCCAAAGGAGAGGTAGAGGATGTTTTGATCAAAGTTAGAGAGTTCATTTTTCCTATTGATTTTATTGTCTTAGAAACGCAACCCGTTTCCAATCTCAAAATTCAAATCTCAGTTATTCTAGGAAGACTGTTCTTAGCCACCTCAAATGCTTTGATCAATTGTAGGGTGGGTCATACGAAACTATCTTTTGGGAACATGACTGTTGACCTCAATTTCTTCAACATAGGAAGACAGCCTAGTGATCCATCTGATCAACCCATGGAAGTGAACTTCATTCAGGGAATATCAAGTGAGCAAGATGTTTTCGTCAGAAATCGTTTTCATTGCAGAATCCATGAAACTTCAATCGTTTTACAATGAATTACACAAAAAAATAAATAAAATTATAATTTCTTAGACAATAACACAGGAATCGTTTATCAACTTCTGCTTTTGTGGGGACTTTGCCTGTGACGGGAGTGCGTTAGCTCGTGGACCACAAATTCACAGATTCTGATTGAATTGTGAAGGCTTTGGGTATTCTTTCTTCGTTTAGAAGTAAGAATGAAATCAGTGAATATCTTATCAAAGTAAGATGAACAT
>NC_033799.1:48369472-48400955 GCF_001876935.1 Asparagus officinalis
TGTTGGACCCTAGAGGGGGGGGTGATTAGGGTCAAGAGGCTCTAATATGCAATAAAAATTAAACACAAGCAAACCACAAAACAATAATGCAATTAAAGTAAAAGAGATAGGGTTAGGAATCGTTATCCTTGACGCGCGATGTGTTAACGAGGTTCGGCCTGCTGACCTACGTCCCCGCTCCCCACTCTCGAGGAGAAATCCACTACACACCCGGTTTGAAAGCCGGAACTTCGTCTACACAGCGATCCCACACGATATCTCTCACTACACAGTTTGATCTCAACAGATCACACTCCCTCACAGTTGATCTACACAAGATCTCACTCACATAGCAGAAGAAAAGATGCAAGACTCTCTCTTTACACAGCACCTATGGCAAAGAGAAAGAGTACTGAAGCTGGGAAGTGAAACACACACAAAAACAGAGAGAAAACACAGAAACCAGACTATGAAAATTTTTCTCAGGAAACAGCGTCTCTCTGGTTTTTGCAAAGGTTAGGGCAGCTGGAAGAAGAAGAAGTCTAGAGTTTTTATAGAAGAGATTAATCAATTTAAAAACAAAACCCAAATTTCCCAATTAAGAAAATAATCTCCTTTTCAGACCCTTACCTCAGACTGTGCCAAACACAGTTAAGTGAAAGCACAGTGTTCTAGGAAAATGACCATTTGAAAAAAAAGTCACGGCTGACCAAAAAAAAATTTCGGTTGACCGAAGGGATTTTTGGTCGACCGAAAAAATGCTTCGGTCGACCGACCGAAAATCCGGTCGACCGCGAACAACTTTGAAAACCCAGAAAACAAGTAGAGTCATCATCGGTCGACCGGCACGGTCGACTGATATAGAAATCAAGATTTCGGTCGACCACATCAGTCGACCGACAACCTCTCTAGAAACCACTGACGAATGACCATGGGAGCAGTCGACCGGCCCGGTCGACCGCTTTCTGATAAATTGCAGAAACTGATTTTTGACCCAACTTAAAATATTTGTAAAATATTTATTTGACCTCTGAAAATTATGAAACTTTGTAAAGTGTTTTTAATACTAAACACAAATTGTTTGGAAAAAGAATTTTGCAGATAGGTCCTCATACTTGTGATAAATAGTATTTTGTGAAAAGCGCTTAAAAACATAAGTATGAAAACGTGTGTGTGATTCCCAATAGCTTCAAGTAAAATCAGTAACTATTTGCCTACATTCTAGCACTAGAGAGAAAATGAAAACTAACTAATATCCTCACATAGAATAAAGTTCTTGAGTCTTGATAGCTTTAAGTTTGATGAAGCTTCTTTATGAATTTGTTGTTCTTGAAATAACATTGCTTCATCATTATGCCTCCTCCTCCTTTGGATATCGTTGTTGTAGCATATATTCCATCCATCCTCCATAAATGGCACTAACGAGCTTGATAAATGAATTTACTACATTTGCACTTAATAAGCCATTACTACAGATAATAGTGGTTGTAAAAACATCATCAAAACATAAGGGCTAACAATCTCCCCCTTTTTGATGATGACAACCAACTATTATATAAGAGCAAAAATAAAATAGCTTATAGATAGGTGCTCCCCCTATCTATGAGCTCCCCCTAAGTATATGCAACAAATGAGGAGATTTCTCTTCCCCTTTGTCACCATCAAAAATAGGGTAAAGAGAAATATAACATGCAACTAAACAAGCAAGCAATGTAGAACTTTCACATAGTGCATAAGCCCAAACCATTTCTTATGCGATAAAAATTATCCTCTCCAAGAGGCTTAGTAAATATATCCGCTAGTTGAGATTTTGTGTTAACAAATACTAAGGATACATTTTGTCTCTCTACATGATCGCGTAAAAAATAATGGCGCACATCAATATGCTTAGTTCTAGAATGCAAAACCGAATTTTTGGAAATATTTATGGCACTTGTGTTATCACAAAAGATTTTAATATTTTGAAAATTCAAATCATAGTCAACTAAGCTTTGTTTCATCCATAAAACATGAGCACAACATAAGCCGGTGGCAATGTATTCTGCTTCCGTAGTGGACAATGCAACACAATTTTGTTTCTTGGAAGCCCAAGAAACAAGTGAATTTCCTAAGAATTGGCATGTTCCACTAGTACTCTTGCGATCTATCTTACATCCGGCAAAGTCGGCATCACAAAAACCATATAAATCAAAAGAGGTGCTTCTTGGATAAAATAAACCAAGGTTAAAAGTTCCATTAACAAACTTAATGATCCTTTTAACCACAATTAAATGAGATGCTTTTGGAGATGCTTGAAAACGTGCACATGCACACACACTAAACATGATGTCGGGTCTACTAGCGGTGAGATAAAGAAGACTACCTATCATACCTTGGTATAGTTTTTGGTCCACATCTTCACCACTCTCATCTGCATCAAGCTTAACACTAGTACTCATGGGAGTAGGCGCATGCTTAGAATTCTCCAAATTGATTTTTTTCACCAATTCCTTCACATACTTGCTTTGTGAAATGAAGATCCCATCCTTAGTTTACTTGACTTGGATCCCAAAAAAGAATGTAAGCTCTCCATCATACTCATCTCAAAGTGATCTTGCATGACTTTAGAAAATTCATTACACAAGGATTCATTAGTAGCACCAAAAATAATATCATCCACATATATTTGAACTAAAATGAAATCATTTTTCCTTTTTCTCACAAAAAGAGTGTTATCAATAGATCCTTTTGAAAAACCATTTTCAATAAGAAAACTAGAGAGGCGAGCATACCAAGCTCTAGGAGCTTGTTTCAACCCATATAAAGCTTTTTATACCCGATAAACATGATTAGAAAAAGCATGATCTATAAAACCGGGGGGTTGCTCAACATATACTTCCTCTTCTATAAAACCATTTAAGAAGGCACTTTTAACATCTATTTGAAATAGTTTGAAATTGTTAAAGCTAGCAAATGCCAAAAACATCCTAATAGATTCTAACCTTGCAACCGGTGCAAAGGTTTCATCATAGTCTATGCCCTCCTCTTGATTGTATCCTTGGGCAACCAAACGATCTTTATTTCTAGTTACAATGCCATGTTCATCAAGTTTGTTTCTAAAAACTCATTTAGTACCAATAACACTAGCATTGTTAAGTCTAGGAACTAACTTCCAAACTTTATTTCTTTGAAAATTGTTTAATTCTTCATGCATAGCCAAAACCCAAAATTCATCATTTAAAGCATCATTAACCTTTTTAGGTTCTAGTTGAGATAAAAATGCAACATTACCACACTCACTCAAGGCTTTTGAACGAGTAATAACTCCTTTTAAAGGGCTCCTAATGATTTGTTCCTTTGGATGGTTTGATGTGAATTTCCAAGCTTTAGGAGGTTCAACTTGTTCTTGAGCATTGGTGCTATCTACATCCTTTTGAGCTTCTATAGAGGGAGTATTATTGATTTGCAAAAAGTCCAATCCTCCCTCAATATCATCATCATCATCTTTCCTAGGCAAAACAACTTGAGAGCCAACATTAGTCTCATCAAAAGTAACTTTTATAGATTCTTCAACAACGAGGCTTCGTTTATTGAAGACCCTATAAGCCTTACTTAGAGGTGCATAACCCAAGAAAATACCAACATCAATTTTGGAATCAAATTTATCATGGTGATCTTTTGTATTTAAAATAAAACATTTGCAACCAAAGACACGAAAATAACCAATGAAAGGAGTTTTTCCATAAAAAAGTTCATAAGGAGTTTTCTTAAGCTTTGGTCTAATCAAAACACGATTTAAAACATGGCAAGTCGTATTGACGGCTTCCGCCCAAAAATATTTTTGCAAATCAAATGAATTAAGCATAGTGCGTGCCATCTCTTGTATGGTGTGATTTTTCCGTTCAACAACACTATTTTGTTGTAGTGTTCTAGGAGCGGAAAACATATGAGTTATACCATGATGAGCACAAAAATCATAGAAAATTTTATTTTAAAATTCACCACCATGATCACTTCTTATTTTAACAACTTTCAAATCTTTTTCATTTTTAATTCTTTTGACATGATTAGCAAATTCTTCAAAACAATCATTTTTCTTTGCAAGAAATATGTTCCATGTAAAACGAGAAAAATCATCAATAATCACAAAAACATAGTGTTTGCCTCCAAGAGAGGTAACACGCATAGGACCAAATAAATCAAGATGAAGTAATTGCAAGGGTTTAGAAGTCGATACCTCATGGATGGATTTGAAAGAAGATTTTATTTGTTTACCTTTAGCACAATCCTCACAAATTGTATCTTTTATGAAGTGCAAGCTAGGTATCCATTTTACAAGATTCTTCTTAGACAATTTTAATATTAACTCCATATTTGCATGTCCAAGTCTCTTATGCCAAATCCAAGGATTTTCATCAATAGCCGCAAGGCACTTCACATCTTGATTTACTAGTTCATTCATCTCAAAAATGTATACATTAGATTTGCGATTAGCAATAAAAACAATTTTTCCATCCATACTAATGATGCATTTATTCAGTTTAAAAGAAATATCAAAACCTTTATCACTCAATTGGCTAATGATAAGAAGATTATGATTCAAACAATTTACTAAATAAACATCTTCTATAATGGGTAAGGGTTTCTTACTAATAGAACTGATACCAATGATTTTACCTTTCTCACCTCCACCGAAGGAGACATTGCCTCCTTCAATCCTTGATAGGGTTGCAAATAACTCTTTGTTGCTCATCATTTGGTGTGAGCAACCATTATCAAGGTACCACATCTCCTTACGTCGTTGCCGTGACGTTCCCTACAAAAGAAAAAGATGAAGGTGTATATCAAGGTACCACATCTCCTTACGTCGTTGCCGTGACGTTCCCTACAAAAGAAAAAGATGAAGGTGTAGTAGCTTTAGGTACCCATGTCTTGGGTCCTTGGTGGTTAGTAGTCTTAGTACCTTTGGGTACCCATATCATTCCATAAAAATTATGGTTATCTTTAATTCTACAATGAGTAGAAATGTGTCCATGTCTAATACAATAAGTGCATGCAAAATTTCTTTTGTATGTACGGATGTTTGAACCATGAAATCTATTTCTATCATGGTGATTATAGTTGGCATAAGCATGATTGGGTTTAGTCCTACAACCCTCAATTTCTAATCTTTCAATCTTTGATCTTAATTGCTTATTCTCGAAATCGAGATCTCCTAGCAATTCATCTTTTAGAGCAAGAGAGGTTGTTAGTTGTTCTAGCTTAATATCATAAGAGAATTGCAATTTCTTAAAAGAAGAATATTCTTTAGACATTCTTTTAAATTCAAAGTTCAATTCTTCTAAAACCATAGCTATGTCACATTGCATATAGAAAGATTCACTTTCGGCCGCGGATATTACCTCATGTTAATTTGCCATGAAACAAACATTTGGGTCATGAAGAGCAAGTTTGGCTCCTTCTTCATCACTATCCGAGTCACTTAGTTCGGATTCTTCCCATCCGGCATACATAGCCTTCTTCTTCTTGTACTTCATGTATTTTTCCTTGAGCTTGGGGCAATCCTTAGCGATGTGACCCGATTCATTGCATTCAAAACATTTACCTACACGAGAGGAAAACTTGTTGTTAGATCGGGGGTTAAATTTTTTGTTCATTTTTATGAGTCTAGAGATTCTTCTAGAGAGATGAGCCACTTCTCTAGAAAAATTAACTTCACTCTCCGATGATGAAGATGAGTTGTCACTAGCTCCTTTGAGAGCTATGGTCTTCAACTTTGGTGACGGCTCCTCAACTTCACGTGATGGCACTTCATCCTTCTCCTTCCCCTTGAGCTTATTCTCATGCACTTTGAGCTTTCCGATGAGGCTATCAAGAGCTAAGGTAATGAGGTCATGAGCTTCCTCAATGGCCGTAGCTTTGGGCTCCCATGCCAGAGTAAAGGAGCGAAGTATCTTGTAGTTCATCTCTTGAATGGATAATTGCTTATCAAGACCATGTAATTCATTGATGATATTAGTGAAACGGGAAAACATAGCATCAATGGATTCATTAGGAAGCATTTTAAATAGCTCATAATCATGCATAAGCCCACTAATCTTAGATTCCTTAACTTGGGGGTTCCTTCATGTGTGATATATAATTTTATCCAAATTTCGTATGCGGTTGCACACGTGGAAACTCTATTGTATTCGTTGGGGAAAAGACCACAAATTAAGGCATTCATGGCCTTAGCATTGAGATTGGCTAGGTGCCTTTCATCATCGGTCATATTCCCGACTTTGGACTTCTCTACATATTTCTTTTCTATGAGCTCTAGGATGTCAAGATCAATGCAACGAAGGTAAATTCTCATCCTAGATTTCCAATAAGCAAAATTGGTCCTGGTGAAGAGAGGTGGTCTAGTGGTGGATTGTCCTTCTAACATATGCATATTCAAAGAGGCCTCCATTAGATCTTTTCTCTAAGGTAGTTAAACCAAAAATTAATATAGAGACCAAGCTCTAATACCAATTGTTGGACCCTAGAGGAGGGGGTGATTAGGATCAAGAGGATCTAATATGCAATAAAAATTAAACACAAGCAAACCAGAAAACAGTAATGCAATTAAAGTAAAAGAGATAGGGTTAGGAATCGTTATCCTTGATGCGCGATGTGTTAATGAGGTTCGGCCCGCTGACCTACGTCCCCGCTCCCCACTTTCGAGGAGAAATCCACTACGCACCCGGTTTGGAAGCCGGAACTTCGTCTACACAGCGATCTCACACGATCTCTCTCACTACACAGTTTAATCTCAACAGATCACACTCCCTCACAGTTGATCTACACAAGATCTCACTCACACAGCAGAAGAAAAGATGCAAGACTCTCTCTTTATACAGCCTCTATGGCAAAGAGAAAGAGTACTGAAGCTGGGAAGTGAAACACACACAAAAACAGAGAAAAAACACAGAAACCAGACTTTGAAAGTTTTTCTCAGGAAACAGCGTCTCTCTGGTTTTTGCAAAGGTTAGGACAGCTGGAAGAAGAAGAAGTCTAGAGTTTTTATAGAAGAGATTAATCAATTTAAAAACAAAACCCAATCTTCCCAATTAAGAAAATAATCTCCTTTTCAGACCCTTACCTCAGACTGTGCCAAACACAGTTAAGTGAAAGCACAGTGTTCTAGGCAAATGACCGTTTGAAAAAAAGTCACGGCTGACCAAAGAAAAATTTTGGTTGACCGAAGGGATTTTCGGTCGACCGAAAAAATGCTTCGATCGACCGATCGAAAATCCGGTCGACCACGAACAACTTTGAAAACCCAGAAAACAAGCAGAGCCATCATCGGTCGACCGGCGCGGTCGACCGATATAGAAATCGAGATTTCGGTCGACCGCAGCGGTCGACCGACGACCTCTCTGGAAACCACTGACGAATGACCATGGGAGTGGTCGACCAGCCCGGTCGACCGCTTTCTGATAAATTGCAGAAACTGATTTTTGACCCAACTTAAAATATTTACAAAATATTTATTTGATCTCTGAAAATTATGAAACTTTGTAAAGTGTTTTTAATAATAAAAACAAACTGTTTGGAAAAAGAATTTTGTAGATAAGTCCTCATACTTGTGATAAATAGTATTTTGTGAAAAGCGCTTAAAAACATAAGTATGAAAACGTGTGTGTGATTCCCAATAGCTTCAAGTAAAATCAGTAACTCTTCACCTACATTCTAGCACTAGAGAGAAAATGAAAACTAGCTAATATCCTCACATAGAATACAGTTCTTGAGTCTTGATAGCTTTAAGTTTGATGAAGCTTCTTTATGAATTTGTTGTTCTAGAAAAAACATTGCTTCATCATTATGTCTCCTCCTCCTTTGGATATCGTCGTTGCAGCATATATTCCATCCATCCTCCATAAATGGTACTAACGAGCTTGATAAATGAATTTACTACATTTACACTCAATAAGCCATTAGTACCGATAATGGTGGTTGTAAAAACATCATCAAAACATAAGGGCTAACAGAACACTCTTCTCAAGATCAAGTCAAGACTTAAATCTCAAGGAATCGCCAAAAAGTTCAAGTTTTCTGCTCTATCTGCTCTCTGTGCTCGGTGTCTGTCAGTCAACACTGTCTCGATCTTTTCGAGACAGCATAAGGCTATTTCTTGTGATCTTTAGTTGATCTTCTCTTTGCCTTGAGCTGTATTTGGATATCTATCTGTATTTTTATACGCCTACAGATACCCCCTCAAAAGTATTTCAGACTCATTCCTTTATAGAGGAGTCTGGGATACTTTAGATAAGATAGGTCTTATTTGCAACCCCTTCAATACTTGGTTGAGTAGATCGTGTAGAAAGACCCGTAAATGGCTTCAACTCTTGACCTCTTCATCTTTTAGTCTATTCAGTGCTTTGTAGAACAGCTAAGATTCTTCCGGTACTACGTTTATCGCTTGATCATTGTCGAGATCTTGAACTGAAGCTGGAATTTTGACTTGTGAATTCAGCTTTTGTTGCCAAATTGATATTGGATTGATTACCAATGCATCAGTCTTCATAAGAACACAGTTTATACTCATGTACTCTTCGGAGTTTTTGGGAAATAGTTTAACCTCGTATACCCATTGGGAGGTTCAAGGAGATGCAGTTTATATTCATATACTCATTGGAGTATTCGCATGTGTTGTACATGGGTTGAGGTTGAAAGCATCACCAAATTGCATAGTCTGCCCGAGACAGTCAACACTGTCTCGCTCAGTGAGACAGTTTAGACTGTCTCGCATTGCGAGGCAGCGTAGGATGTCTCGCGCTATGAGACAGCATAGGATGTCTCGCATGGCGAGACAGTAAAGACCGGTACTCGCTATCCGAGACAGTGAAGACTGTCTCGGTCATTCGAGTCGGGGGTATAAAACCCTGACTTAGGGTTTTCCGAGTGCTTTTCACGTTGGATTCTAAGCGACTCTTGGGCGATCTTCTGACGATTTTCACAAGTTTTTGGCCTCCTTCTTCCTTTCTTTGTTCTTGATTTGGGTAGGGCTCTTATTTGGGGGAGATCTCACTCGAAGTTGGGTTTCTTCAGGTATGTTCTCTTTGTAATTTGTTCTAAAATTTCAACTTTCTTTGCTTCTTCTCAATGCATGCAGTCTTTTGGACTTATTTGGTGATATCTTTGTCGATTCTAACCCCGAAAACCCTAACTTTCATGTAGGATTTCGACGGGGTTATATTTTCATCATGTCGCCGAGGAGATCTAGAGTTTCTCGAGGCCGCTCAACTTCCCAGACTGCTGAGAGGGTTGATCCTGCTGCCACTTCTTATTGGGGTACATTCCTTTCACTCTTTTATGAACTTAAGTATCGCATCTTGTCAACTTTACATGTATTTTATTTGTTTTCACATATAAACCCTCGTTTGTCATCCTTTGAGATGCATTCAGGAAGAGCTGGTATCCTCCTTTGAGGGGATCGATGCTGGAAAGTTGACAAGACACACTTCAGAGTATACATGGGCGATTTCATATTATCCCACGTCTTTTGAAAGGCTCCGATATGCCGTTATAATGCTCATGCATAGCAACGCATATCCATTTTATACGTGTGGTAAATGAAATCGTCACACCTGTTACGAGATGGTGATTCTATCTTATGGAATAAGATATACCACCTTCTCTACAATTTTAGGACTATTCTTATACAATTTATGTGTATTTTTTTTTGCCAGTCCACTTTCCTTCTGTAACTTTCCCTGCTAGTGAAGTCACGGGTCAAAGTAGCGTCACCCGTTCTTATTATGAGGGAATTCTGTTAGTAGAGTCTGCTCCTCAGTTTAACTTGGATTATATTAAGGAAACAACAGAGATTCTACGACGAGGTGATTGTCGTGTTCTGTTACGGTTGATCACGGACGCGGCTTTAATTTTGACACAGGACTCAAACCAGTGTGTGAGGAAGCTAGATTTCCTGTTTGGCGATTCTATGAAAGACCCAGAGATTATTTCTTGCACAGTGGTTGCATGGGAGTGAGTCGACATTCTTGTATCTACCTTGGATTCCTCGGGATCATTCCCTTTTGAAGTTCAGAAATCTGTGAGTCGATCGGGAGATGTTTTGGAGATTGACGGAAAACCACGAGCGTGTTCATTTTGGTTTTATTGGTAGGGAGGCCACCCCAGGTTCTAGCGACAGAGCTTTTGTGCGAGGACTTCACCCCAGTGTCTTAGGTCAAGATAACCTACCTCAAAATGAAACGGCGACGCAGGCAAACACTGTAAAGAATAGGTTAGCTGCATTAGGAAGAGAATTCCCCCATTAAGAACTTTAGATGTTATGGATGGGTTCACTATTTTGGAGACAAGTGGTGGACAAGAATGACTCGATACGTATTGAACCGTAGGGGGAGAGAATTAGCAGAACTAGGGCTATCAGTTCCTATTCGTGCCAGTATGTACGGTCTACAGATCAGTGTGGACCATTTCTTTGCTTTGTTCAAGATTTACAATCCCGACACTAATACTTTCTTCACCATGAACGGGGAGCTTGGACTGCCATTACATGAGATGATGAAGGTATCAGGACTGCCTATGGGTGATGTTCTGTAACAAGAATTGTTCCCAACGGTCAGTCAGTTAAACAGGATGAAGGATCGGTCAGCCGTGATCTATGATACTTTATGGGAGCTGACATGCCATTACCATATAGCTATGGCCAAAATGGAGACTAAAGCTAAGAAGAGATCTCCCCAGATTAGCTTGAAGCAGCTCATGGATTACCTGTTTAAGAATCTTGAGAGTCGTTTAGACGCTGTGTGTGAACTATCTCCCTTGACCCCGAATGAAATCAACCGATTGTTGGAGAGAACAAATGCACAGTCCTACACTTCCCATTCAGAAGACGTCTTTCCTCATGGTACCAAATTCCGTTCTTATTTGTCGCAGACTTGCATCACGATCAATCCAACCACTCTACTAGCCGGCTTTCTGGCCATATGTCTAAAGAGGTGTGTCGTCCCCCACCAACCCTCCGATGTGATGCCGATTGAAGTGTTATATCCGACCACTCAATTAGCTACAGGTCATAGGTTGTCCTTGCTTCCTGCAATGATAGCTGATATTCACAGTGGATTACGATAGTTGGCCCTCGTGTTCACTCAAGAGGGGAAGAAGCCATCTGTTGGGATATCTGTACCGAAGTTGGAATTACCATACACTTATTTGATGACCTGGTTGGTGCTTCACCGGTCAGATTTAATGTAGGCTCCTGAGACGGTGGATCCAAGCCTTCCTCTACTGCAGACTCTTGAAGGTTGTAAGTGGGTCAAACATCGGTGTCTGGATATATCTAGGCAATTTAAAGTCCACAAATGTTAGGAGTTCTTTCCTTGTTTCCCTCAATTCTCAGGGACTTACAATATGACTTTATTAGATACTGAAGAACCAAAACAGAACCGCATGGTTTTGGACGTCGGCTGCTTCAGATGGCTGATGAACATCCGACCTGGTTATCTGGTATTTCGGGTGAAGGATATCTGCCATATCGAGCCTTACTTTCCATGCTGGTTTGCTCGTCAATTCGGCTATGATCAACTGTATGTCGGCAACCCGAACCGTCAACGTAGAGTTCGAGGTGAACTTATAGATGGGGCGAGAGCCTGGTTTTGGAGCATTATCGATTGCATGAATGCTGAGTTTGATCTCCCTTTGGAGACGCCTCCTCTGCAAATGACCTTCCTTTACTGTAAGTGGATGATAGCTGCCAATGTCATCACTCGAAAGAGGAGTATATCTGAATTAGAGGAAGAAATAGCTTCTTGATAAACACGTAAAATATGTATTATCTTAGTGTGTTTCAAGCATGATTTACTAATTTTTAATGCATATTTCGTGTTTAGATCAAGGATACTGCTGTTGTTTGTATTCTTATATGTAGGTATTGGCTCAAGATTGAAAGATTCAATGATCGTTGGAAGTTGAACAAGAGTTTGAAGCAATAACAAGATTTCGAATGCCTGGTTCGTGAAGAAAACTGATGCACAAGTATGAAGAACTGGAACTTCGACCATGATGCAATTTGAATTCCGAAAAACTCAAGAGAGAAAGTTGTAGACCTTTTCAACAGTTTTCTAATGCAACTTGAATCACCTCATTCCGAAGTAGGACGCAAAAGTTATAGCCAAAATACCAAAAACTGGACAAACAAGCACAAAATCAGCAAAATAGAGCCTACCACACCCTGGGTGTGGTGCGCACCACACCTAGGGCACGGGTCTTATCTTTGTCCAGATTTTTTTGGGGACATATAAATAGATATTTTGGCTTAGGGTTTAGGTATCTTTTGTTATGTTCTCTTAGCCGTCAATTAGCAACTATTTTGGAGTTCAAGTATTGAAGGAAGACACTAATTTCTTGTATAAGATTGGATTGCAAGTTTTGATTTTGAAGATTACAATTGAAAGATGGGTTAACTCTTTCCTCTCTTTGATTTATTTCTTCTTATGATTGATTTGCATAATTATTTGATGTATTCTCTTATCCCAATCATGTGTGAGTAGATTTCTTTGTCTAGGATTGGGAAAGAACCAAACTTTTTGGTGATTGATGATGAATTAATATAGGTTCTTGGTGAAAGTTTAAAATTTTAAACTTGTTTTCTAGTGTTTTAATTTTGTTGATTCGCTTGATCACCGTATTAGCAATCATAGGTTATTAATTGAAGGACTGAATAGGGAAGATTAATACCGGACCTCTAGAAATTAAGCAGGGAATTCGAACCACAAAAGTAGGCTAGATTCCTTGGGGATTTGATTTGGATTAGCATAAAACTTAATGGGTTTAATTTAATCTTGATTCCACGAAAGTAGGTTAATTGAGATTAATTAGGCACGATGTTTAGACCTTGAAAGAGGCTTTAGGTTAATTTAGGCTAATTCACCCCTTTTAGTTTAAACCAACACCGATAACTAAAATAATTCATCATTGAGCATCGAAGTTGTGGTGAAAACCCAATCCTGGCCCTTCATTATATTGAATTCCACCTGATTAGCTATTTATTTTATTTCTTTTAATCTCTTCTATTTTACTTATTAGTTTAACTAGCCAAATAACGTGAAATTTGGTAATTAATACCCTAGTCCCTTTGGGATCGACCTTGATAGCTACAACGAGTCTGTGCGCTTGCGGATTTTGCCTACCACTTCTCGGCGTGCAACAGAAATAGTCCATGAAACTATGCTTTCAAATCGAGGGAAAGAAGCCGTCAATTCTTCCAGAAAGGGGAAAGAATCTTCCCGTCCAGCTGATAGTGAAGAAGAGTTTGGGACTGATGAGACCAAAACTTCCAAGGGGGCGGATGAGACTGGATCAAGTTTTGAAAAAATAGAAGAAGAAGTTGGCGAGAAAAATGAAGAAGAAACAATCGGTCTCCCGGATTCTTTCTTCGAAAGAGGATATGTAAACCCTTCCGTTGCTCACAGGGCTTACCATGCTGATCCAGCTCGACCACAGGATGCTCCGAAAAGGAGGAGGTGAGGATCATTATGACACATCCCAATCGGATGACGGTAGAAGTCCTTAGTGGAGAGGAAGGGGAAGAAGAAGATACAATGCCTCTTGCTCATAGGCAAAGATCTCAATCTTCAACTCAAGCTCAAACTCAAATTCCTCCAAGAACTGAGTTGCGCACTAAGTATCGCCATGAAAAATCTGGGGTTCAAGGTGAAGCGCGTCCACTGAAAACAAGAAAGAAGGTCGCATCTCGACCACGTATTCCCCTTCCTGCTTTAGAGGAAACATCTGCTCACAGTGTTCCTTCAGATCAACAAAGTAACATTTCATCTTTCTTTTCATTTTACTATTCTCATATTCTTTAGCACTTGAACTTATCTCGCACTCAATTTCTGTAGGGAGTCAAGAAGAAGGAGAATTTTAGACTGACACTGTTTCTCCTGGTGGTGTGGGAACTGAGGAACCCAGCTTCTTTCAATAAATGCATAATGCGCTTGATGACGAAACTGCTGGTGTTCAAACAACTTTTGACGTTGATCCATCGGCTTCAATCGCAGATACGGGTATTTCTCTATTCGAAGGGCAATTTCGAAAGATGAATGAGTCAGAATGTGTACCTCTTCTAATGACCTGTGAACTTTACCTCCTCTTAGTTAAACTAAAAGAAGCGGGTACAAGTAGCGGAGCCCTCGAATCCATCCCGGTCAATGAAGGTAAAATTAATCTCCTTTTTTGTGTAGGTTCATATAAGTATATATGTTATTTATAATCTAGCACATTCTGTAGATGCCACAATTAATGAACCAGCTGAAGGAGGAACCACTCATGCTACCGAGGTCGAGGATCTTAACGACCACAACCTCGATCTTGATCTCTCAGAAAATAACCATCAGTATATCTCCGATTTATTATTGGGGAAAACTCCTGGTGCAGCCACAAGACCAACCGTTGGAGTTGGTTCAACTGAAGCGGGTTCTTTTGAAGGTAAGGCTTTTATTCTATAATCTCTATTGTTTCTTTGTCATTTAACTTTGAATAATCATATAAATGTTCGAATTATAGGACCAGTTGCTGAAACTGATGCTGCTATAATTGTTGGAACGTCTGATCAACCCGAGGGTCGTGACTTCTTATCGTCGGTAGGAATTGAAGTCAACATTCAATCATCGATTCCTGATTCTCAACCTCTCACTCCTTTAGACCCAATGATGATAGAAGTTACCGTCACCCCCTAAATTAGTCCCATCGCAACAAAAGCGAGACCAACAGAAGAAGTTGGTACGTCAACAGCTGTTGCATCTAGAGTTGGTGAGTTTTATCAATTGTTTATTTTAAAATTCTGATCAATATTCCAGCATACTCATTGTATTTTTTTTCTTTCTTGCATAATCTTTAGTCCTTCCCCCTAGAAACTTCATAGATTCAGATCCGACCTTGACAAAAGTCCTGACTGTACTTCCAACTAATGTAGCGGGTACATCGATGGCTGCTACTCTTGAGTCAACTTTAGCTGCTCAAGAAGCCGGATTGACATCCTTGGGGCGAGAAAGCCATACTGAAGGCTCTACTGTTAAACTAGGTACACTTCAGTTCACCATTGCTCTTGGATTTTAAGTTTCGAACATTAATTCAAATATTCGTTCGAGCACTTATTTCCTTTCCTCTTACTGTAGTACCTCCTTCATCATTACTTGAGTCTATCAAAGTTTTGAAGTCCGATGAGGATCCGGATAAGGTTTTTATCTGTTCAGACATCCAAAGTTTTTTTTATTTCCTGAACCTCATGATTAATTGAATTCTTCATCAAGGGTCATCCTTTGACAGTTTAGGAGTTCACTTGATCACCATGTAGTTGGAATTAGGGAAGATGGATATCCTGAGTTGGCTGATTCTATTGAAGTGTACTTAGTTCAGCTAAAACAACAAGTTGAATAGCTGAGGGATCTTAAGATCAGCGGCATTTCTTCTTATGTATCAACTCAACTAGATCTCAAACTACAAGAGTGGCATGCTTCACAAAAATTGGCAAAGCTCGAGCTTCAAAAGTTGAGAAATCGGGTAACCCAGATGAGATTAAGCATCACCAAGAAAGTGCAGGCTAAGGTTGATTTACTTCAATCCTTGGAACTACGTCAAGCTCATATATCCCGCTTGGAAAGGGAGCTTGTAGAAGCTAAGGACCCTGAGAGTATCTTATATCTTGATTTGGTTGAAGATGAGCGTGTTGAAACGGTCTTATTTCAATAGCTGGAACTTCAGGATAAAAGGCTTACAGAGACGGAATAAGAAGTCCTTCAAGCTCGGAACACCAACGAAGAATCCTTAAGAGCTAACTTGAAAGCTGAATTTGAACAAACTTATACATAAACGATCTCAAAACTTAAAGGGAAAATTTCTAATTACAAGTTATGTTTAGATTAAAAGAAAACTTTTCTCTTGTAATGTCACTTTTCCCGTATTAAAAGTTCTTATGAATAAAGTGAACTCTTTTGCTTATTGAAATTTTATTATGATTACTCATTCTTGTTTAGAATAAAAAAACATAATACTCGTAGGATTTTTGGCAAACCCTCATCCATCAACGGATTTGATATGTCTTTACCGACTACCGTTTGAGTCGGGCCAGTATATGAATTATATAAGTCCGTTTCACATCTAATGTTAGGCTAAAAGAATTAAAATATCTTAGGCATTAGATTACAATGTTGAATATGTAGGCTACATGTGTTAGATGTAGGCTTATCTCTAATAAGGAATCGAGATAACATCCCGTATGCGTGAACGACATGGATTTTAAAATATAAGCAGGTTATATTTCCTTGGTAGGAAAATGAACTCAAAATCGGAGAGGAAGAATTTTATATTCTATCTCCTGACCTCTTATTTATTGGTAGAGATGAACCCAGAATCGGAGAGGAAGAATTTTATATTCTATCTCCTGGTCTCTTGTTTGTTGGTAAAGATGAACCCAAAATCGGAGAGAAAAAATTTTATATTCTATCTCCTTGTGCAAAAGAAACTAAAAGTGGGATTTCCACTTAGAGAATCTGGATGGGTTTGAATAATCCTAACTGTCATAAGGTTTGATTACTCAACTTGAAAGCGGACCTCTCGTTCGTGGAACGAATCGAGAGGAGGTTTTGGTTACGGTCCTAACTGTAGGAAGATTTAACCAAGTGGGAATTAAGACAATTCTACCTTTAAAAGGCTAAATTGTTCAAATGGAATTGAGGCCCTCTCATTTATCGAAAAGGAATTTCAGTTTTGAAGGTGAACCTCTCGTTCATGAAAGAAATCGAGAGGGGATTTTGGCTTTGATCCTAACTGTATGAAGGTTTGGCCAAATAAGAAATAGGAGCGGGTTACAAATAACAATAAAAATGTTGACTTGTTCACATCGCTCGATATGGGTTTTCAGTGTCAAGTAACAAGAACTCAACATAAAAGAATTTACTGTTCGCTATGGATCAATAAATCAAACTTTTTGAATACTGTATCATAATTTTAACATTAAGAGTGTTAAAGATTAGATACTATAAGAGTTTGAAGGATTTCAATCTGTGAAGGATTTTGGTGGACTCAGCGTAAATTAATTTGATCGGTGAGGGATTTTATGGTATAGGGTTGTGAGTCATCGCTCGCTCCGTGACTGCATCGTGGGACTTTAGTGAGGAAAGATCAACTATCTTTTTTTGTCGTTGAGTCTCATCTCACAAAATGTTAGGAAAGTCAGAACCAGAGGTTCTAAATCATTTTGGAAATAATTAGATAATTATAGTAAAAGAGTCTTAATTGTTTTTATAACAATTAAGAATGAATTATTCAAATGATTAATTTTCATCATAAAACAATCGACTGATTTCGGGTTATCCTAAGAATATCCTATACAGGACTCTCTAGGAACTTCCCGTTTTAAATAGGTTATCTTGAACACACTAAAGATAGTACTTTTTTCAGGAACTTCCCATTTATCGGCATAATAAGTTTATTGCTGTCTTAAGTGATCAAGCGATATGAACCGTTTGAATAGACTGTTTCTATTACAAACAGTCCTTCCCATTTGGGCTGGAATTTTCCTTTCTTCTTGAAATTGAGAATCATGGGTCTCCGAACAGCAAGAACCAGGTCTCCTTCCTTAAAACTTCATTATCGGATTTTTTTATCAAAAGCCCGAGAAATTCTAGCCTGATAGAACTCAATTTGTTGCGGAGCTTCCAAGCGCTTCTCGTCCAACATCTCTAACTCCTTGAGATGTTTTTGATGCTGTTCTTCCATCGTCATTCTTGTCGCAAGAGCGATACGGAGAGAAGGAATTTGCATTTCCAAAGGAAGAGCAGCTTCACATCCATATACTAAAGAATATGGGGTTGCCCCAGTCGGTGTACGGACGGTGGTGCAATAAGCCCATAGAGCTTCACCAAGTTTGTCGTCCTAGTCTCGCTTATTGATTTTTATAAGTTTTGCCAAAATCTTGATAATTGTCTTATTGAAAGCTTCAGCCAATCCGTTAGCCGTGGGATTATAGGCCGTTGAAGAGACATCTTCGATTCTAAACTTCCCGCAAAATTTGATGAAAGCGTTGCTCACAAATTGGGGGATGTTGTCATGTATCATTCGCCTTGGAAACTCCATATCGACAGATGATATAATATTTGATAAACTTGACGACGTCACTTGTCTTCACTTCTTTGAGTGGGATCGCTTCAGCCCATTTTGAAAAGTAATCAGTGATCTCTAGAATGAAGCAGTCACCCTTGACTAACGGTGGGAAAATAGGACCAACAATGTCCATTCCCCATGTTTTGAATGGCCATGATGTCTCTGATAGATGTAAGTGCTCCGAAGGCTGGTGCATATAATTTACATGTATTTGACATGCATGACACTGTCGGGAGTAATCAACCGCATCCTTGACCATGGTTGGCCAGTTATCCCATTTTTCTAAGTTGATCACAGAGCTTGGGACCGGGTTGATGCGCACCACATGTTCCATCGTGTGCTTCTTTAAGTGCTACCTCCGCTTCTCTATTAGATAGACAACGGAGTAATAGACCATCGTATGAACGTCGATATAACATTCGTGTCATGGCGTTGTAGTAAAATCTTGGCGCCCTTCGCCCGATTGAATCTCTTTCTTTTACGTCTTCAGGTAAATACCGTGTAGGACATAATCGATAATAGGAAAACACCAATCTCGAGCTTCGGGTTCGATTCTTGTTGAGCATGCCTCTTTGACAATCGTGTCATAAATCGGCATAATAAGGTGGTGAGTTCTCACTGTGACTAATTGTTCTATTTTGGGAGGCTGAGCCAAAGACACAACTAACACCGCCAATGCATCTGCATATGTATTTTGGAGACGTGGAATGTATTCGATGAAAAATCCCTCAAACGAGTCAGCCATTTCTACGGCCGCCTGGTAGTATGGAATCATATCTTGATTTCTGACCTCATATTCTCCTCGTATCTAATTAACTATCAGTTAAGAATCACCAAAAGCTTCAAGGTATTCAACTCTCAGCTCTTTAGCGAAGTTAAGTCCAATTATCAATGCGTTATATTTAGCCACATTATTGGAACATGGTTCAGTCAATGAATAGGCTCGAGGCAATACATGTTACTCCGGGGAAACTAAAACAACCACTACTCCTGAGGAAATTTTAGAACATCTGAGAGAACTTGCCACGTGGCTGCTCGGGAAGCACCATCGAAGTATAATTGCCATACTTGTTAATGTGATGTGGTGTTTGTTGGGTCCTTTTGTTTTGATGATTATTTACAAACAATTTACATCTAATTTTATTTGTCTAGTGTTTGTGTTTCTTATTAGGTATTCTAGACAAACAACGATGTAGGAGGATGGATGAAATTGCGCCATAATGATCATATCCAATGGAGGTTGGCAGAATAGTGGTTGAAGCCTTGAATTTCAAGTTGAAGATCCAAGTTCAAGCTTCATCCGCAAGTTTACCAAGAAGAGCTTATTGAAGATCAAGATCATCGCTTGGTATATTTAGTTTAGTTTTTATATTATGTGTGATGGTACTCTAAGGTCAATCATATACACACATACAAGCTTTGGTTTTGGTTTTGTATATATAGTTATATATATATACATATATGTTTTTGGTTTAATAGTTTTCAAGTTTGTATATGAAACAAATGAATAGAATTGGAAAATACTATTTTGTTTCATGTTTATATGCCTATATATGATTTCATCTTTAACAAGCTTATATTTAATGAAATCATATTTAGTGTTTTGAATATATTGCATAGAATATGCAATTTTATGAAAATATTATATTTCTAGGATATAGACTTCATAACAACATTTTATATCTTTTATCAAGTCTATACAATCATTTCATAAAGTTTCAAAATATTGTTTAAGTCAAAATATAAAAATATCAATTTTCAGGTTTTTATGTTTTGGACTTTTTTTGTAAAATGATGATATTTTACTATTGGGAAGTGCAATTCCAAAAATTCATTTTGTAACATGTTTATTATCATGTATATAAACATTTCCTAAAGTTTCATAATATTTGGAATTTATTTGCTATTTTTAAATGCACTTTAAAAATTAATTTTTGGACATGCACAGTCCCTGTGCATGTTCATAAGTCGACTTATCAGGTTTTATAAGTCGACTTATGAACTCCTCTAGAAAGTGCAATTTCTTCTCTGCTGAGTCGACTTATTCATGAACACAAGTCGACTTATGATAAGTCGAACACAAGTCGACTTATGATAAGTCGAATGCAAGTCGACTTATAGGCAGATTTTTGTGTGTTAATTTTCTTCAGCAAGTCGACTCATGTGAACTGTCAAGTCGACTTACTATAAGTCGATCACAAGTCGACTTATACTAAGTCGAATGCAAGTCGACTTATAAATGTGACCGTTGCACAATAACGTCTATTTTCCTGATTTATTTTTGTGAGGGTTTTTGGTCATTTTGCTTGGGTTTTTGCTGATGTTTTGGGTGGCTATATATACCTTCTTGCTCTCATCTTTCATAACTAATCAAGAAGTGTTTAAAACAAGTTTAAGGGAGTGTAAGTTGGTTTTAAGTTTGTTTCAAAAGAGTTTGTTTGTGAAGATAATTTCACAAAGGCTTGAGGAGATAATCGTTGGTGTTTGGGCTTCAAATCATCTCTCTCTCACTCTTGTCATTTATTGGAGAAGTTTTCTAAACTCAATCTAGCTTTACATTTTATTATTTGATTATCATTTTATTAAGCTAGTGTTTATATTGAGTTTAGTTGATTTTATTTTCTCTATGTTTATACACACAACCATTGTGACTTAGAGTGTGAGCTTATATTGAGTTCTCATCTATTGTAGAGAACAAACTTATTGTATTTGTGCTTAATTGTGAAATTCACTTTGTAGTACACTAGTTCACCAAGAGGAGTGTGTGGTGAGAGACGGGGTCATCCCAAGAGTAGTGGGGTAGATGGTAATGCCTAGAGAGAGGTTGTAATTCCTAACACTTGAGGGAGACACGGGATAAAGACCAACACTTGAGGTGGTAGTTAGTGTAGTTACATTATGAGATTGTAGACGTTGATCGGTGAGCGTTGAAACCGATATTGTGTGGTGTAAGCGTTTTCGGGTGATCGTTGAAAACCTAGTGTGATAGTGGATTTCTCCCCGGGAGTGGGGAGCGGAGACGTAGGATGGAAGGTCCGAACTCCATGATCATTTATTTGTGTTTGAGTTGCATTGGCGTTCATTTATACTTGTGCTCTTTGCTTATACCGCCTTTTGCATCTAGTTTATTTCATCCACTATATTGTTTACCCTTGTGTTATTTATATATCCTTGCACATATATTATTCATATCTCTTGTGTTAGGATATATTTGCTAGTAAAGTTTTAATTTGGCATAAATCGGATTAGATTAGCAAAAACCCTATTCACCCCCCTCTAGGGTTCTTTCAATTGGTATCAGAGCTTGGTGCTCTTTGATTTAAGGTCTAATCACCTTAAGTTAAAGATCCAAGTTATTTTTTGTGCTAATCTAGTTTTAAGATTTATTGTTGTCTTGCTTGTTTATATTCTCATATATATCATGAATATGGATATGCATTGTGCACCTTGTTTAGGCTATGATATAAATATTGCTCCTAAATAGATAATTTCCCCTTTGACCAATGGTGTTCTAGATTTAATATATTTGTTAGATCTAGACATTTCGATTTGTGGGATATTATAGATTGTGCTTATATTGTACCCATTACAGAGAAATCTAAGTGGAGTAAAAATGATCATAAGATGTTTACAATGAATAAGCTCTTGTTAGAATTTTTGCTTAACGCTTTTGATTCATCCTTTTCTAACAAGTTTGTTCATCTTGATAGTGCTTACAATTTATGAAAATTTATAGAAGCACATCAAGGAGACTTATAGGCGATCCGACAAGCTTTGGAGGATCCAGCTTTAAGTTCATATGGAGCATCATGCACACGGCCACTAGGCGATAGCCCTAGTGAGGTTTGCGAGTTCGAATCTATGAATGATTTACCTAATGATGAACTTGCTTGTGCTAGTGAAAAATTATTGCATGCCTTTAACAACATACAAAATGATTTTAATGATTTAAAAAGCATGCATGAGGATTTGAAATCCGACCATGAGTTGTTAGCATATAAGTTTGAAACTATTTCTAATGAAAATGTGATCTTTAAAGAAAACAATGAAAAATTAAAATTGGATCATGTTTCTTTAACTTCAAATGTTGCTAGTTTAACTCATGAAAAAGATAATGCCATGTTAGAAGTAGAGAAAATACAAAATGATACTGCTTCATTTATAAATGACTATTTATGTTCTACTTCCAAAAATGCATATGTGCCTAAAAATAAAGATTTGAATCTTATGAAATATTGCATTTCATCTTTAGATTCAACTTTGAAAACATATATTGATAACCATAAGAAACTTTTGGACAAATGTGCTAAATATAGTGTTACAAAATCACCTACACACTTGTATAGCAAAGTTTACAAATGCTCAATTTGCGGTCATAAAGGCCACATTGCTAAATTTTGCTATGATGCACATAAATCTTCTAAGACTAATGCTTCTTGTGCATCTCATAAGGCTTTTTTATCTCACACACATGCACATGCATCTATTTCTCATCATAAGCATGCTAGTATGTTTAAATGTGATCATTGTGGTCGTTTTGGTCATTTGGCTAAGTATTGTTTTGATTTGAAAAGAAAATCTAGTTTGCCAAATGTTTCTAGTAGACCACATGTGTTTAAATATGATATTTGTGGTAGGTTTGGACATCTTGCTAAATTTTGTTTTGATGTGCAAAAAGCTCCTATTTTGCAAAATGTTCCAAAAAGACCATCTTTGTTTGATAATATTTCTCATTTTCATAATAAATTTAAAAGAACATCTTTTCTTGCAAATGATTCACGTGCACACCCTCTTGGTCAACACAAATCATTTACCCATTTTCATTGTACACATTGCAATCAAAAAGGCCATTTACATAAATTTTGTTTTGACCGTGTTCGTGCACTAAATGCGCCGAAATAGGTTCATAACCCTAGGGCTTTGAGCCTTAATGATAGGGGTCATGTCCCTAGACTCTTAGGTACCAAGAGTAATTGGGTACCAAAATAAGTTTATTCTTTAAGAACAAATTTTTAACTTTTTGTTTTAGTTTTCCATGTTCTTAAAGACAATTTGTTTTTAAGTTTTATAAACAAAATTGAAAACAATTTCATTCTTGGTATTTGATTTGAAAAATCATCATTCATATCTTACATAGATTTTTCGTGTTTTTATCTTTTATGAATTGATACAATTTTTATTAAGATGATTTTTCTATGTTAAAACATCACTTTTGTTAATATACTATGTCTTCATTTATTTTAACAATGTGTTTGTGTTTATCGGATCATTATAAAACACTTTTATGATGATATTTATGTGTTTGTGCTTATGGATCATCAATTAGTGCTTTATAATGTATTCTTTATAAGGTTTGATCAAATTTGTCCAAGAAAGCTTCTCTTCTTGATCAAACACTTTTTGAATATATACTTTGTTTTGATGAGAGGTTTGTGTTTATATAACCCCCCCGGATTTATTGGGTGTTTATTCTCAAATCTTGTTTACCGGGCGCTAAGAATATTTATACGGGTTGAAACAAGCTCAAGAGCTTGATATGGTTGCCTCTCCTATTTTGTGAAAATCAATGATGGTTTGGTTTTATGTTTTTATGTGATTGTGGTTTAAATGTTGACTTATGATTTCATTGGTTGATTTGTTTTCATTTGAAAACTTTTTGCATGATTCTCATGTCTTCTTTCCTTTGATTTCGTAAATCTACTTTATACATTGTTTTTATGGTTGAGTAATGAGACACTATTTTCATATTGATATATTTATATGTGTTCTCAATGTCCTTATGTATGTGAGTTGTGTTTAGCATGTTTTCATCCATGCTTGCTCACATATATTTGCCTTGGTCATTAATGCATATATTCCATAAGGCTTTTTGATAGGGGGAGCCATTCCCTATTTTTGTTTTATACTCACCGTGCTTATTTGTAGGGGGAGCTTTCGCTCTCGTATTCCTTTGTTATCCCCTTTTTGATGTTGTCAAAGGGGGAGAAATATTATACGTATATCCTTTTTGATTATATGCGTGATAATTATAATTGGTATATTCATTTCTTTTCATGCATATATCTCTTTTTGTAAATTATTTGTCATCATCAAAAAGGGGGAGATTGTTGGGTCCTTTTGTTTTGATGATTATTTACAAACAATTTACATCTAATGTTGTTTGTCTAGTGTTTGTGTTTCTTATTAGGTATTCTAGACAAACAACGATGTTGGAGGATGTTTGTCTAGTGTTTGTGTTTCTTATTAGGTATTCTAGACAAACAACGATGTTGGAGGATGGATGGAATTGCGTCATAACGATCATATCCAATGGAGGTTGGCGGAATAGTGGTTGAAGCCTTGCATTTCAAGTTGAAGATCCAAGTTCAAGCTTCATCCGTAAGTTTACCAAGAAGAGCTTATTGAAGATCAAGATCATCACTTGGTATATTTAGGTTAGTTTTTATATTATGTGTGTTGGTACTCTAAGCTCAATCATATACACATATACACGCTTTGGTTTTGGTTTTGTATATATAGTTATATATATACATATATGTTTTTGGTTTAATAGTTTTCAAGTTTATATATGAAACAAATGAATAGAATTGGAAAATACTATTTTGTTTCATGTTTATATGCCTATATATGATTTCACCTTTAACAAGCTTATATTTAATAAAATCATATTTAGTGTTTTGAATATATTGCATAGAATATGTAATTTTATGCAAATATTATATTTCTAGGTTATAGACTTCATAACAACATTTTATATCTTTTATCAAGTCTATACAATCATTTCATAAAGTTTCAAAATGTTGTTTAAGTCAAAATATTAAAATATCAATTTTTAGGTTTTCATGTTTTGGACTTTTTTTGCAAAATGATGATATTTTACTATTGGGAAATGCAATTCCAAAAATTCATTTTGTAACATGTTTATTATCATGTATATAAACATTTCCCAAAGTTTCATAATTTTTGAAATTTATTTGCTATTTTTAAATGCACTTTAAAAATCAATTTTTGGACATGCACAGTCCCTGTGCATGTTCATAAGTCGACTTATCAGATTTTATAAGTCGACTTATGAACTCCTCTAGAATGTGCAATTTCTTCTCTGTTGAGTCGACTTATTCATGAACATAAGTCGACTTATGATAAGTCGAATGCAAGTCGACTTATAGGCAGATTTTTGTGTGTTAATTTTCTTCAGCAAGTCGACTTACTATAAGTCGATCACAAGTCGACTTATACTAAGTCGAATGCAAGTCGGCTTATAAATGTGACCGTTGCACAGTAACGGCTATTTTCCAGATTCGCTTTTGTGAGGGTTTTTGGTCATTTTGCTTGGATTTTTGCTAATGTTTTGGGTGGCTATATATACCCCCTTGCTCTCATCTTTCATAACTAATCAAGAAGTGTTTAAAACAAGTTTAAGGGAGTTTAACTTGGTTTTAAGTTTGTTTCAAAAGAGTTTGTTTGTGAAGATAATTTCACAAAGGCTTGAGGAGATAATCTTTGGTGTTTGGGCTTCAAATCATCTCTCTCTCACTCTTGTCATTTATTGGAGAAGTTTTCTAAACTCAATCTAACTTTACATTTTATTGTTTGATTATTATTTTATTAAGCTAGTGTTTATATTGAGTTTAGTTGATTTTATTTATCTCTTTATTCACACACAACCATTGAGCTTATTGTATTTACATTCATAGTATAATTTGGGCTGTGGGTTTGTGACTTAGAGTGTGAGCTTATATTGAGTTCTCATCTATTGTAGAGAACAAACTTATTGTCTGTGGGTTTGTGACTTAGAGTGTGAGCTTATATTGAGTTCTCATCTATTGTAGAGAACAAACTTATTGTATTTGTGCTTAATTGTGAAATTCACTTTTTATATTGAGTTCTCATCTATTGTAGAGAACAAACTTATTGTATTTGTGCTTAATTGTGAAATTCACTTTTTAATACACTAGTTCACCAAGAGGAGTGTGTGGTGAGAGACGGGGTCATCCCAAGAGGAGTGGGGTAGATGGTAATGCTTAGAGAGAGGTTGTAATTCCTAACACTTGAGGGAGACACGGGCTAGAGACCAACACTTGAGGTGGTAGTTCTTGAGGGAGACACGGGCTAGAGACCAACACTTGAGGTGGTAGTTAGTGTAGTTACATTGTGAGATTGTAGACGTTGATCGGTGAGCGTTGAAACTAACACTTGAGGTGGTAGTTAGTGTAGTTACATTGTGAGATTGTAGACGTTGATCGGTGAGCGTTGAAACTGATATTGTGTGGTGTAAGTGTTTTCTTGTGATCGTTGAAAACCCGGTGTGATAGTGGATTTCTCCCCGGGAGTGGGGATCGTAGACGTAGGACGGAAGGTCCGAACTCCGTGATCATTTGTTTGTGTTTGAGTTGCATTGGCGTTCATTTATACTTGTGCTCTTTGCTTATATCGCCTATTGCATCTAGTTTATTTCATCCACTATATTGTTTACCCTTGTGTTATTTATATATCCTTGCACATATATTATTCATATCTCTTGTGCTAGGATATATTTGCTAGTAAAGTTTTAATTTGGCATAAATCAGATTAGATTAGCAAAAACCCTATTCACCCCCCTCTAGGGTTCTTTCAGTGTTAACTTCATGAGTCTCATCCGGTAAATCATCATACAATTCTGTTGTATCCTTTGTAGGATTAACTGCCAATAGGTTGCAAATTTCTTGCCCATCTAGCTAAACGCCAATTCATAGCGGCCGGCTGGGTCATGAGCACTCGAATTGGATTTACGTTAGAAATGACATAAATTGTCTGTCCAACTAAATACTATCGTATTTTTTGGATCGCGAATACCAGAGCGAGGCATTCTTTCTTGATCATCGGATATCGAGATTCAGCTCCTACCAGTGTACGACTTAGATAATACACAGCTTGCTCGTGACCGTTATCGTCGTCTTGTGCAAGCAATGAACTTAATGAATGGCTCGTCGCTTTGACATAAATCAAAAACAGCTTGCCCAATTTCGGTGCGATGAGAATAGGCGGATTTGCTAGATATGTTTTGATATCCTCGAATACTTTTTGACAGGCCTCATCCCAAATAAATGACATGCCTTTGTTCGTGAGTTTATAGAATGACTAACATTTTCCGGAGAGGCTTGATATGAACCGACGGATATATGCCAATCGACCTTGCAGCCCCCTGAGTTCTTTAAAATTTCTCGGTGGTTGCAATTCATGTATCGCCTTCACTTTATTAGGGTCGATATGAATACCTTTTGTAGTGACGACGAATCCTAGAAATTTTCCGCTGGACATTCCATGGAATGATTTAGTCGGGTTCAACTTCAACTGATGACTCCTCATAAGATCGAACATCGTCTTCAGATCGTTATTATGGTTGTTCTTATCACGACTTTTAACAACCAGATCATCGACGTAGAATTCAACGGTCTTCCTAAGGACTGAAAGATCTTTGTCATTACTCGTTGGTACGTGGCGCCGGCGTTCTTCAAACCAAAAGGCATAACAGTATAACAGAAGACACCGAGGGGTGTTCTGAATGCGGTATGCTTTTTATCGTCCGGGTGCATCTTGATTTGATTATATCCAGAGAATTCATCCATAAATGACATTATCTCGAACCCGCATGTGTTGTCAATAATGACATCTGTAATTGGTAAAGGGAAGTCGTCTTTAGGACAAGCGGTATTCAGATCTCTGAAGTAAATACAGATTCTGTTTTTTTTTGTTCTTTTTAAGGACTAGGACAATATTAGCCAACCAATCAGGATGTTGTTCTTCTCTAACGAAGACTAAATCAATCAATTTATTGACTTCAGCTTCTATTGCCTCCATAATTTGCGGACAAAACCATCTTTGTTGTTGTTTGACAGGTTTGACATCCGGTTTAATATTAAGGCTATGCATTGCCACATTTGGATCCAATCCTGGCATATCTTTGTAATTTCAAGCGAAAACGTAGATATATTCTCTAATAAGGGCGATTAATTCTTCTTTTTCATCCGATAGAAGATTGTCGCTAATAAATATAGGTTTCAGATTGATTTCATCACCCATGTTAATCTGTACTACTCTATCCTCAGTAGAAGGTTCCCTTTGTTCGAATCGATCACCATATTGAATATTCATGTAATGTATCCAGGGGTCATCCCACGTGGGCAATTGATCATCTTCTTCGGTATTAGAAGAATCGACTATGGTATTGTTCGACATTAACCCTTAGAACATTTCTCCGATGCTAGTGTCATAATCCCAACTTGAAGAATCGGACGAATACCCATTTTTATTTGTTAGTTGGTTGATGATTTGCCAGCAACATTCATCATCAGATGACGAAACGTAACCCAGACCCCTTCTATGGCTATAATAATTATCAGGTCTCCCTTTCGGTACATAGGTAGGACGGGGTGGAACCCTGGCACCTTGACCAAAATGAAGACCTTCACCGAGCATGAGGTCATATCCTTGCTTCCTCATGTAGTCACTTGCTTATGAACTATACCTGAAGAAATGTCATCCGAGCCCTTCATCATCTGAATTATTATCCAAGAAGAGATCGGGGGTTGGGGATGATTCTCCTTTTCCAAAGATTATTTCCTTTTCACCCCCTGTCTTCACTGGTAGGATTAAAGTCGTTCCGAAGGAATTTTGGATGTACTTCATCGTCGTACAAGATGAACGAAGTGGCATGTGTAAGTCATGGTTATCATATAATTTTTGCATTACATTATCAAGACAACTTGAGTACTCTAAATGAACATTTATTATTTCATTGGCAAGTTGCCAGTTACAACTTTTATCTGATGATTCGCCACCGTCAAGAAAGATTACAAGAGGTTCAATGTCATTTAATACAAGATCTTCACTATAATCGAGCCCAGCTTCGGTATCAGCTTCTTCTCTGCTGTCCGTACCATGGGTCGATGGTTCAGTATCGGATTCAGCACCATAAAGAAGGGAGTCAGTAAAGTAATTTTCTAACCCCTTAAATAGTTGCTTATCCGCGACCACCGTCTTAACCTCGTTGTTAGTGTCAACATATTTCAGACAGTGATGGAGGGTAGAGGGAACTATAACATTACTGTGGATCCAGGGGTGACCCAGCAGCAAATTATAAGAAGTCTCTGCATCAATCATATAACAAGTGACTTCTGACTTTAAGTCTCAGAGCTGACACTTCTCCCGGATTTTTCCCAATGGCCTAGACCCACTAGTATTGAAACCACAGATAACGGTTCCTATGGATGCTAGGTTGTTGGCGGGAATCCCAAGGTGGTACATCAACCGAAGTGGCATGATGCTAACAGCGGAACTCGGATCAACTTGGATCCAGTTAACAACGCTTGAGCTAATATATCCTGTGAAATATAAAGGCCTATCATGTTTCGAGTTCTTCACTTGCATATCCTCTTTGGTAAATGCCATGCAAGGAAATTTTGTGGTTGACAAATTATAGTGTTGAACTGATGATTCCGGCTCTTCAGGGACTGGCTTAATCTGAGTGAGAAATACCTCGGAATCAACCAAAGCTTCTTGTAAAGCTTCCCTAGTATCCTTTGAAAGGCGCAGCAACTCATACAACATGATCCTTGTAGGGATGTAGGCTAATTAAGTCATGACGTTGAAACGGTATGGAGTGTTCATACTTTTCGGTTTATCTCTTCTAATCGGTCGATTGAAACGAGATTGCTTCGGAATTTAAACCTCCTTATGTTAGGGCTCTTTCTCCTTTTGTTTAGCTGCCTTTGGAGATTTTTCGGCCGTCATGGGCGGAGTTGTAACTACCCCCAGCTCTATCAAGGTTTTAGAAGGTGCAGCTTTTACCACCCCCTGCTAATTGCTCAGATGCGCTTGGGTAATTAAAATGGTATTCATTTCCACTCCTAGTAGCGTAAGATTCATACTCCTCTTCAGAAAGCAATAGAGCTGGGATTTCTTCATTGTTTTCTTTAGGAATTGCCGAGGCTCCGAAATAGGATTTCTCTTTTCCTTTGCCCTTCAATTTCTTTTTAGACGTGGATGTCTTCCATTGTTCATCTTCAAGCAAATCAGGATGAACCCAAAAGATTTCACCATTTGGGGCTGTATGTGCCACAAGTCCTTTTTGGCGCTGTCCATGAGGGTCATCGTTGACGATTTGCATTTTAACTTTTGATACAGGTTCGGGTTGAAACCAAGATAAAGGAATTGAACCGAAGCTAATAGATACCGCATTTCCCCCCACTTTCTTCTCCTTTGTCTTTGCAGTGACAATACCCACATCGATCAAGGTTTGTATTTTGTCTTTTACGACATAACACACCTTGGTAGGATGATGGACCCTTCTATGATAAGCATAATATTTCGGGTCATTCGTCTTCTTGGCCTCCTCCTGATTCGTGACCGGTGGAAGTTTGATCTTGTTGTTGTCCAAAAGATACTTAAAGATGATCAGTACTTCATCATCCTTGAAAGAGTATTCTTTCGGGAACCTTGGTTCTAATGTCTTGGGCTGTCTCGTAGGCTACTGATTCTGATGTTGTATCAGCTGGAAGGATGATTGTTACGGTTGTTGCTGAGGCGATTATTGTGATGTTTGGTGAGCATCAACAGTAGTTGCAGTTCCTTTTCCCTTACCTCAAGAATTAAAATTCTGCTTTTAAGAGTTGGTTGGTGGTTGACCTCTCTCTATCTTCTTCCTCTTGAGGAATCTTTCGGCTTGTTCACCCATCACGTTCAATTCATTCCATGTTTTAGAAGGCACTGTTCGCGGTGAAAATTGCCTTCATTGAATTCATTGTTATCTCAAGTAATTGATTTTTGGTTACAAAAGGTATTCTGAACTTCTTCAAACCAACGAGCTTTTCTCCTGGAGGAGAACTTCTTGGACTTGCGGGGGGAGTTTGATCCGGACGAGGATGAGAGATACTCCTCAAACTTGGCCTGGTCGAATTCATACTCGACCTCCTCCTCGACCGGGATTGAGATCCGCGGCTGCGACGTGACGATCTCGGCAGCGAGATCGGTGGCTCCTACTGTGGTCGCCAGATTGTTCGCGGTGAAAATTACCTTCATTGAATTCATTGTTATCTTAAATAATTGCTTTTTGGTTACAAAAGATCCGGTCTTTTTTTAGATCCGGTTATAACGAAATCAAAGAAAAAGAAAAAGATTACAACTTTCCTTCCGAACAAATCACGAGCTCCTGTTTTGCGGTTTGCGGTCTCTTGCTTGTGTGGGTTCTTTGCCGACGCCGGGGTTAATCCGTGGACCACCGCGCAATCTTGATCCGGTCGGATCTACACGAGTTGATGGGTATTATTTCGCGAAGGAAATAATAGCCGGGGGGGATTAATTCACCAAGGAAATAATCGCCCCTTAGTTCTCGGGA
>NC_033799.1:48401087-48405182 GCF_001876935.1 Asparagus officinalis
TGGGTGGCTCGGCCACCGAGCCACCCATGGGTGGCTCGGCTTTGGCCGAGCCCCCCTTAGGCATTGGGTTTCGTCATTTTGTATGGTCTCGTGGTTGATTCGGACTCTGATTTGTTTATCTGATTTGGCAGTCGATCCGATTCCTGATTTGGCAGTAAATCCACTTCTGGGTTCGAGTCCGAAACTGATCTTGATTCGATCGTGATTCGTCCGAGTCTGCCCTTGGTTGGATGACTCGTTGACTCTTCGAATACTTGGCTTGATTCCATGCGCGAATGGATGTATTCTGTTGCTTGCGTGCGATTCGTCAACCTCGTCGCCTCGTTGGTTCGTCGGTTTGTGCCGAGCTGTGCTAAGGGACCTATAAGCAATTTTATATGCCTACAGATACCCCCTCCAAAGTATTTCAGCCTCGTTCTTTTATAGAAGAGTCTGGAATACTTTGGATATGATTGTCCCAACCTTCAATCGGTGTAACGGGACCTTGGAATGGCTTTCGTTCTTGATTCCTTCAATCCTCCAGGCTATTCGGTGCTTTGTCGAATGTCTGTAAGAATTCCGGTGCTGCATTTATTATCTGAACGTTATCGGAATTTTAAACTTGAAGTCGATTCCTGATTTTCTAATCTTTAGCTGACCATCGATTGTTGTCGTTGAGTCTTTATTTGCGACGCGTTGTCCGGTGTAGTGTTGTTGAGTTATCCTTAAGAATATTTATAAAAATATTCTCTAGGAACTTCTCAACCAAAATAGGGAATAGTTTATACTCATAAACCTTATTGGAGTAATTTCTGTGCCCAAATGAGCTGAACCGGCTTGATAATGAGCCAAAAAAAGGCAGTAATTAGGCTCAAAAAATCTTCTGATCTTTCCGAACATGTGGGAGAGGCAAGAATAAACCAATGACTGAACCCTCGATCAATTTGAAGTTGTTTCGATGCTCGATTCAGCTTCAATTTGAATTCTGGTTCAAACCAGGTCTGGTCCGGTTCAACTAGGCTTGGTTCAACATTATAAAAGAGATCTTTTTTCTCCTCATTAGGGCCGGCCCCCCGCTCTCCCTTTTTTCACTTTTCTCTTCCCTCGAGCATCAGGTAAATCCTCAACCATTTTAGCATTTTTTATGCTTAATTCAATTTATGAATTTGTGGGGTCGCATGCGAGGGTTAGGATTAAGATTTGGCGCCTCGAGCTCACCTTTCAGGGGGGGAGAATTGCAAAAAAGAGGAACTTTTTCTGGATCTGATTCCTTAATTTATTTTGCAGGTCTCTATGTCTCGTATTGCGAGGGGTCAATCCTCTACCGCGTCGGCTGGTGGCGCGTCTCTCTCTTATGCTGGTGAGCTATTTTTGGAAATTTACAAATTAGTCCATTTTTTCTTGGAAATTTACAAATTGGTCCTTTTTATCCCCATTTTGTTCTCCTTGGTGAGGCAATCGGGAAGAGCCTTGATTCTCCTTGGCGAGGATCGACGCTTTAAAGATATGTTTTGCTTGGTCAAAACCATATCTCAAAATCAATAAAGGGGGCGTTTTGACGCTGCATTGTGCCTTATAAGGCAGGGATATATAGTCGATATACCCTATCTTATAAGTGCATAATGTGGCCAAATCGTCTCACCCTTTATAAGGCAGTGACTCTCTCTTACCCATTCGTAGGATGAGTTCAACTTCCTTTTATGATTGAGACTAACAACTGTTTAAATTTTTGCTTCCAGTGGAATATCCTTCTGGGGCGTTCTCATCTCACGCAGTGTACGGGCGTCGTGGCGAGTATTATTCGACTTCCGACGATTTTTCTCCTATCCCAGTCACTCCTCAGTTTTCTTCGGGCACGTCGACAGAGGTTGCCTAAGTGGTGAAGGAAGGTGGTCATCAAGCTCTTCGCCAGTTGATTACGGATGCGCCCCTCGTGAAGGATGCCAGTTCGATTCAGTCTCTCAGGAAGACCGACTTTTTATTTGGTGACTCTGCCGAAGATCCGGATGCAGTGTTTATTGATGTCGAGCAGTGGCTTCATATAACTGGCAGTGGTTTCATATATTTGCCGAAGATTCCTCGGCATCGTCCGTTGACTAAGCTCAGGCGTCAAGCTGTGACACGGGAGATGTCGTGGCACTTGACGGAGGAGCATGAGAGCGTTCACTATGGCTACATCACTCATTAGGCAGCTCCTGGTTCGAGTAGGAGTCACATCACTGGATTGCATCCTGGAGTATTGGGGTTAGATGCACCGCCACGTAACGAGCTTCTTGCCGCTGCTTCTACTTTGAAGAATCGCCTCGCTGCTTTAGGACGGGAGATGCCTGCGACACGTCACAGATTTTATGGTTGGGTCCATTCTTTGGACAAGCTCTGGTGGACTCGCATGACGAAGTACGTCTTGAGCCGATGGAGCGAGGAGTTGCACGCTTGTGGTCTGTATACAGCCGTTCGTGCCACCATGTATGGTTTGCCGTTTAGCGCGAAGCATTTCTTCGCTTTGTGTGAGCTCTATAACCCGGATTCGAATACTTTTCTGACACGGCAAGGGGAGTTGGGCTTGGCCCTCCATGAGATGCACAGGATTTCTGGTTTGCCCATGGGACAGATGCTATATCAGGAATATTTTCCCTCCAACCAAGAATTAAGTCAGCTGAAGGATCGCATGCCCGACCGCTACGAGACTTTATGTGACCTCACATGCCACTATCATATCGCTTTGGCGCAGTCTGAACCTTTAGCGAAGAGAGCTAAATTCCATGTGAGCCAGAAACAGTTTGCGTCTTATTTGTTCAGGAATCTAGAGAGAAATTCTAGCAAGGCTATTTGTGAGCTGGCACCACTCACTCCTTCAGGGGTTAATAGCCTACTGAAGAAGGTTGATGCTTATTCCTACACCATTAGCAGTCCCGAGGGTGGTTTTCCTACAAGGACCAAGTTTAAATCATTCTTGTGGCATGCAATTGTGCCGATTCGACCGATGACCCTTCTCGTCGGTTACCTCGCTATCTGGTTAAAGAAATGCGTGGTCCCGTATCAGTCTAGTGATATCTTGCCATTGGAGGTGCTCTATCCAGTGGTTCAACTTGCCTACAAAAAGGAACTTTCGCTTCTTCCGGTGATGGTGGCTAACATTCATCGAGGGCTTCAACAGATTTCTAGTGCTTTTACACGGAAGGAAAGTTAATCACCGGCTCAGATTCCTACCATTAAGGTGGAGCTTCCGTACACTTATTTGATGGCTTGGTTCGTCCATCATCGTTCTGACATGATGTCAGTACCGTATGCCACAGACCCCTCCGCTCCCCTACTACAGTTGTTTGAGAATGGCAAGTGGGAGGGGCGAGGATTCCCTGACGTCAGACAGCAGCTACAGGTCCACAAGTGTTGGGCATTTTCCACTTGCTTTCCGTAGTTCTCCGGCCGATACAGTGAGTGTTTGATTGATGAGGAAAAGCCGAGGGGGTATCGAACTCATTTAGACGTCGGCTGCTTTAACTGGCTGGTGAACATCAGGCCGGGTTATCTGACTTTCCGGGTGAGGAATTAGTGTTTCATAGAGCCATACCCACCCTACCGATTCGCTCGCCAGTTTGGCTATGATCAGCTTTATGTCGGGAATCCACGTCAGCAGCTTCGGACCCACGGCGGTTTGGTGGACGGACTTCGTGCATGGTTGTGGACCGTGACGGGCTGTACTGGTGCTAAGTTCAGTCTCCCGAGTACTGAGCGGCAGTTGAACCTCACGATTGCAGAGCTAGAGGCTGAGGAGGCTTCTCAGGCTGATTCTCGTATGATTTGGGAAAATGCTCGATCACAAAGGGCACGGCACAAGACCCGTCGGATTGACGAAGAGGGAAAGAAGATCTTTCATTCTGCTGATGAAGCTTCAGGCGGAGATCTTGAAGATCACGAGGACTATTCTGAACGAGGTCAGTTTCTTACTCTTTCCTTTTATCTTCCAGAATTATTAAACCTGACAATGGTTTGATGTTTCAGGGACCACAGCTGACCAAGATGAAGAGTTCCGTCCTTCTCCCCAGGCGAGACCTTCGATTATTGTCCCTGCTGCTAGGCGGAAGAGATTAGCCCACAAGCCGCATGCAGATTCGC
>NC_033799.1:48405222-48430745 GCF_001876935.1 Asparagus officinalis
GTGATGATCCTGCTAGCGACGGAGGTAACATCTACCCTATAGATCATCCTCTTGATCATTCAGAACTTCGACTCATGCTTTTGCATTTCTATATAGGAGAGCGTGGGGAGAGAGAGATGAGTCCTGATCTTGTTTTTCACGATTCTATATCTTCTGGTGAGCCCGACTCACCGCACCAGGTAGAAAGGCCTGCAGAAGCTGGTGACATTAGGGAGACCGTCGATGTAGGACCCGGTTCGATGAATCCAGGTACATCTACCATTAACAATCCACAAAGGAGTTGAATGATTTGGAATTTGTGCATTCCCTAATTGTCTCTATACTTCTTGCTCTTTTAGATAATTCGCAGGAGGCAAACGTGGATCTTGGGAATAGAGAGGCTGACGCACCCATAAGAGGTAACTCATTTCTATTGGTCGTAGTCTCTTTATTCTCCTTTCGTACTTATATTCTCTTGTGTCAGATTTCTCGACTGATGATTTTGACGAGGAAGGCTTGCTTGTGGACACTCCTATGCTCCACTTTATGTATGGTTCTCCTCAAATTGATGACCAGTTGCCTGGAGATGTATTTCCTGAGTCTACGCTCTCTAAGAATCCCGAGGATGGTTTTTCTGAAGGTACGTATCTCTTCTCAAGTTAATTATAGGACCAGTCAATTTTTGACTAATGCAACTATAATATGATGCATCTGAGAATTCTATTTTGTATTTGACAGGAGCTTTTGTCGAGACTAATCCTGTTGAGCCGGCTGTGGGACCAACTACACCAGTTGATACACCCCAGCCGTTACACCACCACCACCCCCAGTGTCTCAAGGGGAAGAAGGTATAGATTGGGTAACTGAGAAATGTTATTTATTTCTTCTTTTAAGGTTTCTGACAGTCCTTTTTGCATAGGGCTTTCTTCTCGGCTTCACGTCCTTGTGAAGGAGTTATTATCGGACAGCGACCCAGAGAAGATCATCATTTGCATAGAAGTCCGCTCTTTCTTTTCCTTCGTGAATGCTATGATTGGCAATATCTTTCACGGTGGATTTTTCCTTCATCAGTTTAAACCTTTCCTTGATTCTAAGATAAATTCCATAAGGGATGCAGGATACCCGGATCTAGCGAAGGCTATCGTTGATGATCTTGATTGCCTAGAGCATAAGCTTCGGATGTTTCGCGAGCTCCGGGATGCAAGTGCCTCTTCATTCGTTGCTGCCGAGTTTGATACTCGCTTACAGACATTGCGCGATACTCGGCTTTTTGCTGAGCTCGAGATTCAGATGCAGCGGGACCGGGTAGATCGAGTTGAGGCCCACCTTGCTGCTAGATCATCTTCACTCACTGAGCTTGACTCTTCTATTACCTCTTGTGAGGCCCAGATAGACCAGCTCCGAAGAGAGCTCCGTGAGAAAGAGGAGACTTTGAGTATTCTTCAGATGACGAAGATACAGGATCAACAAGCCCACACTGCTTTATTTGAGGAGTTGAAATCTTTGAAGCAGAAGCTGACCGAGACGGAGGAGGTTGCTGCGAAGACTTTAGCGACCACTGAGTAGTCCATCAGAGTTGAGCTGAGGCAAGCTTATGATGAGAAGCTGTCTAAGCTTAATTAGCAGATTTTTGGCCATGTTTTTGATGTATGATTCCATTTGTTGAATATCTTGACTTTTGATCCTTTTAGTGGAACTGGTTTTTTTTATCTTTATCTTTATTATGATTCCTCATTCCATTTGAAATTATTGACCATAATACTTTTAGGATTTTTGGCAAACCCTCAGCCATCAACGGATTTGATTAGCCTTTACCGACTACCGTTTGAGTCGGGCTAGCATGCGGATTGTCTAAATCCGTTCCGCATGTCACGTTGTGCTAAGAGAGTGAATTCTCTGAGACTTTCGTGCTATGATGTTTAATACATAGACTCTACCATTGGTTACGAGAATAGGCTACCCGGCGACACGTGTTAGGTGTTGACTTTAGGATTTTTGCTAATCCCCAGCCTTTAACGGGTTTGATTAGCCTTTACCGACTACCGTTTGAGTCGGGCTAGCATGCGGATTATCTGAATCTGTTCCGCATGTGACGTTGTGCTAAAGGAATGAACTCCCTTAGACTTGATGCTACAACTTCGAATGTGTAGACTTCGCCATTGTTATGGGAATAGGCTACCCAGCAGCGTGTTTTAGATGCTGACTTATCCCTACTTGGGCTTCGGGATAAAATTCCCAGAATCAAACTCTGGTGTCTTTTTTCTTCGGAGAAAGACTAAACTGGCGACGCGTGTTAGGCGTCGGCATATCCTTTCTTAGGATTCAGGATGAAATTCCCCATGCGTGTAAGGCATGGATTTCGGTGTTATTAATAACAACCTGCCACAATGTTGAATATGTAAGCGGGTGTTCTTTTTAACGCTTAAGAACTAACCGACAGCGCGGGTTAAGCGCAGACTTATCCTTGCTTAGGTTTCAGGATAAAATACCCCAGAATCGAACTCTGGTGTCTTCTTCTACGGAGAAAGACTAAACCGGCAGCACGTGTTAGGCGCAGACTTATCCCTGCTTAGGATTCGGGATAAACTTCCTAGGATGAATCCTAAATTGACAAATTTTGGAAAGAGCGGTGCGGGAAAGGAAGAATTTTATATTCTATTTCCCGGTCTTCTTTTAGGGTGAAGGCAAACCCGGAAAACAAGGAAGGAAGAATTTTATATTCTAATCCCTGATTCTGGAAAGGAAGAATTTTATATTCTATTTCCAGCGTAAAAGAAACTAGAAGTAGGATCTCCACTCTGAGAATCTGGAAAATCTAGATAAACCTGCATTTTATAGGATTGGTTATCTAAACTGAAAAAAGACTTCTTCATTTATCGAAGTGAAACTTCAACTTCAGTTATAGCCATGAGAGGGCTTAACCAAAGAGAAGAAGAAGGGAGTTCTTTCGTTTATCGAAAGGGGACTCTGAAATGAAAGTGGACCTCTTGTTCATGGAAAGAGTCAAGAGAGCCAGAAAGACATTTTTGGTGGACCCACTGTCAATTGAAATTGATCAGTGAGGGATTTTGGTGGTAAAAAGAAAGATTTTGGGTTGTCCTCTAGAATATTAAGTGTAATATTCTTCAGGGAACTTCCTGGCAAATAGGTTATCCTGAATGTACTATGGATAGTACTTTTTCAGGAACTTCACATTTATTGGCAGTAATTGCTTGTTGCTCTCTTGAGTAATCAGGCGATATGCACCGTTTGAGTAGACTATGTCTATCACAAACGGTTCTTCTTGGAGGTTAGGATTATCGGTCGGCGAGCAGCGAGGACCAGATCTCCTTCTTTGAAGCTTCTCTGTCGGACTCTTTTGTTGAAAGCCCTAGATATTCTGGCTTGATAGAACTCAATGTGTTGTTGAGCCTCCAAGCGCTTTTCATCCAACCTCTCGAGTTCTTCGAGACGTTTTTCATGCTGTTCTTCTGTCGTCATCCCGGTTGCGAGGGCGATCCGAAGGGATAGGATTTGAATCTCCAAAGGTAGCACAGCTTCACATCCGTATACTAACGAATACGGGGTGCCCCCTGAAGGTGTGCGTATGGTGGTGCGATAAGCCCAAAGTGCTTCACCAAGTTTATCATCCCAATCTCGTTTATTGGTTTTCACGAGCTTTGACAGGATCTTAATGATCGTCTTGTTGAACGCTTCAGCTAATCCATTCGCAGCGGGATAATAAGCTGTTGACGAAACATCTTTAATTTTGAACCAGTCACAAAACCTGACGAAAGCGTTGCTTATGAACTGTGGACCGTTGTCATGAATGATCCGTCTTGGCACGCCGTGTCGGTATATGACATGATGCTTAATGAAATTGATGACGTTGTTCGTCTTCACTTCTCTAAGCGGAATCGCTTCAGCCCACTTTGAGAAATAATCTGTGATTGCGAGGATGAATCGATCGCCTTTGACTGAAGGGGGAAAAATAAGACCGACAATGTCCATACCCCATGTCTCGAACGGCCAAGACGTGGTTGACGTGTGCAACAGCTCTGGCGGTTGATGCATATAATTTGCATGTATTTGACAAGTGTTCGCGGGAAAAATCGTAGCTTTCTTCATTGTTGATATCATTGCTATCTCAGTTAACAACTTTATGCGTTACAAAGATCCGGTCTTTTTATAAGATCCGGTTACAATGAAAAATCAAAGAAAACAAAGTAAAGATTACAATTTTCCTTATTTGTCGAACTAATCGCGAGCTCCTGTTTTGCGGTCGCTCGCTTTGGTGGGTTCTTTGCCTGCGCCGGGGTTATTTGCCGTGGACCACCGCGTGATCTCGATCCGGTCGGATCTACACGATATGACGGGTAATATTCCACCAAGGGAATAATAGCCGGGAGGGATTGTTTCACCAAGGAAACAACCGCTCGAATCTCGGGATCTAAGAACCAAGCTTAGATCCGGAGTGTGATCGTGTAGATCTCAAATCCAATCCTCTCGAACTCCTGCCTTATTTGGCGTTGGTGATCGCCGAGCACCGGATCTGAAAGTCCAAGTCTCCAAGCCTTCAAAGTTGTGATCTTTTTTAGATCTGAGTCTTCAATCCAGCAGGGCTTCGCCTCTCTCCAAAATTTCCAACCTCTGAAACAAATGAGCACAAGGCCTATTTATAGGCACTCAGAACTGTGCATTTGCACAGTTCTGAGCCTAGCCACCCATGGGTGGCTCGGCCTTGGCCGAGCCACCTCAGGGTGGCTCGGCCTTGGCCGAGCCACCCTGGGGTGGCTCGGCTTTGGCCGAGCCACCTCAGGGTGGCTCGGCCTTGGCCGAGCCACCCTGGGGTGGCTCGGCTTTGGCCGAGCCACCTCAGGGTGGCTCGGCCTTGGCCGAGCCACCCTGGGGTGGCTCGGCTTTGGCCGAGCCACCTCAGGGTGGCTCGGCCTTGGCCGAGCCACCCTGGGGTGGCTCGGCTTTGGCCGAGCCACCCTGGGGTGGTTCGGTTTCGGCCGAGTCCCCGGGTGTTTGTCCGTTTCGTCCTTTGTTTCCGGTTCTGGTTCTCTTGTGTGGTTGATTGACTTGGCAACGACTCTTTGACTTGATTCCAGATTTGGCAGTGAGTCGGGTTCCTGATATGGCAGTAAATCAACTTCTGAATTTGAGTCCGGAATTGATGTTGATTTGATCGTGATTCATCCGAGTTCGCTCTTGTTTAGATGACTCGGTGATTCACCTAAACATTGGTTTGATTCCGCGTGCGAGTGGATGCATTCCAATGCTTGGGTGCGATTTGTCGCCTCGTTAACCTGCTCCGTTGCGTATAGCTTGGCTTCAGCGTTGGCGAGCTAACGGTCTTGTTTGGATACGTCGCCCGGTGGTCCGTTTGTTAAATCGGCGTCGAGCTGTGCTAAGGGACCTATAGGCAATTTTATACGCCTACAGATACCCCCTCCAAAGTATTTCAGTCTCATTCTTTTATAGAAGAGTCTGGAATACTTTGGATGTGATTGCCCCAACCTTCAGTCGGTGTAACGGGACTCTGGAATGACTTCTGTTCTGGATTCCTTCAATTCCTTCAGGCTATTCAGTGCTTTGTAGAATGCCTGTAGGGGTTCCGGTGCTGCATTTATTGTCTGACCGTTGTTGGAATTTGAACTTGAAGTCGATTCTTGATTTCTTGACTTTTTGGCTCGAGTTTGCTGCTTCAACACAGAACTTATCATCGATTGACTGCGTTGAATCTTCATCTATAACGCGTTGTCTGGCGTTTGAGCTTCATTGCGACGCGTTGTCCGGCGTCCAGGCTTCATTATGATGCACTGTTCGGCATTTGACACAGTTTATACTCGTACGTCTGCTGGAGTACACACGGTTTAAGCTCTTAAGGAATTGGAGCATGGATCTTATCCCAAGGTCGTTGGATGCTCGAGTCACGAGACCAACTCATAAAGTTGATGCGTCAATGACTCGCATATTTATAGGATTTTTGGCAAATCCTCAGCCATCAACGGGTTTGATGCGCCTTTACCGACTACCGTTTGAGTCGGGCTAGCATGCGGATTGTTTTAAGTCCGTTCCGCATGTGACGTTATGCTAAAAGAGTTAACTCTTTTAGTGCTACGATATTGAATACGTAGACTTCGTCTTTCTCCTGTGAAAAGACTAAACAGCAACGTGTATCAGACGTTGACTTAGGATTTTTGGCAAATCCTCAGCCCTCAACGGATTTGTCATGCTTTTACCGATTACCGTTTGAATCGGGCTTACATGCGGATTGTCTTAAGTCCGTTCCGCATGTGACGTTGTGCTAAAGGAATGAACTCCCTTAGACTTGATGCTACGACTTCGAATACGTAGACTTCGTCTTTCTCACGGGAATAGACTACCCGGCGACGCGTGTTAGGCGCTGACTTTAGGATTTTTGGCTAACCCCAAGCCTTTAACGGATTTGATTAACCTTTACCGACTACCGTTTGAGTCGGGCTAGCATGCGAATTGTCTAAATCCGTTCCGCATGTAACGTTGTGCTTAGAGACTGAATCCTCTAAGACTTGTTGCTATGACTTTGAATACATAGACTTCGCCGTTGTCATGGGAATAGGCTACCCAGCAACGTGTATTAAACGTTGACTTATCCCTCCTTAGGCTTCGGGATAAAATACCCCAGAATCGAACTCTGGTGTCTTTTTCTACGGGGAAAGACTAAACCGGCGACGCGTGTTAGGCGTCGGCATATCCTTTCTTAGGATTCAGGATGAAATTCCCCATGCGTGTAAGGCATGGATTTTGGTGTTATTAATAACAACCTGTCACAATGTTGAATATGTGAACGGGTGTTCTTTTTAAACGGTTAAGAACTGACCGGCAGCGCGTGTCAGGCGCAGACTTATCCTTGCTTAGGTTTCAGGATAGAATACCCCAGAATCGAACTCTGGTGTCTTTTTGTGCAGAAAAAAGACTAAACCGGCAGCGCGTGTTAGGCGCAGACTTATCCCTGCTTAGGATTCGGGATAAACTTCCTAGGATGAATCCTGAATTCTTCGAAAAGGATTGGTATGGGGAAGGAAGAATTTTATATTCTATTCCCCGAACAAAGAAGGAAAGGAGACTCGAGGTGGGATCTCCACCCCCAGAATCCGGAAAGGTGAAACTAAGAGTGGGATCTCCACTCCGAGAATCAAAAAGATTCGGATAACCCTAACTGTCGGAAGGTTTGATTATCGAACTAAAGATGAATTTCTCGTTTATCGAGAATGAATCGTGGTTTTGGTCCTAACTGTAGGAAGGTTTGACCAAGTGGGAGGTTTGAGGTGACCCTAACTGTAGGAAGGTTTGATCACTCGATTTGAAAGTGGACCTCTCGTTCATTGGAGGAATCGAGAGGGGTTTTTGGTTTTGGTCCTAACTGTAGAAAGGTTTGACCGAATGGAAGGTTTAAGACGATCCTAACTGTAGGAAGGTTTGATCGCTTGATTTGTGGACCTCTCGTTCATTGGGAGAATCGAGAGGGGATTTTGACTGTGGTCCTAACTGTAAGAAGGTTTGACCAATCAGGAACTTTACGTCCAGACTCTAACAGAGAGAGTGTTGAGTGCACAGACACAGTGAGAACTTGAATGGGAGTCCTTATTCATTACATTGCTGTGGTTTTGGGAACTTCCCGTTACATAAATCGTCCACCCCCAGTTTCCTCTGCGGAACTGGTTCGGACATTATTATCAGTTAACTAACCGGGTTATCCTTAAGAATATTAGCTTAATATTCTCCAGGAACTTCCCGTCAAAAGTGGGGAAACAGTTTAGACTCATATACCTATTGGAGTATCAGGGAGTAGTTTAACCTCTTATACCGGTCGGAGGATTGAGAAACAGTTTATACTCGTATACTCTTTGGAGTGTCAGGAAGCAGTTTATACTCTTATACCGGTCGGAGTTTTGCCGTTTTTATTTGGCTTACCTTAGCGTTATAACGCCGGCTTCGACCAAGGTCTGAATGCTATTCCTGAGAGCAAAGCAATCCTTGGTGGGATGAACAACCCTTCTGTGGTATGCACAGTACTTTGGGTCCGTAGTGTTATCAGCTTCCTCCTGATTCGTGATAGGTGGTAGCTTGATCTTGTTGCCTTCGAGGAGCGATTCGAAGATGGTTGGAACGTCTTCGTCCTTGAAGGAATACTCTCTCTGGAGTCTCGGACCCGAAGTCTTCTGCTGCCTTCGGGATTGCTGTTGTGACGCTTGATTAGCACCACCAGCAGCTGCAGGTGCTTTGCCCTTACCACGGGAAGCGAAGTTTGAGTCCAGCAGATTAACCGTCGGTTGGTTCCTTTCGGCCTTCTTCCTTTTAAGGAAGCGTTCGGCTTGTTCACCGCGCACCTTCAGATCCTTCCAAGTGTCAGACGGTGCTGTCCCCATTGCCTCCAATACGTCCAATGCGAGGTTGTTGTGGCAAGTCTGGAGAATGAATTCCTCGGTGATCGGGTCCCGGCAATTCATCGCCTTGTTCCGGAACCTTTTGACGAAGGTGTCGACTAACTCCCCGTCTTTTTGTTTCTCGTCGAGCAACGATCCGATAGAGATCTCGGTGTCGTCGTCGAAGAAATTTGCAAGGAACTTCGTCTCCATGTCATCCCAGCTGTTCACGCTTCCTGGCTTGAGGCGACGATACCAATCGAAGGCAGCTCCGCGAAGAGTGCCGACGAATGACCGCACCATCAGAGGCTCGTTCCCAGAGATAGCACCCAGGTGCGATTTGAAATAAATCAAATGCTGGGTGGGGGAACCCCTTCCATCGAACGGCGTGAAGTTGATTAGACTAAACTTCGCCGGATAGGGGATTGATTCCCATTCCCTCGGGTATGGACAAGGAATGCCCGTTTTCTTTACCTCTTGAGCAGACAGCAACGTATTGATTTTACTCTCGAGGCTTTTGATCTTCAAGTCTTCACTTGTATCCCCGTTGGCATCCTCACTACCACCCCCTGCATTGATGGGAGGGTTATTGGCATTGTGAGCTTCATCCCCATCCGCGTGCTCCTTTTCCTGAGCAACCTGGTTACGGTGGCTTGGTTCACCTTGTTGGTTCCTGAATGCTTGGATTTGCTGTTCATGCATCTCTCTCATCTGCTGCATGGCCGTCTCCATCTCGAATTTAAAACTTTCTTTCTGCTTAGCCAAAGCGTCTTCAAGCATTTTGGCCATTTCTTCCGCGCCTATCATGAATGACTCGCGGGGTTGTCCTTCGCTGGACACTGTATTGTCCGATGCGACAGCAGAGCAGGAATCCGATTCTTCATCTTCCGAAGGCAATCTTATCCGAACCCTACCATAAGTTCCTCGTGCGATGGCTCCGGACTGCAGACGGGTTACACGCCGGGACGCTTCCAGAAACGATTTGAGATCAATCTGTGTCGATGTCTCTTTGCTGGTCATGTTGGCGGTGACCTTCGGAAATTCTCCATCCTTAACCACTGTTCTTCTTTGCCGGAAGCGCCTATGCCTTGGTTTTGGCGTTTCGGTGCCGAGCCTTTCGAACACTGAAATTCTCTCGGGGACTCCCTTGATGCAGTTGCATTGAGACAGTACTACCCGAATGAGCTTGGCACATGGGCACTGAGTTTCGAGCCCTTGAGGGCTTCTTTTTCTTGTTTTGTTCGTACCCCCAGCACGATAGTACAACTCGTCCATTTGATCGGAGTAACCTATCGCGTGTTGGCATGATTTCCCAGGTATAACGTTATCATCCTCGGATGACAACGTTTCCTTCTGAGAGCAAACTGCCTTATTTGGACTTCCGAGAGTCACTCGCCTCGAAACACGCCTTTGTAGACATGAATTCTCAGCGGGCTCCCGAACTTCGATGCGCAAGGTAGTGCGCTTGGGTGCCGTAAACTCTTTGTCATGTTGAGGGTTGTGTCGACCCCCAGCATGTTGATTAGTTCGGAGCCTCTTCATCGGGCCCGAGCGTTCATGGACTTCGTTGCGCTCGTCGGGAATTGGACCGAGGCGCTCCAAGATTGACCTCCTTCCTCGGGATGGTTCGGGAGGTTGAACTCGTTTTGAAGGCTGTAAAGGTCGATCCTCGGCCTGACTCACCACTTTGGACTTTGGCCTCCATATTTTGTGAGTTAGTGGTGATTTCTTGGCTACTCCATTCTGCCACCTTCTACGGGCTTCTTGAACTTGAGCTCGTGCTTGTGCTGAGAGTGCGCGGCGCTTCTGAATGCGATCCTCCAGCGTTGAACGGTTCCGTTTGACACGGATCCATTCGTTCGTTGGTGGCTTGGAGGAGTTGCCATTCATTGGTTGTTGAGGTCGTTCGCCTCTTCTGTTCTTCAGATCCGTGTTGTAACGGATCCCGTCCACAGATTCCATTGCCTTTGCGATTTGTTTCGCAAGGCGCTGACGTTGCCTTTGGCGGGCTCTCTTTGAGAGAGTCACTACGCCCTCGGCAACGGAAGATTCGGCCAGAGCAGATCTGACCTGGTTGGAAGGAGAGATCTCACCCGATGCAGCTTCGGCATCAAACGGGGCGAGATCTTCGTTGGCAGCTTCAACTTCTTCGTACCAACGAAGTTTTCTCTTGGAAGAGAGCTTTGGAGACTTGGACTTGCGAGGGGAGGTGGATTCGGACGAGGATGACAGATACTCCTCGAACTTTTGTTGGTCGAATTCGTACTCGACCTCCTCCTCGACCGGGATCGGGATCCGCGGCTGCGACGCGACAGCTTCGGCAGTAAAGCTGTTGGCTCCCACTGTGGTCGCCAGATTGTTCGCGGGAAAAATCGTAGCTTTCTTCATTGTTGATATCATTGCTATCTCAGTTAACAACTTTATGCGTTACAAAGATCCGGTCTTTTTATAAGATCCGGTTACAATGAAAAATCAAAGAAAACAAAGTAAAGATTACAATTTTCCTTATTTGTCGAACTAATCGCGAGCTCCTGTTTTGCGGTCGCTCGCTTTGGTGGGTTCTTTGCCTGCGCCGGGGTTATTTGCCGTGGACCACCGCGTGATCTCGATCCGGTCGGATCTACACGATATGACGGGTAATATTCCACCAAGGGAATAATAGCCGGGAGGGATTGTTTCACCAAGGAAACAACCGCTCGAATCTCGGGATCTAAGAACCAAGCTTAGATCCGGAGTGTGATCGTGTAGATCTCAAATCCAATCCTCTCGAACTCCTGCCTTATTTGGCGTTGGTGATCGCCGAGCACCGGATCTGAAAGTCCAAGTCTCCAAGCCTTCAAAGTTGTGATCTTTTTTAGATCTGAGTCTTCAATCCAGCAGGGCTTCGCCTCTCTCCAAAATTTCCAACCTCTGAAACAAATGAGCACAAGGCCTATTTATAGGCACTCAGAACTGTGCATTTGCACAGTTCTGAGCCTAGCCACCCATGGGTGGCTCGGCCTTGGCCGAGCCACCTCAGGGTGGCTCGGCCTTGGCCGAGCCACCCTGGGGTGGCTCGGCTTTGGCCGAGCCACCTCAGGGTGGCTCGGCCTTGGCCGAGCCACCCTGGGGTGGCTCGGCCACCGAGCCACCTCAGGGTGGCTCGGCTTGGGCCGAGCCACCCTGGGGTGGTTCGGTTTCGGCCGAGTCCCCGGGTGTTTGTCCGTTTCGTCCTTTGTTTCCGGTTCTGGTTCTCTTGTGTGGTTGATTGACTTGGCAACGACTTGTTGACTTGATTCCAGATATGGCAGTGAGTCGGGTTCCTGATATGGCAGTAAACCAACTTCTGAATTTGAGTCCGGAATTGATGTTGATTTGATCGTGATTCATCCGAGTTCGCTCTTGTTTAGATGACTCGGTGATTCACCTAAACATTGGTTTGATTCCGCGTGCGAGTGGATGCATTCCAATGCTTGGGTGCGATTTGTCGCCTCGTTAACCTGCTCCGTTGCGTATAGCTTGGCTTCAGCGTTGGCGAGCTAACGGTCTTGTTTGGATACGTCGCCCGGTGGTCCGTTTGTTAAATCGGCGTCGAGCTGTGCTAAGGGACCTATAGGCAATTTTATACGCCTACAGATACCCCCTCCAAAGTATTTCAGTCTCATTCTTTTATAGAAGAGTCTGGAATACTTTGGATGTGATTGTCCCAACCTTCAGTCGGTGTAACGGGACTCTGGAATGACTTCTGTTCTGGATTCCTTCAATTCCTTCAGGCTATTCAGTGCTTTGTAGAATGCCTGTAGGGGTTCCGGTGCTGCATTTATTGTCTGACCGTTGTTGGAATTTGAACTTGAAGTCGATTCTTGATTTCTTGACTTTTTGGCTCGAGTTTGCTGCTTCAACACAGAACTTATCATCGATTGACTGCGTTGAATCTTCATCTATAACGCGTTGTCTGGCGTTTGAGCTTCATTGCGACGCGTTGTCCGGCGTCCAGGCTTCATTATGATGCACTGTTCGGCATTTGACACAGTTTATACTCGTACGTCTGCTGGAGTACACACGGTTTAAGCTCTTAAGGAATTGGAGCATGGATCTTATCCCAAGGTCGTTGGATGCTCGAGTCACGAGACCAACTCATAAAGTTGATGCGTCAATGACTCGCATATTTATAGGATTTTTGGCAAATCCTCAGCCATCAACGGGTTTGATGCGCCTTTACCGACTACCGTTTGAGTCGGGCTAGCATGCGGATTGTTTTAAGTCCGTTCCGCATGTGACGTTATGCTAAAAGAGTTAACTCTTTTAGTGCTACGATATTGAATACGTAGACTTCGTCTTTCTCCTGTGAAAAGACTAAACAGCAACGTGTATCAGACGTTGACTTAGGATTTTTGGCAAATCCTCAGCCCTCAACGGATTTGTCATGCTTTTACCGATTACCGTTTGAATCGGGCTTACATGCGGATTGTCTTAAGTCCGTTCCGCATGTGACGTTGTGCTAAAGGAATGAACTCCCTTAGACTTGATGCTACGACTTCGAATACGTAGACTTCGTCTTTCTCACGGGAATAGACTACCCGGCGACGCGTGTTAGGCGCTGACTTTAGGATTTTTGGCTAACCCCAAGCCTTTAACGGATTTGATTAACCTTTACCGACTACCGTTTGAGTCGGGCTAGCATGCGAATTGTCTAAATCCGTTCCGCATGTAACGTTGTGCTTAGAGACTGAATCCTCTAAGACTTGTTGCTATGACTTTGAATACATAGACTTCGCCGTTGTCATGGGAATAGGCTACCCAGCAACGTGTATTAAACGTTGACTTATCCAACCTCCGAAACAAATGAGCACAAGGCCTATTTATAGGCACTCAGAACTGTGCATTTGCACAGTTCTGAGCCTAGCCACCCATGGGTGTTTGTCCGTTTCGTCCTTTGTTTCCGGTTCTGGTTCTCTTGCGTGGTTGATTGACTTGGCAACGACTCTTTGACTTGATTCCAGATTTGGCAGTGAGTCGGGTTCCTGATATGGCAGTAAATCAACTTCTGAATTTGAGTCCGGAATTGATGTTGATTTGATCGTGATTCATCCGAGTTCGCTCTTGTTTAGATGACTCGGTGATTCACCTAAACATTGGTTTGATTCCGCGTGCGAGTGGATGCATTCCAATGCTTGGGTGCGATTTGTCGCCTCGTTAACCTGCTCCGTTGCGTATAGCTTGGCTTCAGCGTTGGCGAGCTAACAATCTTGTTTGGATACGTCGCCCGGTGGTCCGTTTGTTAAATCGGCGTCGACCTGTGCTAAGGGACCTATAGGCAATTTTATACGCCTACAACAAGCATGACACTCTCGGGCGTATTCAATTGCGTCACGAACCATCGTTGGCCAAAAATATCCCATTCTCCTGATGCGGTCATACAGTTTGGGGCCAGGCTGATGCGCACCACATTCTCCGTCGTGTGCTTCCTTAAGAACTTCTTCTGCTTCTTTGTTCGAAAGGCATCGGAGTAATAAACCACCGTACCCTCTATGGTATAACGTATAGGTCTCGGCATTATAGAAGAATCTTGGTGCTCTTCGGCGGATTGATTCTCTTTCTTTTACGTCTTCTGGCAGAATACCATACTGGACGTAGTCAATGATGGGAAAACGCCAATCTCGGGACTCAGACCCAATTTGAGTTGAATTCACCTCCTTGGCATTTATGTTTCCATCGTCTTCCTCTTCAATATCCATATCGTATATGGGTATGCAGAGCTGATGCGTCCTTACTGTGACTAACAGCTCAGTTTCAGGAGGCTGCGCAAGTGATACTGCTAGTGCTGCCAGTGCATCCGCATAAGCGTTCTGGAGACGGGGGATGTATTCAATGAATTCTTCAAAAGAATCTGCTATTTTGATGGCCTCCTGGTGGTACGGGATCAGGTCTTGGTTCCTGACTTCATACTCTCCACGGACTTGGTTGACTATCAATTGAGAATCCCCAAAAGCTTCGAGATATTCGACCCCCAGCTCCTTGGCGAAACTGAGTCCAATGAGAAGCGCATTGTACTCGGCTACGTTATTGGAGCACGGACTAGTCAATGAATAAGCTCGAGGCATCACATGCTTTCCCGAGGAGATTAAGACAACTCGAACCCCGGAGGAAACGTAGATCCTCCCGGGGTTATTACCCTATTAACTGACCTTGAAGCACAATCGAAATATAATTGTCATACTTGTTGGTGCGACGTAGTATTAACCTCGTGGGTTTCATCCGGCAAATCATCATATACTTCTGCCGTATCTGTGGTCGGGTTTGCCGCCAGAAGATCACAAATCGCTTGACCCTTGATCGACTTCTGCTGTTTAAAGTGCAAATCATATTGGGACAAGAGAAATACCCGTACTGGGTTAACATTGGAAATGACGTAAATCGTCTGTCCAACCAAGTAATGCCGCATCTTTTGCATCGCGAATACCAATGCAAGGCATTCTTTCTCGATCATCGGATATCGAGACTCGGCACCTATCAAGGTCCGACTTAGGTAATAAACTGCCTGTTCGTAACCGATATCGTCATCTTGTGCTAGTAAAGCACTTATCGAGTGGTTCATCACCTTGATGTAAATCAAGAACGGTTTACCCGATTTCGGTGCAACGAGAACAGGAGGATTCGTCAGATACATTTTGATATCTTCGAATGCTTTTTGGCAGGTATCGTCCTAAATGAATGACACCCCTTTCTTGTTTAGCTTAGAAAATGGTTGGCACTTCCCAGAAAGGTTTGAGATGAACTGCCAGATGTAAGCTAGCCGCCCTTGCAATCCTCGGAGCTCTTTCAAATTTCTAGGAGGTTGCAGTTCATGTATCGCCTTCACTTTGTCAGGATCGATATGTATACCTTTAGTGGTGACGACGAATCTAAGGAATTTTCCGCTAGACATTCCAAGGAAGGATTTAGTAGGGTTCATCTTTAATTGATGACTCCGCATGAGATCGAACATCGTCTTCAAGTCCTTGATGTGATCTTCTTTGTTGCGACTTTTCACAACCAAATCATCAACGTAGCACTCGACTGTTTTCCTGAGATGTTCTTGGAAAATTTTAGTCATCGCTCGTTGATACATGGCGCCTGCATTCTTTAGACCGAATGGCATTACCGTGTAGCAGAATACACCAAGGGGCGTTCTGAACGCTGTATGCTTCTCGTCATCTGGGTGCATCTTGATTTGGTTATATCCTGAGAAACCATCCATAAAAGACATTCTCTCAAATCCGCATGTATTGTCAATAATAACATCCGTGATTGGGAGAGGAAAATCGTCTTTTGGACATGCCGTATTCAGGTCCCTGAAATCAATGCAAATCCTGATTTTACCGTTCTTCTTCATGACTGGAACGATATTGGCTAGCCAATCTGGATGTTGCTCCTCTCGGATAAATCCTGATTCGATCAATTTCTTAACCTCCGTCTCAATGACTTCCATAATCAGCGGACGAAACCGTCTTTGCTGTTGTTTGACAGGTTTAGCATCCGGCTTGATATCGAGGCGGTGCATCGCCACATTGGGGTCGAGCCCTAGCATATCTTCATAGTTCCACGCAAAGACGTCGATATACTCCCTGATGAGAGCAATTAATTCCTCCTTCTCATTTGGGGGAAGGCTGTCACTGATGAATATGGGCTTCGGGTTGGCCTCGTCACCCATGTTAACTTGGACTATTTTATCTTCAGTGAGGGGTTCCCTCTGTTCGAACCTATCACCATACTGCATGTTTAGGTGATGAACCCACGGATCTTCCCATGTTGGCAATTGATCGTCGTATTCTGTTGTGGACGGATCAACTGTAGCCATGTTTACCATTAGGGCTTTGAATGCCTCCCCTAGACTTGTGTCGGAATTCCCAGCTGAAGAATCAGAAGAGTATCCGTTCTTAGTTTTGTTAGCAATTTGATCGATAACTTGCCAACCACATTCATCATTAGACGAGAAAACATAACCTAAGCCTCTCCCGTATTTATAATAATCCTCGGGTTTCCCTTTTGGTACATATACCGCTTTGGCTAGAGTACGAGGACCTCGATCGAAGTATTGACCTTCTCCGAGTGTGAAATCGTACCCCTGCTTTTCCATGAGCTTGCACGCTTCCGGACTATACTTAGATAAATTCCGACCAGGTTTGTCATCATCTTCATCTTCGCTTAAGAAATGATCTGGTAATGGGGAGCTTTTTTCTTTACCGTAAATCACTTCTTTCGCGCCTCTTATTTTGTTTGGGATGACCATGGTTGTTCCGAAAGAATGCTGGAGGCGTTCTTTTGTTACATAGGATGACCAAAGCGGCATATATAAATCAGGATTATCATACAACTCTTTTATCACATCATCAAGAGACAGGGAGTACCCTAAATCATCATTTATTTCATTATTGGCAAGTTGCCAGTTACAACTACCGTCTGACGATTGATCATCGTCAAGATTGATTACAAAGGGTACAATGTCATTTAAAACAAAACCACCATTGTAATCGAATCCGGCTTCAGAATCAGCTTCTTCTCCGCTGTCCGTGTCCTGGACCGATGGTTCTGTATCGAATTCGTTACCATAAAGGAGAGAATCAGTAAAATAATTCTCAAACCCTTTAAATGGTTGTTTATCCGCGACCACCGTCTTGACCCTTCCATCAGTGTCGACATATTTCAGACACTGATGTAGGGTGAAGGGAACTATAACATTACTATGGATCCAAGGCCGACCCAGTAGTAAGTTATATGATGTCTCAGCATCAATCACGTAACACGTGACTTCTGTCTTCAGATCACCCATTTAGCACTTTATCCGGATCTTTCCCAAAGGCCTTGACCCGCTGGTGTTCAATCCGTAAATGACCGTTCCTGTACACGCCAATTTGCTGACTGGAATGCCAAGGCTATGCATAAGGCGAAGCGGCATAATACTCACAGCAGAACCCGAATCCACTTGGATTCGGTTGACTTCGCTGGAGCCAATGTATCCGATAAAGTATAGGGGCCGATCATGGTTCAAATTCTTCGTCTGCATATCCTCTTTGGTGAAAGTGATGCAGGGAAGGTTCTTGGCCGCTATATTGCATTGTTGAACTGACGGTTCTGGCTCCTCCGGTACTGGCTTGGTCCGAGCGAGGAATGCTTCAGAATCAGCTAAGGCTTCTCGTAAGGCTTCCCTAGTCTCCTTAGATAACCGCAGCAACTCATACAACGTTATCCGCACTGAAATATTGGCTAATTGAGCCATGATATTGAAGACGCGTAGAGTTTTCGAACTCGCTGGTTTGTCTCTTCCAATCGGGCGACTGAAACGAGACTGCTTCAGGTTCTGAACTTCCTGGGGATCCTTCTCTTTCGGCTTATTCACCGGCTGTTTTCGAGCCTCTTCGCCCGGTGTAGGACTCGTAATCACCCCCATTTTTGTGAGAGTTTTGGCTGGTCCCCGTTTATTCACCCCCTGCTCACTAGGCGGTGGATAATTGTAGTGATACTCATTTCCGCTTCTAGTGGCAAAGACTTCTTGTTCTTCTTCAGAGAGCAGGAAAGTTAGGATTCTTTCGTCATCTTCTCCTGGGATAGCAGAGACCCCGCAGCAAGACTTTCCTTTCCCTTTGGACTTCTTCTTGGATGACGATTCGGCCCATTGTTCATCTTCAATCAGGTCGGGGTGAACCAAGAGGATTTCACCGTTCGGGGCTGTGTGTGGCACAAGTCCCTTTTGGCGCTATCCATGTGGGTCATCATTCACCGTCTTCATTCCTACTTTAGTGATGCGCTCCGGTTTGAACCATGTTGTGGGCACCGATCCAAAGCTGATTGAAACCGCGTTTGCTCCAATATTCTTGGACGGCTTCGGGGTTATGACGCCCACATCAATTAGCACCTGGATCTTGTCCTTGAGGTGGTAGAAAGACTTGGTAGGGTGATGGACCGCTCTATGGTATGCGCAATACTTCGGTTCCGTCACTTTGTTAGCCCCTTCTTGATCTACAATCGCCGGCAGCTGAGTTTTGTTGTTCTCCAACAGGTACTTAAAGATGCCGGGAACTTCGTCATCTTTGAAGGAGTACACTTTGGGAAATCTTGGCTCTGCAGACTTCTGCTTTTGAGGCCGTTGTTGCCATTGTGACTGCGATTGTTGCGGCGCTCGTTGCTGCTGCTGCTGTCGCTGAGGTTGCAATTGAAAGGTTTGATTAGCATCAACTGCATTAGCATGTGCCTTACCTTTCTCCCGTGGGACGAAATTCTATTGCGGAGCATTATTCGCCTGTTGGCCTCTCTCTGCCTTTTTTCTTCTGATGAATCGCTCGGCCTGCTCTCCTCGGACCTACAGATCCTTCCATGTCTTGGAGGGTGCTGTCCCCATTGCTTCCAACACGTCCAGTGCGAGGTTGTTGTGGCAAGTCTGGAGGATGAATTCCTCGGTGATCGGGTCCCGGCAGTTCATCGCCTTGTTCCGGAACCTTTTGACAAAGGTGTCCACCAATTCCCCGTCTTTCTGCTTCTCGTCCAACAATGATCCGATGGATATCTCTGTGTCGTCGTCGAAGAAGTTGGTAAGGAATTTGGTCTTCATGTCGTCCTACCTATTCACGCTACCTGGCTTGAGGCGGCGATACCAATCGAAGGCGGCTCCGCGAAGAGTACCGACAAATGACCGCACCATCAGAGGCTCATTGCCGGAGATTACCCCCAAGTGTGATTTGAAGTAAATCAAATGTTGAGTGGGGGAACCCATCCCATTAAACGGCGTGAAGTTAATTAAGTTGAACTTCACCATATATGGGATTGATTCCCACTCTCTGGGGTATGGACACGGAATGCCTGTTTTCTTCATTTCTTGAGCGGAAATCAAGGTATTGATCTTGCTCTCGAGATTTTTAATCTTCAAGTTTTCACTTGTGTTTTCATTAGCATTCTCATTACCACCTCCTGCATTGATGGGAGGATTATTGGCATTATGCGTCTCATTCGCATTTGTGTCCTCATCTTCCAAATTAACCGGGTTACGACGACTTGGCTCGCCTTGCTGGTTCGTCAATGCCTGGATTTGTTGGTCATGCATTTCTCTCATGTTTTGCATGGCCATCTGCATTTCGAATCTGAAGGTTTCCTGTTGCTTAGCTAAGGCGTCTTCAAGCATTTTGGCCACTTGCTCCGCACTTATCATAAATGTCTTGTGGGGTTGTCCCTCGCTGGATACCATATTATCTGATGCAACCTCGGAGCCAGCATCAGATTCTTCATCCTCTGAAGGGAGTCTTGTCCGAACCCTACCGTAGGTTGCTCGTTTGATGGTTCCGGACTGCAGACGGGTTCTAGGTCGGGATGCTTTCAGAATCGATTTGAGATTGTCCCGCACCGATGTCCCTCTGCTGGTCATGTTGGTGGTGACCCTCAGAAATTCTCTCACTTCAACCACCGTTCTTCTTCGTCGGAAACGCCTAGGCCTTGTTTTCGGTGTTTCAGTACTGAGCCTTTCGAAAACCGAGACTCGTTCGGGGACCGCCTTAATACAGCTGCATTCAGACAATACTGCCCGAATGAGTTTGGAACAAGAGCACTGAGTTTCCTGTTCTTGGGGACTCCTTTTCCTGGTTTTATTCGTACCCCCAACACGATAGTACAATTCGTCTGCTTGACCTATCGTGTGTTGGCACGACTTCTCAGGTATAACATTATCGTCATCAGACGGTAATGTTTCCTTCTGAGGGTGAACTGCCTTCTTTGGGCTTTCGAAAGTCACGCGCCTCGAAACATGCCTTTTTGGGCGTGAGTTCTCGGCGGACTTTCCCTGGACATCAATGCGCAAGTTGGTGCATGTAGCTGCCCTGATTTCTTTGTCATGTTGGAGGTGACGGCGACCCCCAGCATGTTGCGTCGTCCGGGGCTTCTTCATTGGGCCCAAACGCTCTTGAACTGGAGCTTTGCCTCTCTCGTCGGGAATCGGACCGAGGCGCTCCAAGACTGGCTTCTTTCTTCGGGATGATACTGCATGATCTCCCGGAGAAGCTATTGGAATTATCAGCGATATGGGTTGTTTTGCCGGTGGTTGAACTTTGGTTGGAGACTGCTTCGTCCTCCACACTTGGCGGTTTGATGGCGGCTTCTTGGCCGCTCTTTCTTTCTTCAACTCCTCGGCCTTCTGCACAAGGATTTTTGCTTGTGCAAGCAATGCGCGGCGTTTGTGAATCCGCTCTTCGAGTGTCGAACGGTTTCGTTTGACCCGGATCCATTCATTCGTCGGCGGCTTGGAGGAAAGTTGTTGAGGCTGTTTGCCTCTCCTATTCTTCAGATCCGCGTTGTAGCGGACTCCGTCCGTAGACTCCATCGCCTTAGCGAGTTGTCGGGCAAGGCGCTGACGTCGCCTCTGGCGGGCTCTCTTTGAGAGAGTCACAACGCCCTCAACAGTAGAGGCGTTGACAAGAATAGGTTTGACCTCGTTGGAGGTCGGTGGAACTTCACCCGACGTAACTTTGGCGTCAGCTGGGGTGAGAGCTTCGTTGGCGTTCTGAACTTCTTCGAACCAACGAGCTTTTCTCCTGGAGGAGAGCTTGCCTCTGGCGGGCTCTCTTTGAGAGAGTCACAACACCCTCAACAGTAGAGCGTTGACAAGAATAGGTTTGACCTCGTTGGAGGTCGGTGGAACTTCACCCGACGCAACTTTGGCGTCAGTTGGGGTGAGAGCATCGTTTGTATTCTGAACTTCTTCAAACCAACGGGCTTTTCTCCTGGAGGAGAACTTCTTGGACTTGCGGGGGGAGGTTGATCCGGACGAGGACGAAAGGTACTCCTCGAACTTGGCCTGGTCAAATTCATACTCGACCTCCTCCTCGACCGAGATTGAGATCCGCGGTTGCGACGTGACGATCTCGGCAGCAAGATCGGTGGCTCCCACTGTGGTTGCCAGATTGTTCGCGGTGAAAATTACCTTCATTGAATTCGTTGTTATCTCAAGTAATTGATTTTTGGTTACAAAAGATCCGCTCTTTTTTTAGATCCGGTTACAACGAAATCAAAGAAAAAGAAAAAGATTACAACTTTCCTTTAGAACAAATCGCAAGATCCTGTTTTGCGGTCTCTTGCTTGTGTGGGTTCTTTGCCGACGCCGGGGTTAATCCGTGGACCACCTCGCGATCTAGATCCGGTCGGATCTACACGATTTGACGGGTATTATTTTGTGAAGGAAATAATAGCCGGGGGGATTAATTCACCAAGGAAATAATCGCCCTTAGTTCTCGGGATCAAAAGCCAAGCTTTGAACCGGAGTATGATCTCGTGTAGATCTCAGATCTGATTTTTAGCTCTCTCGAACTCCTACCTTTTGTGACGTGGATGCTCGCCGAGAACCAGATCTGAATATTCAAGTCCTCAAATCTTCAAAACTCCAAGCTCGATCTTCAATTCGGCAGAGTTTCGGCTCTCAAAGTTCCTACATTTTCAAATGAACCAAGGGGGGCCTATTTATAGGCTCTCTGAACTATGCCTACGCACAGATCTGGGTCGGCCACCTATGGGTGGCCGGCACTGGGCCGAGCCACCCATGGGTGGCTGGTCTTTGGCCGAGCCCCCCACGGGTGGCTCGGCCACTGAGCCACCTATGGGTGGCTCGGCTTTGGCCGACCCCCCTTAGGCATTGGGTTTCGTTGTTTTGTCCAGTCTCGTGGTTGATTCGGACTCTGATTTGTTGATCTGATTTAGCAGTCGATCCGATTCCTGGTTTGGCAGTAAATCCACTTCTGAGTTCGAGTCCGAAACTGATCTTGATTCGATCGTGATTCGATCGTGATTCGTCCAAGTATGCCCTTGGTTGGATGACTCGTTGACTCTTCGAACACTTGGCTTTCGATCGTGATTCGTCCAAGTATGCCCTTGGTTGGATGACTCGTTGACTCTTCGAACACTTGGCTTGATTCCACACGCGAATGGATGTTTGGTTGGATGACTCGTTGACTCTTCGAACACTTGGCTTGATTCCACACGCGAATGGATGTATTCCATTACTTGCGTGCGATTCGTCAACCTCGTCGCCTCGTTGGTTCATCGGTTTATGCCGAGCTGTGCTATGGGACCTATAAGTAATTTTATATGCCTACAGGCACAACCCTCCATGACTTCTAGAACATCTAATGACAAGTTGTTATGATATGTTTGAAGGATGCACTCCTCAGTGAGTGGATCTCGGCAGCTCACCGCTTTGTTCTGAAACCGCTTAACGAAAACATCAACTATCTCCCCATCTTTCAGTTTCTCATCTAGCAAAGTGCCAATGGAGACCTCGGTATCATCATCGAAGAAATTGGTAAGAAACAATCCTTCTATATCTTCCCAGCTATTGATACTCCCGGGCTTAAGGCGTCGGTACCAATCGAAGGTAGGCCCACGAAGGGTTCCTACGAATGACCGGACCGTCAAAGCTTCATTTATGGATAATACACCAAGATGACATTTGAAGTAAATTAAATGTTGAGTAGGTGAACCCCTGCCATCAAAAGGAGTAAAATTAATTAAGCTGAATTTTGGGGGATAAGGAATCAAGTCCCACTCCCTGGGATATGGACATGGAATGCCCGTTTTCTTCACTTCTTGAGCTGTCATCAGGGTGTTGACTTTGTTCTCAAGATCTTGCATCTTCTGTCTTCCTCCACATTCTTTTTCAGATAAATTTGAGAAGGTTGAGTAGACGACTTAACCGGGCCACTCTCCGAATTGTCCTTGTTAGGAGGTGGATTAGCAAAGATAGTTTCATCTACCTCATGGTCACTATCAACCTTAGTTATACGTACAGGTATAGCATCACGCCTGCTAGATTCAGCCTTTTGACTTGATTCCTACTGTTGTTGATGTTGTTGAGCCTGCAAATCCCTCATCTGTTGCATTGTCAGCTCCATCTCAGTCTTGATTTCAGCTCTGATTTCTTCACGTTGTTTAGCCAATGCTTCTTGCAATATCTAGGCTAATTGATCCGGTGTAATCGCAAGTTATTCTCTGGCTTGTCCAACACTAGATACTGTATCATCTGAGGTAACTGCAGAACAAGTATCTGATAGTTCCTCGTCTGAAGATAACCCTTCATGCATTTTCCTATAATCTCGGCACTGATTGGCTCTTCGTTGTAGTAGTGACATTCTTTGAGAGAAACCCTACTCAATTCTCCCTCCTCGAGAGAAATCAGGGTCAAGGTTGACTGAATGTCGCTTTCCTCTGTCGGTCATGTTGATAGTGATCTCTGGACGCTCATCTTTTTTAGAAGCGGGCTTCCTTTTGTTGAAACGCCTCATCTTGGGTTTTGATGTCTCAGTGAAAAGTCTTTGAAATACGGAAAATCTTAATGCTTTAGCTTTGGAGCAACTGCATTTCGACATTACTGCCTTGATGAGTCTCTCGCATGCACAGTAAGAATCTGTTTCTTGAGCAACTCTTTTTCGTGACTTGTTAGTTTGATAGTATAGCTCATCATTACCATGATTCGAGCAACCTATCTTCTGTTTTTGAACCTTGTTGACATGCACAGGACGACTTGTCTCGCCTCTGAGCGATCCAAGGTTGAATATTTAAATCCACCCCTTTAGAGGCGTGGAGTCTTCACAAGCCCTAAACGAGAGTGAATTGGTATTTTCTCATTTTGGGTTTGTTTTGTTCTGATTAGAGGATATTTACGACCCCCAGCATGAGGGTTCGCTTAAGGTTCATTCACCGGACCCAAGCGTTCTTTAACCGGAGCCTTGCCTCTATCGTCAGATGATAAACTGAGGTAATCCGCCATCATAATTTTGAATTTTGACAGGTCCGAACTGACCCAGGGCTTTACCGGTGACAAAGCAAATGTGGACACGGTAGAAGGACCCGGAATGGATGTTGGTGGAGTCGAAAGAGACGTCTTAGAAGTTTTTCTTTGGCCGAGACAACTGACATTGTCTCGGGTTAAGCTCCTCTGTCCGAGATAGTTGCCAGTGTCTCGGATGAAGGATTTATCCTGGTGACCTACTTTTTGTGCAAGTTCAGACTTCAGGATCCAAACTTTATGGTTCTTCGGTGGCTCTTTAGACACCATTTCTTTCCTTCCTTCTTGCATCTGCTGACGAAGGGCATGGGCGCGAACGGCCTTCTCCCTATGCTTCTGTATACATTCTTTGAGGGTCGAACGAGCCCTCTTGACAAGAGTCCACTCCTCTGCCGTTAGTTGTGCAGAAATATGATTGGTTTGCCTCTGAGGCAATTGGGCCATTCTATGCTTCGTCGACTCTAGGTCTGCATAGTAGCGAACTCCGTCGGTTTGTTCTAAGACCTTGGCCAATTAACGAGCATGACGCTGGTGTTTCTCTAACGAGCTCTCTTCGTCAATGCCGGTAAGTTTTGATTCGATGACTCCTTAACTGGGGAAGGCTCATTTGGAGCAGATACGTTGCAAGCAGAATCTTTAGCAACGATTGGGCACATAGTCTTCACCGGAGTTGAAGACTAGAAAATTTTCTTGGAAGACGAAATCTTCATGCATTTACGAAGTGAGGAAGATCTTGAGGATGAGGATGATAGATACTCCTCAAACTTTTCCTGATCAAACTCATATTTGATCTCTTCGTTAATCACAATCTTGATCGGCTGCGACACGACGATCTCGGCAACGAGATCGTTGGCCCCACTATGGTCGTCAGCTTGTTTTTGTCAGAAATCATTTTCATTGCTGAGTCCATGAAACTTCAGTTGTTTTACAATGAATTACATAACAAAATAAATAAAATTACAATTTCTTAGAAAATAACACAGGAATCATTTATCGACTTCTGCTTTTGTGGGGACTTTTCCTGTGCTGGGAGTGCGTTAGCTCGTGGACAACCGATTCACAGATTCTGATTGAATTATGAAGGCTTTGGGTATTCTTTCTTTATTTAGAAGCAAGAATGAAATCAGTGAATATCTTATCAAAGTAAGATGAACACTCTTCTCAAGATCAAGACAAAGCTTAAATCTCAAGGAATCGCTAAAAAGCTCCATGTTTTCTACTCTATCCGCTCTCTATGCTCGGTGTCCATTAGTAATTGCCCTAGGGGGTATTTATAGCCCCTGGGAAAGTTTAACTGAAAATACGACATCATGGAGAAGTTTAGCCTGCGAGACAGTGTTGTCTGTCTCAGCGGCCGAGACAGTTGTGACTGTCTC
>NC_033799.1:48430755-48453340 GCF_001876935.1 Asparagus officinalis
TCCGAGGCATCCATGATTATCACGTAAAGCTCAAACTGCCTGCCAGTTTCTTTTATAACTATGTTCCCACTTTCTAAACTCTGTTATTTGACAGTTATCAACATGATTCTCACCCACGATGTTTCGTACATTCCTAAACAGTTGATAGCCACGTGTCATGCAGTTATTTCAGCAGCTTCTGAACATTTCAGAGCTGTCTCGCGTGCGAGACAGTCAACGCTTTCATGATCTTTTCAAGACAGCATAATGCCATTTCTTGTGATCTTTGGATGATCTTCTCTTTGCCTTGAGCTGTATTTGGATATCTATCAGCATTTTTATACGCCTACACAACAAGAGGGAGAGTGCGAGTCAGATTCCTGTGTATCTGACTTAGTGTTTGAGGAGTCTTTTGATGACGAATTAGGGTTAGATCCGCTGGTCAATCATGTATCTGTAATTGGCTGGCAACGAGAACCTTTGGAGATAGAACCCCGAGTCCAACTTTGCCCATCTGTAGTGGAACCTCCTAAGTTAGAGCTCAAACCTCTACCTGAAAATCTAGAGTATGCCTACTTAGGGGAGAGCGAGACTTTACCAGTTATCATTTCTTCTGACTTGACTACCGATCAAAAAGAAGCTCTCTTAGATGTTTTAGGAGAGAATAGGGAAGCCATTAGATGGACCATGACTGATATCAAAGGGATTATTCCAACCATTGTTCAACACCAAATCCATTTGATAGATGACGCCATACCTACTAGAGATCATCAACATAGGTTAAACCCTGTTATGAAAGAAGATGTTAGGAAAGACATTCTGAAATGTCTCGATCATGGGATCATTTATCCTATTTCTAATAGTTCATGGGTAAGTCTGGTCCAAGTTGTTCCAAAGAAATCTGGGATCATCGTGATCTAAAATGAGACTAATGAGCCGATTCCCACTCGGATCCAAACTGGATGGCGAGTTTGCATTGACTACCAAAAACTCAACTTAGCCACTCGAAAAGATCATTTCCCTCTTCCCTTCATTGACCAAATGTTAGAACGCTTAGCAGGAGACGAGTTTTATTGTTTCCTGGATGGATATTCAAGTTACAATCAAATCCCTATCGCTCCCGAAGATCAGGAGAAAACTACCTTCACTTGCCCGTATGGAACATTTGCATACCGGCGCATGCCTTTTGGGCTGTGTAACACACCAGCCACATTCCAACGTTATGATCAGTATTTTTTTCGACATGGTAGAGAGATTTTTAGAAATTTTCATGGACGACTTTTCCATTTTTGGTGACACATTTTCCCAATATTTGCATCATCTTAAACTGGTCCTAGAACGGTGTAGGGAGAAAAAGCTGACTCTCAATTAGGAGAAATGTCACTTCATGGTAAAGCAGGGCATTATCTTAGGACATGTAGTTTCCAACAGGGGAATCGAAGTAGACAAAGCTAAGGTAGATCTCATTTCTAACCTTCCTCCTCCCAAAACTGTCAAAGATGTCAGATCATTTCTTGGTCATGCTGGTTTTTACCGACGTTTCATCAAAGATTTTAGCAAAATTGCTAGACCTTTGACCAATCTCTTAGCCAATGATACATCATTTGTCTTCTCTTTCGAATGCCTCAAAGCTTTTGAATTTTTGAAAAAAGAGCTAACCACAGCTCCTATCATTCATGCACAAGACTGGACCTTACCCTTCGAACTGATGTGTGATACATTCGATTCTGCAATTGGTGTTGTTTTAGGACAACGGTTTGATAAAAAACCGCATGTGATCTACTACACCAGTAGGACTCTGAACGATGCCCAGCAAAATTACTCTGTCATGGAAAAAGAGTGTTTAGCTGTAGTCTTTGCCTTAAAAAATTCAGGTTCTACCTCATCGGGTCTTTAACCAAAGTTTTCACAGATCATGCTGTACTAAAGTATCTTTTGACCAAAAAGGATACTAAAGCATGACTCATTAGATGGATTCTCCTACTTCAAGAGTTTGACATCCAAATTCTTGACAGAAAAGGAGCAGAAAACCCCGTAGCAGATCACCTCTCTAGACTCCCGAATGCACCAACATCAACTGTTCCAATCAACGAACATTTTCCAGATGAACAACTCCTACAAATCTAATATGTTCCATGGTTTGCCGACATTGTGAATTACTTAGTCATGAAACAGATTCCCTCTCATTGGTCTAAGCAGGATAGATCCCGTTTCCTCTCCGAGGTAAAATACTTTTACTGGGATGATCCATATCTGTTCAAATACTGTCATGATCAGATCTTTAGGAGGTGTGTTCTCACTGAAGAAAATAGGAGTGTTCTATCCTTTTGTCATGAGCAAGCATGTGGGGGGCCATTTTGGCCTAAGAAAAACAGCTGAAAAAATTCTCCATGTGGGCTATACTGGCCCACTCTTTTCAAGGATTCATACGAGTTTTACAAAACCTGTAACCGCTGTCAGCTTTTAGGAAAAGTCACTAGAAGAAATATGATTCCCTTACAACCCATCTTATCTATTGAACTCTTTGATTTGTGGGGTATCGATTTCATTGATCCATTTCCAAATTCCTTTGGAAATATTTGTTGGCCTTCTTGTTTTGATGATGATTTACAAACAATTTACTACTAATGTTATTTGTCTAGTGTTTGTGCATTCCTATGTATTATAGACAAACAACGTTGTTGGAGGATGGATGGAATAGAGCTTCAACGATGATATCCAATGGAGGTTGGCGGAATGTCGGGTTAAAGCCTTGCAATTCATAGTTAAAGATCAAGTTCAAGCTACATCCGCACGTGTACCAAGTTGAACTCAATGAAGATCAAGATCAAGCTTGGGTAATTAAGTTTAGGAGTTTATATTATGTGTGTTAGTATCTTAAGCTCAATTATCTATACACACACATTTATTGGTTTCTTCGTATATATATATAGTTATTTTCAAGTTTTACTATGAAACAAATGAATAGAATTGGAAAATACTATTTTGTTTCATGTTTATATGCCTATATATGATTTCACCTTTAACAAGCTTATATTTAATGAAATCATATTTAGTGTTTTTGAATATATTGCATAGAATATGCAATTTTATGAAAATATTGTATTTCTAGATTATAGACTTCATAACAACATGTTATATCTTTTATCAAGTCTATACAATCATTTAATAAGGTTTCAAAATGTTGTTTAAGTCAAAATATCAAAATATCAATTTTCAAGTTTTTATGTTTTTGAACTATTTTGTAAAATGATAATATTTTTCATTTGGGAGGTCCTTTCTGATAACATGTCTACAATCATTCCCCAAAGTTTTATATTTTTTATCATGTTTGGGAGTTTTATCATGTCTTTTATCAAGCAAAATGCTGTAGCATGTTTTTTATCATGTCTACAATCATTCCCCAAAGTTTTACATTTTTTGGAATTTATTTGATATTTTTAAACAGGGTTTTAAAATCTGCAAATCAGCTTTTATATATGTCAGTTTTCGGTCGACCGCACCGGTCGACCGATCATTTGATCTTTCATCACTGGGCGACAGAGAGTCTGTCGGTCGATCGGTCCGGTCGACCGAAAGCTCCATCGGTCGACCGCACCGGTCGACCGACGATTGTCCAGAGCTGGTTTTCGTGCTTTTTCGCTCCATCGGTCAACCGACTGAATTTTCGATCGACCGACAATAGATCCGTTGTCTCCTAACGGCTATTTCTGAGCTGATTTGTCTGGGGCTGTTTTGTCATTTGGTTTGGGGTTCTTGTTGAGATCTTGAGTGGGTATAAATACCCAATTGCTGATCTCTTTTCAACAACTTAAGAAATGTTTTAAAAAGCCAAGAAGTTTTTAAACAATAGTTTTAAAAAGAGTTTAAGCTTGTTTAAGCTTGTTTAAGGGTTTGGTTTAAAGCAGTTTTAGCTTTCACAAGTGGAGGAGATTATCTTATTGTTTGGGCCTCAAATCTCCATCTCTCCATCTTGATCTAGAGAAGTTTTCCTAAACTCAACTCTAGCTTTTACTTATAATTATTTGTTAATTATCATTTCTATTAAAGCTAGTTTTACATTGAGTTTAGATTTGATTTTATTTTACTCATTGTTACACACACCCACATTTAGCTTTTAGTATTTACATACATAGTATAGTTGGGTGGTGAGAGATTGTAAGTTTGAGTTGTGCTTTCATTGTGTTCTCATCCATAGTTGAGTACAATCATTTGTTATATTGTGCTTATTGTGAGATTCACTTTGTAATACACTTGTACACCGAGTGAGGAGTGTGTGGTGAGAGTCGGGGATCGTCCCAAGAGGAGTGGCATCGGTTGACGAGCTTAGGGAGAGGTTGTAACCGAGCACGGCTAGGTCCAATACTTAGTGGGTGTAGAGTGGGATTACAATAGTGTGTTGATTGTAAAGTTTTCGGTTAGCTAGAAAACCGAGTGTGAGGTGTAAACGTTGTTCGGGTGAACGTTGAAAACCCGATTGATAGTGGATTTCTCCCCGAGAGTGGGGAGCGGAGACGTAGGACGGAAGGTCCGAACTCCGTGATCATATTGCTTGTTTGAGTTTGTCTTTGGCGTATTTGTTTTTGCATTTATCTTATATCGTCAATTGTGCATTACTCATTTCTATATCATCCACTATCTTGTTTAGATTATTTACCCTTGTATTGTTTATATATCCATGCATACATTTCTATCATATAGGATATATCTCATTGTTCATATTGCTTATCCTAGCTTATATTCTTGTTGTATTTCATACTTGCTAGGATAACTTATTAATATACTTTTATTGGCATTTAAATCGGATTAGATTAGCATAAGACCCTAATCACCCCCCCTCTAGGGTCTAACAATTGGTATCAGAGCTTGGTGCTCTTTGATTTAAGGTCTAATCGCCTTGAGTTAAAGATCCAAGTTATATTTTTGTGCTAATCTTGTTTTGATTGCATTTGTATCTTGCTTGCATATTTTTACAAATTATGGATATGAATGATGCATCTTGTTTAGGCTATGATTCTAGTGTTGCTCCTAGATTAGACAATTTCCCCTATGCCCAATGGTGTGTTAGATTTAAACTATTTGTTAGATCTAAACATTTTGATTTATGGGAAATTATAGATGATGCTTATATTGTGCCCACTTTGAAGAAATCCAAGTGGAATAAGAATGATCATCGTATGTTTACAATGAACAATATTTTGTTAGAATATTTGCTAAATGCTTTTAATTCATCTATGTCTAACAAGTTTGTTCATTTTGATAGTGCTTACACCTTATGGATATTTATAGAAGCACATCAAGGAGACTTGGAGGCGATCCGACAAGCTTTGGAGGATCCCGCTTCAAGTTCATGTGGAGCATCATGCACACGGCCACTAGGCGATAGCCCTAGTGAGGTTTGCGAGTTCGAAACCATAAATGATTTACCTAATGATGAACTTGCTTGTGCTAGTGAAAAATTATTACATGCCTTTAACAAATTGCAAAATGATTTCATTAATTTACAAAGCAAGCATGAAATTTTGAAATCCGATCATGAGTTGTTAGCATCTAAGTTTGAAACTATTTCTAATGAAAATGTGATCCTTAAAGAAAACAATGAAAAATTAAAATTGGATCATGTTTCTTTAACTTCAAACGTTGCTAGTTTAACTCATGAAAGAGATATATTGCTTGTTTGAGTTTGTCTTTGGCGTATTTGTTTTTGCATTTATCTTATATCGTCAATTGTGCATTACTCATTTCTATATCATCCACTATCTTGTTTAGATTATTTACCCTTGTATTGTTTATATATCCATGCATACATTTCTATCATATAGGATATATCTCATTGTTCATATTGCTTATCCTAGCTCATATATCGTGTCATATTTCATACTTGCTAGGATAACTTGATAATTAGTTTTTAATTAGCATTTAATCGGATTAGATTAGCGTAAGACCCTAATCACCCCCCTCTAGGGTCTAATAATATTTACATTCTAGTAGCCGTCGAATACATGTCAAAATGGGTTGAGGCAGTAGCTTGCAAAACTAATGATAACAAGGTTGTTATCAAGTTTCTGAAGGAGAATGTTTTTGCACGTTTTGGAGTACCCAGAGCGATCATTAGCGACAATGGTACACATTTTTGTAACCGTTCTTTTTAGGCTTTGATGAGGAAATATTCGATCACACACAAATTATCAACTCCTTATCACCCTCAAACCAGTGGTCAAGTAGAGGTCACAAATAGGGAGATCAAACAAATCTTAGAAAAAACAATTAATCATAATAAGAAGGATTGGTCTGTAAAATTGTGTGATGCTCTGTGGGCATATCGGACAGCATTCAAGGCAAATTTGGGGATGTCACTATATAGGCTCGTGTTTAGGAAAGCTTAACATTTACCAGTGGAGTTGGAATACCGAGCAACGTGGGCTATCAAACAGTTAAATTTTAACTTAGACTCGGCAGGTAAAAATAGATTGCTCCAAATAAATGAGTTGGATGAAATTCGAAACAATGCATATATTAACTCAAGAATTTACAAAGAGAAAACCAAGATTTTTCATGATAAATCAATTTTACGAAAAAAAAATTCTACGGGACAGAAAGTTTTATTGTACAACTCAAAATTATATCTTTTTCCTGAAAAATTAAGATCAAGATGGACAGGTCCATTTATTGTCAAACAAGTTTTCTCGCATGGGGCTATCGGGATAGAAAATCCTAAAAATGGTGACATTTTTAAAATAAATGATCAACGTCTAAAACCATTTTCAGAATTTTCTACACTAGAAGAGGAGGTGTTGGTTCTTCATAAACCATATTATTTGTAAAAAAATAAAAATAAAAGAAAAAAAAGGAAAAAAAAGAGTATAGTTATATATATGAAAAAAAGAAAAAAAAAGAGAAGAATAATTTTTTCCTTTTGTTTATTATTTGATTTCATCATTCTCATACTAAAGGTAATTGCAGATTTTTAGCATCATTGTCCTAGGTCGGCCGAACAAATGTAAGCTCTTAATTCTTATCTGCTTTACTTTGTGCATAAGAGAATTTAAATTGAGGACAATGCAAAATTTAGGTGTGAGGGTGGGAAGTAGTTATTTATTTCCTCTTTATTTTATCTTTTTGTTGCATTTTTGTCATATTTTTTTTTTTGCTTCTTTCCAAAAAAAAATATTGTCACTTGCCAAATTAACAAAGTTAAGTAATAATTGATCTATTTGATAGATTTTAAATTTTCTAATTCTTAGTTAGTAATATACTCAAGTTCACCTTTTATGATAACTCTAAATAAATTTCTTAAGAAATGATTTTTCAGAGTAGTATACCTTACTTAAGCCTTAACTTAGTCTTTTAATTAAAATAATGAAATTTTTTCATGCTTAACTTAGACTTGAATATCTTTTTTTTTCAGGTTGTCTTGATTTACATTTTTTTCAAACTATATATATACATAATCTTGTAAAAGAAGAGTGCGAAAAATGGGCACCTAAAAAAAAGAAAAAGAAAAAAAATAAGTCTTGAATTCAATGTGATTTTATCTTATAAGGCCTAAGCTGACCGAGTAATTAAGCTCAAGAAGTATTTCCATACTTAATGACCTTAGCCTAATTTTATAATCATATTTTACATGAATAAATATACCACTAATAATTGTTTTTATCTTTAATTACATCTTAATGAAGAAATAATAAATAAAAGCCCAAAAGATTCCAACGTCCTCATTTTGTAACCTTTTATTGAAGCCTAGAATCAAGCCGAGTAGCCTATAGAAGCTGGCGAAAATCAAAAATCTAATATGAAGAGAAATGATATTCAAGTTGGTTTGCCGTAAAGAAACGACGATATCTCCCAATCCAGAAGGCAGAATTTAATATATAATATATAAAAATCACCTATCTCGACGAGACGAAGCCATCCATGAAGTAGAATTTTGATAATACATCAATGCTTGCATTGATGCTGGCATCGATGCCGGCATCGATACCAGCATCGATGCTGACATCGATACTGAGAGTTCTATTATGAATTAAGGGCTTATTTTTGATAGTTTTGGATAAGATTTTAATCCAAGGGCTCACATTCATTGATATTTACTATAAATAGGGATAGAAAGTGAAGGGTTAGGGTGTGAAAAATTTTGCAACTCTATTTGGAGAGGAGGGTTACTCTTAATTGAGAAGACCTTCCAAATTTGTAACTTTTGTTACAATTAATAAAAAAGAAATTTACATCTTCATATTTTCTTCTCTTTATTGATGATGATGATGAAGATGTAGATCAATGTGAATGTTTGCTTTTATTTTATTTTGCTCTTTTATTTTCTCTTTTATTTTTTTATAGTAATTTCTTTTCTATTGCTTATTAGTTTACATTTACATTCATGTCTAGTAGAGTAGATTTATTTTCTTGTCTTTATTTTATTTTTTTCATTTTTAATTTGTAGAGTAGATTTATTTTCTTGCATTTTTATTTATTTTGCAATTTAGTTAGATTTATTTCTTGTTCATAGTGTAAAGTTCTTTGTTCTTATTTCTTTTCTGTGTAATTAGTTCTTATTCTTTTTATTTCATTTCTTGTTTTTATTTCTTAAGATGTGGAGCTAATTCTTGTAGGAATCTTAGAATTGCATGAAATTAGCTTTATTTTCTTTATATTGTATGAATTATTCTCTTATGCTTAATCGTGTATAGGATAATCAACTAGAGAACTAATTGGTAGAAGAAGAATTTGATAATCTATGCTTATCTTGAGTGGTTTGATAGGTTATGCTTATGAATTCTAGAATTATTATCTAGTTGTTGTTCTTGTCATGAATATTAATTTTACTTAGATGATAATTTGATAGGTTATACTTTCCTTAAATGGTTTGATAGTCTATGCTTAATAAATCTAAAGTAAAATATGATAAAAAGAGAATAGTTCATATTTTATAATTGAAATTAGCTAGTGGAATTCAATTCTAGATTTCTCATATCTTTAATTAAAACCTCCATCTTTTCTCTCTTGATTTTTCCTTAGTTCTTGATTTTCTCTTATTTGTTTCTTGATTTTTATTTCCTTTATTTTTATTTCCTTAGGATTTCATTTATTCTTTTATCACATCTACTCTTCATTCCTCTCATCTAAAATCTCATTTATTAACTTTTGCACATATTCACAACATTCATCATATCTCTCCACAATCATAATTTTTATCACTCCTAATTTTCACGCACAAAACATAAGAACCTAATCTAATAATTTCCTACAAACACCTTCCTCATAGGATCGATAACTTTTTATACTATAACTTGATTAGTTGTGCACTTGCAACTTTTGGTACATATTTATGCCTTAACAACAGGCCATATAAGGAGTGGGCGGTCAACCGCATCTTTGCGTCGTTCGACCGCGACAGGTTTCAGGGGTTGTCCAGGCTTCTGCCTGGCATGAGGTCGACTGCCGCTTAGGCACGGTCGACCGAACCTGATTTTTTCAGAACTGTGCAGGTTTCTGCACAGTTGTGTTCGTGTTGTGTTTCTGTGATTCAAACTTGATTAATTCATATTGAAACATATATAAAACATTGTGAACATACAATCATCATCTCTGGGAATCATCAAATAACATGATTAATTGCAAAAAGAATCATGCTTAAACCCTTAAACATGCATGAAACACAAATATGACGATTAAACTAATTAAATCTTAGTTAAACAACATTGTTAATTACTTTCAGGTCTTAGAACACTTCTGAAATTTCGTTTTTAATCTCTTAAACATGAAAAGACCTAGTCTTTATACATATATACAAAAGATTTGCTTTATTATTCACAATTTAGTCAATTAGGCTCTATGAAACATGTTAAAACTCTTTAAAAACATTTTTAAAATAGTGAGAGGGATTAGCAGAGATGAAACTCACCTGAGACTTGATCTAAAATGTGAGAGATGAAGTTTCAAAACCAATATCATTTTCAAAACCCTAATATACCATATATATCTACTTTCCTTTATAACTAAAGGAAAACCAGATTGTAAACAGTAAAATTTCTTATTATCCACGTATTTATTTATAATAATAACTAAAGGAAAACCGATATGTGTTTTATCAATTCCACAACCGGCTTTTGTGCTGGTAACTTCCCCGTTGCTTATCTTCATCCACGTTTTCCACTACCACCTAAAAATAGTTCACGATGAAATTGTCTCTTGCATATTGCCGCGGAGGACTACTCGTTGTCGATCAGGGAGGGGAAAGTTGTGCTCGTGCCCGCTGATCCCAGAGATGAATATCAGGTTGATTTTTGATCCTTTTGTGTTCAATTTCTTTAGGGAATTTTTGGGTTTGAATCAAAATTGGATCTTTTGAATTGGGTTAGCTTTTTGTGTTTAAATTGCCCTAAAAATCTCAACTCTCTTCACTTCGCTATCCCCATTCCCAGTTTTTAATAATCATGGATTCCGATTCCATGGCGGCTGCTGACTCCGTCTCAGTCTCTCAATCCAAAGAGAACGGAGGCGGCGATTCTTTATCCAATTCGGAGATGCCAGTAGTGGTCGACGATGATCGTGGGATCGGAGGATCGAATGAGGAAATTTCCATGCCGGCTGTTGAGAATGGTGGAACCGTAAATTGGGTTTGAGCGAAATCCCTAATCTTTTTGGGGTTAAAGATGAGAGAGTTGAGGGTGTTGAGGTTTGGAGTGGTGGGTCGAATCTTGAAGAGGAGGGAGAGTCAAAGACTGAGGGTTCTGTGAATGGAGTTGAGGGGAATGGTTTGGGTTTTGCTGAAAATGAGAAGAACGGCAAGAATTCGTTGAGCGATACAAAATTGAAGCCTGTCGTGGTTGAGGTTGGAACAGAGAATAATTTGGCTTTGGACAATAGGAAACCAAAACCTATTGAGGTTGAGGCTGCAATAGAGAAGAATTACTTGGTGGACGAGGTTGAGGCTGAAGATGGAACAGAAAAGAATTGGGAGCCCTCTGCTGAAAATGAGGCCTTCGATGCAAATGGAGAATCTGAAGCAGTAGCCGCAACAGTTCCTCTTCTTGAAGAGAAGAAGGGGGCAGACTTGAAGTCCAAGATGGAGGAAGTAGGTTCCCTTCAAGAATCACAGGAGGAAACTGATTCGAGACCTGCTGCTGAGCCAGAGAAAGAGTTTGATCTTCACATTGTTGGTTCTAATCAAAATCTTGAAGAAGCAGTGGAAACTTTGAAACATGTGGGAGTTGAAACCAAGGCTGTAGATACGACCATCGTGGAGCTTAAGTCTGCAGAAAAGGAGGAACTAGATGCTGCTGTGTCAGAGAAAGATAAGGAGGTTATTGGCAAAGGGGAAATGACTTCTTCTTTGGCTCAGATTGTTGACGGGTTAGTGGAGTCTGAGGTTGCGGGTGCAGAAACTAATACTGTTATGGCCAAAGAGAATGAAGTCACCGGTATTCCTGTTGTTAGTCGAGATGTTGACGCCTCCATTGAGTCAAAGGCTGAGGAGGAGGAGACCATGGATGTGGAGCCTGAGAAGAATAAAGCTGTTGATCGCACCGGTGCAGAAAGAAGCCTTGACCTGGTAACTGTTTCGAGTTTTAAGAATCTGAATTGAATTCTGTTGGTTAAAGTAATTTATGCCACCAAGGTGGACCTTTTTTAGATTAATCATTCAAGTTCCCTACTTTAATTTCAGCACTGGATCAAAGATTTGAAGTACAACACAAGAGTGAAGGATGAAGAGGGTTGCCCAGCCTTTTCACTTATAAACAAAGTCACGGGAGAAGCTATCAAGCACTCAATTGGAGCAACTCATCCTATAAGTTAAACCTTACAACAACCCTATTTTGATGTAACAATAGCATCGTGTTTTGGATTAGGTTGTGATTTTGTTGAAAAGTTCTCAGAGCTCATCGCCTAACACTATCTGCACACTAATCTCCTGGTTCAGTCCCTACTGATGGCATCAACATTGTTCCTTTCGAGTTTGAGTTCTACTTCTGTTCCAGTTGCTGTTAGCCAATGTTGGTATTCTAATCAGTTATTAGCCAATATTGGTAGTCATTAGTAGCCAACATAGATAGTTTAGCCAATGTTGGTATTCTAATCAGTTATTAGCCAATATTGGTAGTCATTAGTAGCCAACATAGATAGTGTCAGTCAGCTTTGACTTGATTTGAGTTATTAGCCAATATTGGTAGTCATTAGTAGCCAACATAGATAGTGTCAGTCAGCTTTGACTTGATTTGATCATCATGTTTAACTTCCTATACGATATAATCAATGTGTGTTGGTATCGATCAATGCTTTGTGCAAGTTGTATGGGTTTGTAATTTGTAAACTATCTTCATGGAGACCAACATGTTTTAGGCAGGACATTTCAAGTTTGAATATGCTTCAGACGTTTGGAGAAAAATTGAAACATGTCTTAAACTGGGGTCAGACAATTTTGCCTGCCGAATATTGAATGCTACAAGTTCATGCCACTGGATGCATTAATTTCCAATGTACAACTTTGATGCTTTTCAACCCCAAGAAAAGAATTAGTTTGTGCATGGAAATCCACAATCGGATGAAGAGTCACAACGCCACTTCCGGTCATCCTCTGGCAACGAAGAGGCGGTGTGCTTGCTTCTCCGTCACCGTTCCGGTCATCGTCTTCCTCTCTCTCTCATCGGCACGAGATCGGTGCTCCTTGGACTCCACAATCGGTTCCCTAATGGTTAGTTCTTGGTTCGAAACCCTAACCCTAGGGTTTGTTTGGATCCGGTGAGATCGAGCGGAGATCTGGTTAGAGGGAGTTGGGATGTTGTTCTCATTATTTTTGAAACCACTGATTTGTTTTCATTTTTGGAATTTGTTGTGCAGGATATAATATAGAGGAGAGTTCGCTGTCTCTGGTGAGGGATTTTTCTATTTTGTTTTTTAAATTTAAATATTTTTTGGGGTTAATTGCACTTTAATACCTTGAGGTTTAGTCAAGTTTTCACCTGGAAGTATAAATTTTCCCAGAAAACATTTTGTGTTCATTCTTGCTTTCAGTTTAGGGCATTCACATCGAATTTTATTGTCAAAATTGTTAAGCATAGGTTGTTTTTGACTTTTTGTTACAATTCAATGCCAAATTTTAGTGCTTTTAGTTGACTGAAGAAGGAAGATAGGGACATGGATGGAATTTTGGGGATGTAGAGGTCCAAATGTGAAGCCTTTTAAACAAAAGTTTAAACGGTGGTATAACTGGGGATATTAAAGATAAAATTTATGAAACTATAACTGGGGATATTAAAGATAAAATTTATGAAACTTTATGGTATTATTTGGCAAATTTGAACTTCAAGATATCAAATTTAAGTGTCGATGCTGTAGAGTAATTAAGTGCAATTGGCCTTTTTCATCATTAATCAATATTATGTAGTTGTAATTATGCAAAGGTTTAAGATGTATTTTGAAACTTAATTTCGATACTTTTGTTAAATGTAATTGCAATGGATTTGATCTTTTTTATCTGTATATGTAAAATATTTGATGTTTTATTCAAAAAATTTTACAAGTTTACAGGAGCATATATCAGATCATATATCACAGTTGTTAGGTTAAATGCCAAGTTAAATGATTAACAGATCCATAATGTTGAACTTCACAACTATATACATTACTTGAAGAGATAAGCAAGAGATTTGACTATTTATGTTAAGAGTTTTAACTATCTATGTTTTTATGTTTAAATATGGACTTCAAGTACATGATGAATTGCAAACAAATACCTATCTGCATATCCTCATTGGTTATATATGATGGACTTCAACTATGTTTAAGATAAATTTATCGTGACATAACAATATCCTCATTGGTTATATTTGATGGACTTCAAGTATGTTTAAGATAAATTTATTGTGACAAAACAAAAAAATGAGATGAGGAAAAATTACGCACAAAAATAATCCTTAAGGATGCCGTGCTTAGCACGGGATGAATACTAGTATATATATATATATATATATAGGTTTGGGTTTGGGTTTTGAAAAATTAATTAAAAATAATTATAATCACAAAAATATTAAATAATTACGTGAAAATTATCTACACATCAAAACATACCAGTTGTACTAATACAACATATAATACGCAATAATAGAAATAATACCATAAATTGTATAATTAAACGAGAATAATTAACAAAAAATATAATTTTTATATTTAAAATCAAATAATTATGGGATAATTATCTACACAACAAAACGTACCAGTTATGCTAAAACGATAGCTGATACGCAATAATTAAAATAATACCATAATTTACACAAATAATATGTAATTAATAATTCAATATAATACACGAAATAATACATAATAGTAACAATAATACAATGTATTATTTAAAATAGTATGTAATAGTATCGATAATACAACAGATTAATTTCAGAATTTTTCACCGCATAAAAATTAATTTATAAATATTAATAACATGTAAATAAATATAAAACTTGGACTTTAAATCATAGAAAAATCTAGAAAATCGAGAAAAATACAATTACTCTTTTAAAAATAATAATTAAATATTTTAAAATACCAAAAAATTAATTTAACTAGTATCGAAAGTTCATGGTCCTTACATTTATACTCAAAATACTTGTTAGTGTACTCATATACCATCTAATGATATTTATCAAAATAAATATCCACCCATTATAATTAATCACATACTAATTCAATTTATTATTTATAACCTCAAAATTTTCGGGGTTTTACAGTAGGTCATATGACGGCATGTCGCTTTGGTGCCTCTCAATGACAGAAGCACAATAAACCCTGTGAAAAGCCCATGATGGTACCTGCGGAGCTCATCAACCCGGACCCAAGCTTTGGGATCGTTTGTGAAGAATGAGCTACTATTGGCCAAGAATGGTCAATGACGCAGTAACTTATGCTAAATACTGCCATGCTGTCAGATTCACGCTAATTACATACATTGACCGCCCAAAGACCTGCACCCGACAGTGACTTCGTGGTGGTTTGAAACATGGGGTTGGATATCGTCTGAGTGATATTTCTGCCATCAGCAAAAGGTCATCGTTTTATCGTAGCGATAACTCATTACTTCTCTAAATGGGACGAAGCTATTCCTTTAAGATAAGTCAAAACCAACGATGTGATCAAATTCATCAAACATCATGTCATCTATAGATACAGCGTTCCAAGACCTATCATTCATGATAACTGGTCGCAATTCGTTAGTCATGCATTCACTCAATTATGTGATAAGTTCAGAATACAGAACCTAACATCCACTGTATACAATCCGTCAACAAATGGACTAGCCGAAGCTTTCAACAAAACGATCGTTAAGATCTTAACGACGCTAATGTCCGCTAGCAAACAAGATTGGGACAAGAAGCCGGTGAAAGCTTGTGGGCGTACCGCACCACGGTCCGCACCCCAAAAGGCACCACGTCTTATTCATTAGTATACGGTTGTGAGGCTGTACTACCTCTAAAAATTTATATTCCATCCTTACGTATCGCACTTGCAACAGGGATGACCACTGAAGAAAGTCATCAACAACGTCTCATAGAATTAGAGGTGTTAGATGAAAAACGACTTGAAGCTCAACAACATATCGAGTTCTATCAAGCCCGAATATCTAAGGCTTTCGACAAGAAAGCCAAACACAGATCTTTCAAAGAGAGAGAGAGTTGGTCCTTGCTGTTCGACGACCGATGATACTCAACTCCAAAAAGAAAGAAAAATTCCAACCCAAATGGGAAGGAGCTTTTGTAATAGAGACGGTCTATTCGAATGAAGCTTATCACCTCGTCAAACCGAATGACAATAAGATCATGATGCCTATTAACAAAAAATTTCTGAAGAAGTACTACCCATAGTCTTCCTTCAACTCACAAAAAGTTATCACGTTAACACTCACCTCTGATAGCTGATCTCTTCCAAATTCCCCCGTCGATCCTCTTCAATAGGACGACAGGTCCACACAAAATTATCACGTTAACGCTCACCTCTGATAACTAATCTCCTCCCAGATTGCCCCCACCAATCCTCTTCAACAGGATGGTGGGTCTACAAATTCCGATCATGTTAATGATTACCTCTGATAGTCAACTCCATCATTTTCGCAAATGACGTTACCCGATAAGTAGTAGCCTACCACGCGATGCTCTACCATTCTATTCAGTCGTCATACTCATACGTCCCTGAACGGCTTGATTATTTTCGAACGTTCTAATCTTCTTAGAACGATCGATGATAGTAGCCTACCATTTGATGTGCTACTATTCCAATCAGTCATCATAATCATATGTCCTTAAATGACCTGATCCTTTCCGAGCGATCTAATCTTTTTAGAACAATCGATGATAGTAGCCTACCATGCGATGTGCTACTATTCTAATAAGTTATCATACTCCTACGTCCATGAATAGCCTGATCCTTTATGAGCATTCTAACCTTATTAGAACAATCAATGATAATAGCCTACCATGCGATGTGCTACTATTCTAATCAGTCGTCATGCTCCTACGTCCCTAAACGGCTTAATTATTCCAACACTCTCATTCCCGTAGATGACATTGTTCATCGATAACGACCTACCAAGCGATGTGCCTTATCAATCCCCTATTCCCAGATAGCGACCTACCAAGCGATGAGTCGCCACTTCACTCTTGGGCTAAGTCGTCACACCAAATGACACGGCCTAACCTGATTTACAATGTAATTATTGTAATTAACGTAACCCGATGCCTGAACGGCTAAGGGGAGAGAAGAAAGTTTAGCTTTAGGTCTAAAATAAACTCCTCGACAACTCATCGTACTGAGGGGAATAGTACGACTAGCCCAATTCAAATGGTAATTGGTAAAGGTAAATCAAATCCGTTAATAGCTGAGGGTTTGCTAAAAATCCTAAGTTACGATTATTAAGTGCACGAAAGAAGAGGGCAATCAATGGATAAAACTATAATTTTATTCATGTGGTAACTGAAGTTACAACAACAAAAGTTAGGTTACATGGAATGAACTCAAGTAGAACGAATAACAATACAAAGTTCGCCTATAAGTTCATTCAATCACCTTCAACGCTCCACTTCAACTTCGTTCAATGCCTTCTTGTGCAACTTATCCTCGTAAATCATCATCAAGCTTTGCTACCATTTATCTTACACGCTTCAACTTTTGTTATTGAAATTCCATCTCCCATTTCTTGGCAAATAATCTTCACCATTACCAACTTTCAACTACCCGTGGATGAGTTATAGAGTGAGAGGGTATCAATAAGATAGTTGAAGTTGCTTGCGAGGGAAGTTGGATAAGAATTTTAGTGGGTCTGTGAAGCTGCCACATATTCCAAAGCACAAGATGTAGGATTGCATGGTTGGGGATGCTCAGCATGTTGAAGGAGTAAACAAGATGGGACCTGGAGTATTTCCTCGGGATTGTATTCAAAAGCCCAGCAAACTGCTGAAGCACCTCTTAACATTGGGTCTGAAGGATTTGGAGATTTCCAAGAATAGAGCAGCGTACCTGATCCACCTTTGTTCGAACTCCACCTGGGTCAATGTCACCATGAGCCACTGCAAAACGAAGCAAAACAAAGTTAAATTTTTTTTGACACAAGGGTTGAAATTTTTTTTAAGTCTTTGAGTTAGCCAGGCTACACTATGTAGGCGAGCTCCATCATACAGGCGAGCGAACAAAGATTGCCTGATACAATGAACATTGCCTACCAAGCAGAGCTCGCCTGACGAGCAGAGCTCGCCTAACAAGGCGGATCTTGCTTGACAAGGCAAAGCTCGCCCAACAAACCAAAGCTCACCTGATGAGCAGGGCTCGCCTAGCAAAGTTCGCCTAAACCAATGAACAGTGAGCATTTTTATTCAAAGTATTCCAGACCACATGCAACCTGATTCAAGTCTGAAAACATTGAAGGGGGTTTTGTAGGTAATAAAAATTGCCTTTATCCAAAAATCAAAAGCTCGCCCGCAGAGCCTCGCCTACGTGCTCAAACTTGCGAGAACAAGCTTGTTCTGCTTGCTCACCTAATTGCTTGCCTGATTGCTTGACTCGCCCACACGAGTCAAGCTCGCTTGGACGCTTGACTCGCCAACATGAGTCAAGCTCTCCTACATGCTCGACTCTCCAGCACGAGTCAAGCTCACCTAATTGTTTGACTCACCCACACGAGTCAAGCTCGCCTGGACGCTTGACTTGCCAACACGAGTCAAGATTGCCTACATGCTCGACTCACTAGCATGAGTCAATCTCGCCTGCAGGCTTGACTTGCTAGCTCGAGTCCAGCTTGCCTACATACTCGACTCGCCAGCACGAGGCAAGCTTGTCTGATTTCTTGACTCGCCCGCACGAGTCAAGTTCGCCTGATCGCTTGACTCGTTAACATGAGTCAAACTCGTTTGAATGCTTCGCTTGCCTGCACAAGTCAGGCTAGACTATGGGAGGTTCGCCCGCATGAACCAAGCTCGCCAACAAGGTTAAGGTCCAGCTTGCCTACATACTCGACTCGCCAGCACGAGGCAAGCTTGTCTGATTTCTTGACTCGCCCGCACGAGTCAAGTTCGCCTGATCGCTTGACTCGTTAACATGAGTCAAACTCGTTTGAATGCTTCGCTTGCCTGCACAAGTCAGGCTAGACTATGGGAGGTTCGCCCGCATGAACCAAGCTCGCCAACAAGGTTAAGCTCAAATGCCTAAGGGGTTCGCCAGTCAACCCTGCCTATTCACCAAGCTTGTCTGCAAGCTCGCTTGAGCATTCAGCTTGCACGCAAGCTTGCCTGCAAGCCCGCCAGGCATGCCTGAACGATCAGGCAGCTATTTGCTTGTGGAAGTGGGCATACCCACTTCCCACGGTTTAAGGAGGGAGTATGGCTCTCCTCAATGATGCACAGTCACATCCCATGATTCAAGGGAGTATGGCTCTCCTCAATGATGCATGGTTACATCCCATGATTCAAGGGAGTGGTCATACTTCTCCTCATCTATTTATAAGTAGCCATTGGCTACATGAAAGGGGGGCTGGAAGGAGAATCAAGGACCAGGAGGTTTTTTCTTGGCACTAACTCTTGGCTCTTTGCAAACTCTTGCATTTTAGCTTTCTCGGTGCATTCGGCCTTGATACTCATCAAGCTCGGATATTCGAACTCAAACACATGAGCTTCTACCACGCGCTAAAGCTCAATCATAATTCTGATCGGATCATCCAAGGGAAGCAAACTCAACGTAAGCATTCGAGGGAGGTATCCTATGTCTACCAAAGAACCCACGTTAAACAAGAAGAGCATTCTCTTCTCTTCTGTTCTAATTTTGATTCTTGGTTTGTAAATTGTCATTCAATTAATACAAATCTTCTTTGATAACCAATTTTTACATCCTACACCGATCGGTCGACCAATGATACCCAACCGGTCGACCTACGGGTTGTGGCTAGTTGACCGACGGGCTTCCTGAGTTTGTGCAGGTTTTTATTCAATTCAGTTTTGTTTGGCTTCGAGCCCAATTGTATACCTGAATATATATACTCATTTTAAACCTCTTTTGATCATCTTTCATGTGAAATATCAGCAACCATCTTCCCTCTCAAACCCTAACCGTAGATTGTGAGTTTCTAGGAGTTTTCTTGAGGTGTTTGTCGAGAGGAAGACAGGATTCACGATCTTGTTGAAGGAGAATCTTGCACGCACGCGTGTTTGGGAGTTTTAGCACAATGTTTGAGGCAAGATCATCTTCCTCCAAACCTTTCCTTGTATTAACTCATGACTTAATGTGTTTAATTGATTAATCTACTACTTAAAGTTTAATAGGATGTGATAAAACCTAATTTGTGATGTTAAATCTAAAACCAATGAAAAGATCTGTAATTGTAATCTCTGTTTAATAAGAATAGTTGATCATGATCGTAGGATTGTATTAAATTTATAAATTCATGTTTTAATATGGTTTAAAAACCCTAGTTTAATGTTTTAAATGAATTTTTGCTAATTAAGATGTTTAAACCCTAAGTTTATGATACATAGGCGATGTGATCTTGTTTAAACAAATCTATATCTGTGGAATAATTAGAATTGATCTTTGTTTATTAATCATGTTGGTGAAATATGTATTTATTCGATCATTTTGGTTAAATAGGATGTTAAACCCTAATTAGTTAATTAAAGAGTTTGTAACATGTTAGGACTAATCATTGTTAATTAATTCTGAAAGTTTAAATCTTATTTTACATGCTTGTTAACAAAATATGTGGTTAAGAAAAGATACATAAAACAGAACTTGATAATAAAACTGTTTGAGTCATCCAGGATTTTTCCGAATCCTCTCTGGTTGGTCGACCGACTAGGAACTATCGGTCGATCGATAAAGTCTTTCTCGCGTGCACTTTGTGCACGTTGCTGTCGATCGACTGATGCCCTAGGGGTAGTCAACCGACACCTATTTTGTTCGTTTGAAGTGATTTGTTCTTGCACATTTAATCGTGAACGTGGGGTTCGAGCCATGTGATGATACACGTGCAATAATGAGTATACACTAGTAGAGTCATAGCACGCATACGGATATCCCGAAGAGGATTATTATAGGTATTGTTTTGATCACATTTAAGTTAACAACTAATTAAAATTTTATATATACGCATGTATGGATATCATTGATGAGCACAGCTCAGTACTACTTGGGATAGTGCGTCGATATGCCGTTGTAGCAGGCCATTGAGTCGTATTTGCAAGATACCTGAGTTCGTAGTCTGTCCTGCATGGTGATGAGATGAGGCTAGAGAGCCGTATTTCTAGGATACCTGATTTGGTAGTCTGTCCCGCACAATGATACGATGAGACTAATGAGCCGTGCACATATTTAGGATGCCTGTTTTGGTAGTCCTTTCCATATGATAATGCGATGAATTATAAACTTTGTGAGAAATCGTATCGTGGTATATCTGAAAGCCTGAGTCTTTGGTGGAAGCCATTTATAAACATGATTCATCGCTGAGTTATATTGTGACCGGATTACTTCGCGTTTGGGAGTTACATGAGATTTAGTTCTTGTATCCACTTTATCTATCCAAGGGTAGCGCGAGATATTTGGTCGACATTTTGACATTGTTTATTTTAGTATTTACCTGTATTGTTTATCCTTTATCTTTTATTCTTAGTTTGTAATTGATATTTAGCAATTCACAATTTGAGACATATGGTATATACATTAGGGTTTCCTTGTTTGGATTATTTTAGTCGACGTTCTACGTCTCGTGTTGTGGGTTTCTAAATATTAATCCCATTTAGATATAGGGTAAATAATTTAGGTAGATTGTGCATAATAGATAGAGCCTCCATCACACCTAGTAGCCCTTCCCCTGGAGGCAGATGGAGATGATCTTGCTAAAGTGCTCTAATGCTGTTGTTGTTTTCTTTTTTTGTTTTCCCTTCCATTCAGGCAGCGGATCAGAGTTCCGGAGAGCCGTAGGTTGACGGGTTTACAGCATATTTACCGTCACATATTTGTAGTAGTCGGTACTCCACTGTAGTTGAATGTTTACTTTAAAACATTTAGAGTTTTGTTTCATTTTGTAAAGGTTGTGTGCCTTGATACTATTTTCAGTTGACTCTTATGTATTGAGATACTTCTCCTTTATTCCAGACATCAGCTGTATTTTATTTTACACAGATTGGGACATGATCATATTTATTGGATATTTCTTTCTATGTTATGTCCATTGTATTTATTACTCTTATTTTGCCTGTTTTGTACCTACACTTATTATTTAATTCCACTAGAGAGATATTACTATGATGGTGAAATATGTTGTTGCACAATGTGGGTACATGACATATTTGACATCTCAGAGTTTACCTTAGACTGCAGTCATGTGTGAAAATAGGGGCATCACAGATTTGAATACACCTTTATGTAGCCTATTTTAGGCATTAGTGATGTGGCCCTGTTTAGGCATTTGTGATGTGCCGACGGTCTATGGCAGTATTAGGTGCATTTTGTTCCCATGAACAATGCATTATGTAATACATTTTTGGCATTCCCATGCTACTAGGCTATAATTCGTAGTCTTAGTTGACCTATGAGGTGATTCTTGCATTTCATGAATGTCTCATCGAAATTTTAAATTCTGAGATTTGACTATGAATTTGAGAAAATGATAGTATTTTGGTTTTGCACAAATTTAATAGTTCATTTTCTTTCTTAGTGATTACTAGTTTCCAAAGTGAGTTTGATTCTAGAACACGTTACATTATATTCAGTTTGCACTCTCTTTCTTGAATGTAAGAACAATATGTTATTCTTGGACCATATTTTGCTCTCTTATTGGAATATCCAATGCCAAACTTATAATTCACTATTTTTTAGAATCATTATTTTTGTTAGATATCTAGAAAATCCCATGGGAAATGCTCTCACTGAACTTTAGCTCACCCCATCATTTTTCAATTTTTTTAGGTTTGGGATAGCAATGTAATAATTCAAATTTTTTTGTTGTGGTGCATTGTTAAGAAATGCTTATATGGAAACACAACTCCAGTGGTGTTATGTTTAGCCAATAGAGTGTTTTGTGTTGTAAAAAATAATTGTAATGATGAGGTTGTGGAATGTAAATACCGGTTAATACACACAC
>NC_033799.1:48453350-48500531 GCF_001876935.1 Asparagus officinalis
ACTATCATCACTAGGTCTATGAATGTTTTGAGAAAGCTATGTTATATGAAGTGTCAAGTTTAACTTATGCACGGGACCTTTCTTGTGCATAGGTCACTACTGTCGTGTAACCTGTATTCATAAGTTCTTCACTATAGGTACAAGGCGTGATAGTAAGTGGTATCAGAGCCCTATGTTTCGATGTTAGAATCCTTGTAGGATGCATTAGTATAGTGGATATGCGCTAGATGAGTCTTATCGTGTGGATCGATCATGTGATCTATATATTTGTACGTATTTATACATACATGTATGCATATAAATATATTATAGTGGGCCTTTTAGTTATATCACAGAAGGTATATGTGGGTTTTAGCTATTTTATTTCATTTTAAAAAATTTCTAGTATTTATCTTAACACCTATTTATTTTATTTTATTTTTTCCTTTTATTTTGGTGTGCTGATGTATAGTTTCCCTTTTTGTAGGATGACGGGGACCCATTCAGCTTCTAGTTCCTTGTATACCCAGACTAGCTCCATAACCTCAGTAGACAGTACCTGGGAGCCCAACCTAGAAGACTGGGAATATGATTCTGATGAGACTGGTCTATAAGAGATATTGGCTGACCATGCATCACCAGACTCCTTGGAGGTAGAGTCAGTAGAAGTTATTATAATAGATTCTTCAAAGTTTGAGATTGATCCCTCTAATGACCAAGAGTCAGGAGAGGAGGTTATTCCAATAGAGTCCTCCCTCTTAAAAATCATTATGATCTCGTTTGACTCCTCCCACATCGAGTCCTATGTGGCCGAAAATTTTAGTGATAATCAGGGACTCGCCTTCTCTGAGAGCGAGTCAAGTATCCTGGTTATAGTAGACCTCGATCATGATGGGTGGAGAACTTGTGGTATTGATTCAGATCCTATGTCTAAATCTAGTAGTAGCCAGGAATTAGAAGAGATCAAGTCAACCGATGAGGAGTCTAGCTCTAGCAGCTCATCTTCCTCGATGAAGTAGAGCCAGTATGACAATTTTGTAAGAATAGTATAAAGGCCTTCTTAGTTACTCTTTTGGTGTATATCAGAATTTTTGGTAGAAAAATATGTACATATGTCAAACCATATATTGTATATGTGTATGAAATAAAAAGTTAAATATCAATAATATATTTTTGGCTTGAAATTACTGACTTGTGTTATGTTGCTGGGCAATGATTGAAGTTATACTTAGTTGACTCGCGTGTATGTGACTGGCTTAGAAAATTTTCTTATACAATAGTTGACTGAATATTTAATTCTTTATAGGAAGATATGGCTATAGGTCATGATCAAACCCCTCCTCACAGAAATAATGATCTCAATTAAACAATAAGTGAGATGATGACATCTAGAGTTACTCATGCATCAACCTCAGGGAGCCTAGTAGACGAAAAAATACTAATAGAACTGTAGGCATGTAAAATTGCTTATAAGTCCCTTGGCATAGCTCGGCGCGATGATTCGACAAACCATCGAGTGACGAGGCGACAAGGTCAACGAATCGCACGCGAGCAACGGAATGCATCCATTCGTGTGCGGAATCAAGCCAACGGTTCGGGGAGTCAACGAGTCATCCAAACAAGAGCGTACTCGGATGAATCACGACCGAATCAAAATCGGTTTCGGACTCGAACTCTGAAGTGGAGTTACTGCCAAATCAGGAATCCGACTTACTGCCAAATCAGGTCAACGAGTCAAGTCTGGATAAATCAACCACAGAACCGAAAGACGGATACAACGCAAAACGACAAAAAACCCAACGCTTAGGGGGGCTCGGCCAAAGCCGAGCCACCCATAGGTGGCTCGGCCTAAGCCGAGCCACCTATGGGTGGCTCGGCCCAGTGCCGGCCACCCATAGGTGGCCGACACTGTTCAGTGCGCGGGCACAGGTTCGAGTGCCTATAAATAGGCTAGGCATTGTTCATTTTCAAGGGTTGGACTTTGAAGAGCCGTTACTCTGCCGGATTGAAGATCGAGCACAGAGTTTCTAGGACTTGAGGACTTGAAGATTCAGATCTGACACTCGGCGAGCGTCCGCGTCACAAAAGGCAGGAGTTCGAGAGAGGGGAAGAACAGATCTGAGATCTACACGAGATCACACTCCGGATCTAAGCTTGGTCTTAGATCCCGAGATCCGAGCGATTATTTCCTTAGTGAATTAATCCCTCCCGGCTATTATTCCCTTCGTGGAATAATACCCGTCAAATCGTGTAGATCCGACCGGATCTAGATCGCGCGGTGGTCCACGGATTAACCCCGGCGTTGGCAAAGAACCCACAAAAGCGAGTGACCGCAAAACAGGAGCTCGCGATTTGTTCACAAGGAGAAAGTTGTAATTTTTCTTTATTTTCTTTGATTTAGTTGTAACCGGATCTATAAAAGACCGGATCTTTGTAATCCAAGATGACAATCATATCAATGAAAAAGAAAACAGTTTTCCACGCGAACAATCTGGCGACCACACTGGGAGCCAACGGTCTCGCCAACGAGATCGCAAGTCCAAGAAGTTCTCCTCCAGGAGAAAAGTTCGTTGGTTCGAAGAAGCTCGGAAAACCAACGAAGCTCTCACCCCAGCTAACGCCAAAGTCACGTCGGGTGAAGTTCTGCCGACCTCCAACCAGGTCAACCCAACTCCCGCCAACGCCTCCACTGTTGAAGGCGTTGTGACTCTCTCAAAGAGAGCCCGCCAGAGGCGTCGTCAACGCCTCGCGCGGCAATTCGCTAAGGCGATGGAGTCTACGGACGGATTCCGCTACAACGCGGATCTGAAGAACAGAAAAGGCAAACAGCCTCAACCACCAATGAACGGCGATTCCTCCAAGCCGCCAAAGAACGAATGGGTCCGCGTCAAACGGAACCGTTCGACGCTTGAGGAGCGTATCCACAAACGCCGTGCGATGTCAGCACAGGCACGGGCTAAAGTCCAGGAAGCCCGTAGAAGACTGCAAAAGGAGGTGACGAAGAAGCCACCACCAACCCGCCAAGTCTGAAAGCCGAAGTCTGAAGTGGCGACTCAGGCCAAAAAGCAACCATCGCAGCCTTCTAGGCAAGGTCAAACTCCGGTGAATCACCCAAAGTCGCCGTTAATTCCTATGGCTACTCCGGGAGATCATGCAGAATCATCCCGAAGGAGGAAGCCAGTTTTGGAGCGCCTCGGTCTAGTTCCCGACGAGAGAGGCAAAGTTCCAGTTCACGAGCGTTTGAGCCCAATGAAGAAGCCTAGAATGACTCAACACGTTGAGGGTCGCCGTCACCTCCAGTATGACAAAGAGCTCAAGGCAACTGCGCGCACCAATTTACGCATCGAAGTCCAAGAGCATACTGAAGACTCGCGCCCACAAAGGCACGTTTCGAGGCGTGTAACTTTTGAAAGCCCAAAGAAGGCGATCCAACCTCAGATGGAAACGTTATCATCTGATAGTGATAGTGTTATACCTGAGAAGTCGTGCCCGCACACGATAGGTTACTCCGATCGTCAAGCAGACGAGTTGTACTATCGTGCTGGGGGTACGAATAGAACCAGGAAGAGGGGTCCCCGAGAACAGGAAATTCAATGCCCTCATTCAGGCGGTATTGTCTGAATGCAACTGCATCAAGGCGGTCCCCGAAAGAGTTTCAGTTTTTGAAAGACTCAGTGCAGAGATGCCAAAACCCAGGCCTAGGCGTTTTCAACGAAGAAGAAGGATGATTGAAGATGGAGAATTTCCGAGGGTCACCACCAACATGACCAGTAAGGGGACATCGGCACGGGATGATTTCAAGTCGATTCTGAGAGCCTCCCGACCTAGAACCCGTCTGCAGTCCGGAACCATCGAGCGAGCAACCTATGGTAGGGTTCGGGCAATACGCCCTTCAGAAGATGAAGAATCTGATGCCGGTAGTTGCATCAGATAACACGGTATCCAGCGAGGGACAACCCCGCGAGGCGCTTATGATAAGTGCGGAGCAAATTGCCAAGATGCTTGAAGATGCTTTGGCTAAGCAACAGGAAACCTTCAGGTTCGAGATGCAGATGGCCATGCAGAACATGAGAGAAATGCATGACCAGCAAATCCAAGCATTGACGAACCAGCAAGGCGAGCCAAGTCGTCGTAACCCGGTTAATCTGGAAGACGAGGATACGAATGAAGCTCGTAATACCAATAATCCTCCCGTCAATACAGGGGGTGGTAACGAGAATGCCAACGAAGACTCGGGTGAAAACTTGAAGATCAAGAACCTCGAGAGCAAAATCAACACACTAATTTCCGCTCAAGAGACGAAGAAAACAGGCATTCCTTGCCCATACCCAAGAGAATGGGAATCGATCCCATATCCGGCGAAGTTTAATCTAATTAACTTCACGCCGTTTAATGGGATGGGTTCACCTACCCAGCATTTGATTTACTTCAAATCGCATTTGGGGGTGATCTCTGGTAATGAGCCTCTGATGGTGCGGTCATTCGTCGGCACTCTTCGCGGAGCCGCCTTCGATTGGTATCGCCGCCTCAAGCCAGGCAGCGTAAACAGCTGGGATGACATGGAGACCAAGTTCCGACGACACCGAGGTATCTATCGGATCGTTGCTCGATGAGAAGCAGAAGGACGGGGAATTAGTCGACACCTTCGTCAAAAGGTTCCGGAACAAGGCGATGAATTGCCGGGACCCGATCACCGAGGAATTCATCCTCCAGACTTGCCACAACAATCTCGCGCTGGATGTGTTAGAAGCAATGGGGACAGCACCGTCCAAGACATGGAAGGATCTGAAAGTCCGAGGAGAGCAAGCCACCGTCCAAGACATGGAAGGATCTGAAAGTCCGAGGAGAGCAAGCCGAGCGGTTCCTCAAAAGGAAGAAAGCGGAAAGAGGCCAACAGGCGGCGAATACTTCGAAACAGAATTTCGTCCCACGGAGGAAAGGTAAGGCACATGCTAATGCAGTTGATGCTAATCAAACTTTCCAATTACAACCTCAGCAACAACCACAGCAACAAGCACCACAACAATCTCGAGGGCAATGGCAACAACGGCCTCAGAAGCAGAAATCTGCGGAGCCGAGGGTTCCTAAAGTGTACTCCTTCAAGGATGACGAAGTTCCCGGCATCTTCAAATACCTGCTGGAGAACAACAAGATCCAGCTGCCGGCGATCATGGATCAAGAAGGAGCAAACAAGGTGACAGATCTGAAGTATTGCGCATACCATAGAGCGGTCCATCACCCTACGAAGTCTTGCTACCACCTCTAAGAATGTGGGAGCAAACGCAGTGTCAATCAGTTTTGGATCGGTGCCCACAACATGGTTCGAGCCGAAACGCGTCACCAAAGTGGGAATGAAGACGGTGAATGATGACCCACATGGACAGTGCCAAAAAGGGCTTGTGCCACATACAGCCCCAAACGGCGAAATCCTCTGGGTTCACCCCGATCTGATTGAAGATGAACAATGGGCTGGATCGTCATCCAAGAAGAAGTCCAAAGAGAAATGAAAGTCTTGTTGCGGAGTCTCTGCTATCCCAGGAGAAGATGATGAAAGAATTATAGCTTTCCCGCTCTCTGAAGAAGAACAAGAAGTTTTTGCAACCCGAAGCTTAAATGAGTATCACTACAACTATCCGCCATCTAGTGAGCAGGGGGTGAACAAACGGGGACCAGCCAAAACTCTCACAGAGATGGGGGTGATTACGAGTCCCACACCGGGTAAAGAAGCTCTACGACAGCCGGTGGATAAACCGAAAGAAAAGAATCCCCAGGAGGTACAGAATCCGAAGCAGTCTCGTTTCTGCCGCCCGATTGGAAGAGACAAACCGGAAAGCTCGAAGACTCCGCAAGTCTTCGATATAATGGCTCAACTAGCCAACATTCCAGCACGGATAACGTTGTATGAGTTGCTGCGATTGTCCAAGGAAACCAGGGAGGCCTTGCAAGAAGCTTTGGCCAATTCAGAGGTGTTTCTGACTCAAGTCAAGCCGGTGCCTGAAAGTCCAGAACCGCTGAGTCACCAATGCAATATAGTGACAAAGAATCTTCCCTGCATTACTTTCACCAAAGAGGATATGCAGATGAAGAATTCGAACCACGATCGACCGCTATATTTCATCGGGTACATTGGCTCCAGCAAAGTCAACTGAATCCAAGTGGATCCGGGTTCTGCTGTGAGGATTATGCCGCTTCGCTTGATGCATTTCCTCGGCCTTCCAGTTAGCAAGTTGGCGTCTACAGGCACTGTTATCTACGGATTCAACACTAGTGGGTCAAGACCCTTGGGTAAGATCCGGGTAAAGTGTCAAATGGGGGATTTGAAGACAGAAGTCACATGCTATGTGATCGATGCCGAGACTTCGTACAACTTACTATTGGGTTGACCTTGGATCCATAGTAATGTTATAATTCCCTCTACTCTCCATCAGTGCTTGAAGTATGTCGACACTGACAATGAGGTTAGGACGGTGGTCGCGGATAAGCAACCATTCAAAGGGTATGAGAATTATTTCACCGATTCTCTCCTTTATGGTAACGAATCCGATACTGAACCATCGGCCCAGGGCACAGACAGCGGAGAAGAAGCTGATTCTGAAGCCGGATTCGATTACGATGGTGGTTTTGTTTTAAATGACATTGTACCCATTGTAATCAATCTTGACGATGAACAATCGTCAGACAGAAGTTGTAACTGGCAACTTGCCGATATTGAAATAAAAGATGATTTAGAGTACTCCTTGTCTCTTGATGTTGTGATAAAAGAACTGTATGATAATCCTGAGTTGTATATGCCGATCCGATCGTCCTATGTAACAAAGGAACGCCTCCAGCATTCTTTCGGAACGACCATGATCATCCCGAACAAGATAGGAGGTGCAAAAGAAGTAATTTACGGTACGGTAAGGAAAAAAGCTCTCCGTTACCCGATCATTTCCTAAGTGAGGATGAAGATGATGACAAACCTGGTCGGCATTTATCCAAGTACAGTCCGGAAGCGCGCAAGCTCATGGAAAAGCAGGGGTACGATTTCACACTCGGAGAAGGTCTATACTTCGATCGAGGTCCTCGTAATCCAGTTAAAGCGGTATATGTACCAAAAGGGAAACCCGAGGATTATTATAAATACGGGCGAGGCTTAGGCTATGTTTCCTCTTCCGATGATGAATGTGGTTGGCAAATACAGAACTAAGAGAGGATACTCTTCTGATTCTTCGGCTGAGGATCCCGACACAAGTTTGGGGGAGGTATTCAAAGTCCTAATGGTAAATATGGCTACAGCTGATCCATCCACAATGGAAGACGACGATCAGATGCCAACATGGGAAGACCCGTGGGTTCATCATCTGAATATGCAGTATGGTGACAGGTTCGAACAGAGAGAACCCCCCACTGAAGATAAGATAGTCCAAGTTAACATGGGCGACGAGGCCAACCCAAAGCCCATATTCATCAGTGACAGTCTTCCCCCAAATGAGAAGGAAGAATTGATTGCTCTCATCAGGGAATATATCGACGTCTTCGCGTGGAACTATGAGGATATGCCAGGGCTCGATCCCAATGTAGCAATGCATCGCCTTGACATTAAGCCGGATGCCAAACCTGTCAAGCAACAGCAAAGACGGTTTCGTCCACAGATCATGGAAGCTATTGAGGCAGAGGTCAAGAAACTGATCGAATCAGGATTTATCCGAGAGGAGCAACATCCAGATTGGTTAGCCAATATCGTTCCAGTCATGAAGAAGAACGGTAAAATCAGGATCTGTATCGACTTCAGGGACCTGAACACGGCATGTCCAAAATACGACTTTCCTCTCCCAATCACAGATGTCATTATCGACAATACATGCGGATTTGAGAGAATGTCTTTTATGGATGGTTTCTCAGGGTATAACCAAATCAAGATGCACCCAAATGATGAGAAGCATACAGCGTTCAGAACGCCTCTCGGTGTCTTTTGCTACACGGTGATGCCATTCGGTCTGAAGAATGCAGGCGCCACATACCAGCGAGCAATGACTAAGATTTTCCAAGAACATCTCAAGAAGACAGTCGAATGCTACGTTGATGATTTGGTTGTAAAAAGCCGTAACAAAGAAGATCACATCAAGGATTTGAAGACGATGTTCGATCTCATGAGGAGTCATCAATTGAAGATGAACCCCACCAAATCATTCCTTAGAATGTCCAGCGGAAAATTCCTTGGATTCGTCGTCACCACTAAAGGTATACATATTGATCCTGACAAAGTGAAGGCGATTCACGAACTGCAACCCCCTAGAAATCTAAGAGAGCTGAGAGGATTGTAAGGGCGTTTAGCTTACATCCGGCGATTCATCTCAAACCTCTCTGGGAAGTGCCAACCGTTCTCTAAGTTGAACAAGAAAGGAGTATCATTTATTTGGGATGATGCCTGCCAAAAAGCGAACCCCCCTGTTCTCGTTGCACCAAAATCTGGTAAACCGTTCTTGGTTTATCTCAAAGCGATGAACCATTCGATAAGTGCCTTACTAGCACAAGACGATGATAGCGGTCACGAACAGGCAGTTTATTACCTAAGTCGGACCTTGGTAGGTGCGGAATCTCGATATCCGATGATTGAGAAAGAATGCCTCGCATTAGTATTCGCAATGCAAAAGATGCGATATTACTTGGTAGGACAGACGATTTACGTCATTTCCAACGTAAATCCAGTACGGGTATTTATGACGCAATCGGCCTCTATGAATTGGCGGTTAGCGAAGTGGGCCCTTCTCTTATCCCAGTATGATTTGCACTTCAAACAGCAGAAGTCGACTAAAGGACAAGCGATTTGTGATCTTTTGGCGGCAAACCCGACCACAGATGAAACCCATGAGGTTAACACCACGTCGCACCAACAAGTATGGCAATTATACTTCGATGGTGCTTCAAGGGCAGTTAATAAGGTAATAATCCCAGGAGGTTCTACTGTTTCCTCTGGGGTTGGAGTTGTCTTAATCTCCCCGGGAAAACATGTGATGCCTCGGGCTTATTCATTGACTAGTACGTGCTCTAATAATGTAGCAGAGTACAACGCACTTCTCATTGGACTCAGTTTTGCCAAGGAGCTGGGGGTCGAATATCTCGAAGCTTTTAGGGATTCTCAACTGATAGTCAACCAAGTTCGCGGAGAGTATGAAGTCAGGAATCCTGACCTGATCCCATACCACCAGGAAGCCATCAGAATGGCAGAATCTTTTGAAGAATTCTTTATCGAATATATCCCTCGTCTCCAGAACGCTTACGCAGACGCACTGGCGGCACTAGCAGTATCACTGGCACAGCCTCCCGAAGCTGAGTTGTTAGTCACAGTACGGACGCATCAACTCTGCGTACCCATATACAGTAGGGATATTGAAGAGGAAGATGACGGAAACGTAAACGCCAAGGAGGTGAATTCAACTCAAATTGGGTCTGGGTCTGAGTCCCGAGATTGGCGCTTTCCTATCATCGACTACGTCCAATACGGTATTTTGCCAGAGGATGTAAAAGAAAGAGAATCAATCCGCCGAAGAGCACCAAGATTCTTCTATAATACCGAGACCCATACGTTATACCGTAGAGGGTACGATGGTTTGTTACTCCGATGCCTTTCGAACAAAGAAGCAGAAGAAGTTCTTAAGGAAGCACACGAAGGAGAATGTGGTGCGCATCAGCCTGGTCCCAAACTGTATGATCGCATCAGAAGAATGGGTTATTTCTGGCCAACGATAGTTCGTGACGCAATCGAATATGCCAGAGAGTGTCATGCATGTCAAATACATGCAAATTATATGCATCAACCACCAGAGCAGTTGCACGTGTTAATTACGTCTTGGCCGTTCGAGACATGGGGTATGGACATTGTTGGTCCTATTTTTCCCCCTTCAGTCAAAGGCGATCGATTCATCCTCGCAATCACGGACTATTTCTCAAAGTGGGCTGAAGCGATTCCGCTTAAAGAAGTGAAGACGAACAACGTCATCAATTTTATCAAGCATCATGTCATATACAGGGTCCGCAGTTCATAAGCAACGCCTTCGTCAGGTTCTGCGACAAGTTCAAAATTAAAGATGTTTCGTCGACAGCTTATTATCCCGCTGCGAATGGATTAGCTGAAGCGTTTAACAAAATGATCATTAAGATCCTGTCAAAGCTCGTGAAGACCAATAAACGAGACTGGGACGATAAACTCGGTGAAGCACTCTGGGCTTATCGCACCACCATACGCACGCCCACAGGTGCCACCCCGTATTCGCTGGTGTACGGATGTGAAGCTGTGCTACCGCTGGAAATTCAGATTCCATCCCTTCACCCCGTATTCGCTAGTGTACGGATGTGAAGCTGTGCTACCGCTGGAAATTCACATTCCATCCCTTCGGATTGCCCTCGCAACAGAGATGACGACAGAAGAACAGCATCAGAAGCGTCTCGAAGAACTTGAGAGGCTGGACGAAAAGCGCTTGGAAGCTCAACAGCAAATTGAGTTTTATCAGGCCAGGATGTCTAGGGCTTTTAACAAAAGAGTCCGACAGAGAAGCTTCAAGGAAGGAGATCTGGTCCTCGCTGCTCGCCGACCAATAATCCTCACTTCCAAGAAGAAAGGTAAATTCGAACCCAAATGGGAAGGACCGTTTGTAATAGACACAGTCTATTCAAACGGCGCACCTCTTTCATGGTTATAACCGAAGTTAAAAATTTCACTTCGATAAACGAAGAACTCATCTTCAGATTAGATAACCAGTCCTATAAAAGGTAACTTTATCTACATCTTCCAGACTCTCGGAGTGGACATCCCACTTCTAGTTTCTTTTTTCCCTGGAAATAGAATATAAAATTCTTCCTTTCCAGAATCAGGGAATAGAATATAAAATTCTTCCTTCCTTGTTATTCGGGTTTGCCTTCACCCTAAAAGAAGACCGGGAAATAGAATATAAAATTCTTCCTTTCCCACACCAACCTTTTCCCGAAGTTGAAGTTTCACTTCGATAAGCGAAGAACTCTTTTTTCAGTTTAGATAACCAATCCTATAAAAGGCAAGTTTATCTAGATTTTCCAGATTCTCGGAGTGGAGATCCCACTTCTAGTTTCTTTTGCACTGGAAATAGAATATAAAATTCTTCCTTTCCAGGATCAAGGAACAGAATATAAAATTCTTCCTTCCTTGTTTTCGGGTTCGCCTTCACCCTAAAAGAAGACCGGGAAATAGAATATAAAATTCTGCCTTTCCCGCATCGATCTTTTCCGAAATTTATCAATTTAGGATTCATCCTAGGAAGTTTATCCCGAATCCTAAGCAGGGATAAGTCTGCGCCTAACACGCGCTGCCGGTTTAGTCTTTTTCCGCACAAAAAGACACCAGAGTCTGATTCTGGGGTATTTTATCCTGAAACCTAAGCAAGGATAAGTCCGCGCTTAACCCGCGCTGCCGGTTAGTTCTTAACCGTTAAAAAGAACACCCGTTCACATATTCAACATTGTGGCAGGTTGTTATTAATAACACCAAAATCCATGCCTTACACGCATGGGGAATTTCATCCTGAATCCTAAGAAAGGATATGCCGACGCCTAACACGCGTCGCCGGTTTAGTCTTTCTCCGAAGAAAAAGACACCAGAGTTCGATTCTGGGGTATTTTATCCCGAAGCCTAAGTAAGGATAAGTCAGCGTCTAATGCACGTTGCTGGGTAGCCTATTCCCATGACAATGGTGAAGTCTACGTATTCAATGTCGTAGCACAAAGTCTAAGGGAATTCATTCATTTAGCGCAACGTTACATGCGAACGGATTTAGATAATCCGCATGCTAGCCCGACTCAAACGGTAGTCGGTAAAGGCTAATTAAACCCGTTGAAGGCTGGGGGTTAGCCAAAAATCCTAAAGTCAACACCTAACACGTGTCGCCGTGTAGCCTATTCCCGTAACAATGGCAAAGTCTATGTATTCGACATCATAGCACGAAGTCTAAGGAAGTTTACTCCCTTAGTACAACGTTACATGCGGAACGGATTTCGACAATCCGCATGCTAGCCCGATTCAAACGGTAGTCGGTAAAGGATCCGCATGCTAGCCCGATTCAAACGGTAGTCGGTAAAGGCTAATCAAACCCGTTGAAGGCTGAGGGTTTGCCAAAAATCCTATGAGTATTATGGTCAATCATTTCAAACGGAATGAGGAATCATAATAAAGATAAAGATAAAAACCAGTTTCACTAAGAAGATCAAATGTCAAAGTTTTCAGCAAATAAAATTATACATCAAGCCCATGGCTAAGGATCTGCTGATTAAACTTAGACAGCTTCTCATCATAAGCTTGCCTAAGCTCATCCTGCAACTCGGCTCTGATGGACTCTTCATTGGCGGCTAAAGTCTTCACCGCAACTTCTTCTGTCTCGACCAGCTGCTGCTTCAAGGACTTCAGCTCATCAGATAAAGCAGTGTGCGTTTGCTGATCCTGCAGCTTTGTCATCTGGAGAATACTCAAAGTCTCCTCCTTCTCACGGAGTTCTCGTCGGAGCTGATCTATGTGGGTCTCACAAGAAGCGATGGAAGAATCAAGCTCGTCAAGTGAAGATGATTTAGTAGCAAGGTTAGCCTCAACTCGATCTATTCGGCCTCGCTGCACCTGAATCTCGAGCTCAGCAACCATCCGAGTACTGCGCCATGACTGTAAGCGAGTATCCAACTCAGCAGCAATGAATGAAGAGGCACCTACATCCCGGAACTCGTGAAACATCTGAAGCTCACGCTCTAAGCAGTCAAGGTCATCGAATATAACTATCGCCAGATCTGGGTATCCCGCATCCCTTATTAAATTTATTTTAGAATCAAGGAATGGTCTAAACTGGCGAAGGGAAAGTCCGTCGTGGAGGAGCTTGCCAAGCATAACATTTATAAAGGAGAAGAAAGAGCGGACTTCTACACAAATGACGATCTTCTCAGGGTCATTGTCCGATAACAACTCCTTCACGAGGACATGAAGCCGAGAGGAAAGCCCTACACAAAAAGGAGAAATCCGTCAAAAAGCCTTAATAAGGAAATAAATGACATTTTCAGCGGCTTAATTTATACCTCCTTCCCCTTGAGTCGCTGGGGGTAGCGGAGACGTAACGGCTGTGGGTGTGTCAACTGGTGGAGTTGGTCTCACAGCCGGCTCAGCAGGATCAGCCTCGGCAAAAGCTCCTGTTAAACACAGAACAGAATGTTCAGATGCATTACATTATAGCTGCATTAGTCAAAAAATTGGCCAGTCCTATAATTAATTCGAGAGGAGGCACATACTTTCAAAAGAACCATTCTCGGGATCCTGAGGGAGTACGGGCTCAGGAAACATATCCTCGGGCAGCGGGCCATCGATCTGAGGAGAGTCATACATGAAGTGGAACATAGAAGTGTCTGCAGGCAAACCTGCCTCGTCGAAATCGTCAATCGAAAAATCTGACACAAAGAAATGTAAGTACGAAAGAAGAATGAAGAGAATATGACCAAAGGAAATAAGTTACCTCTCGTAGATGTATCTGAATTCACTGAATCAGGTCCTACATTGGTAGCCTCCCTAAAGTCGGCGGCTTCTGCAGGTTTTTCTACCTGGTAAGGTGAGTCAGGCTCACCAGAAGATACAAACTCATGAGGAGCAGGATCGAAACTCATCTCCCCTTCCTCGCGCTCTCCTGCATAGAATGGGAAAGCATCAGCCTAAAAATCTAAACAATCAAGAGAATGATCTATAGATTAGACGTTACCTCTGTCGCTAGCAGGATCATCACCAGCCAAGTCCATCTCAGATGCCCGCGAATCTGCAGGCGGCTTATGGGCTAGTCTCTTCCGCCTATCAGCACGGATAGTAGTCGAAGGTCTTGCCTGGGCAAAAGGACGGAATTCCTCTTCACTGTTTGTCGCTGTCCATGAAATATCAGATAGCGGTCAGGACTGGCAATTCGGAAATGCAGAAAGAAAAGATGGGTGACTAACCTCGCTCGAAATCTGCCTCGTAGTCTTCAGGATCCCCGCCTGAAGCCTCTTCAGCAGAACTAAAAGCCCTATGACCTTCTGCATCAAGTCGGCGGGTCTTGCCCCGCGCCCTCTGTGACCGAGCACCGTCCCGGATCACATGAGAATCAATCTGAGAGGCTTCTTCGGCCACCAACTCTTCAATAGGCTTCACAGGGACAGTCTTATTAGCTGCTAACAACCACCTGCAGCTCAAGAAAGTGAGGTTCAACTATCGCTCAGCACCCGGGAGACTGAACCTAGCACCAGTGCAGCCTGTCACAGTCCACAACCATGCACGAAGACCGTCCACCAAACCTCCATGAGCCCGAAGCTGCTGGCGCGGATTCCCGACATAAAGCTGGTCATAACCGAACTGGCGGGCGAATCGGCAAGGTAGATAAGCACTGATTCCCCACCCGGAAAGTCAGGTAGCCCGGCCTGATGTTCACTAGCCAATTAAAGCAGCCGATATCTAAATAAGTGCGATACTCCCTCGGCTTCTCCTCATCAATCAAACATTCGCCATACCGGCTGGAGAACTGCGGAAAACAAGTAGGGAACGCCCAACACTTGTGAACCTGTAGCTGCCTCCTGATATCAGAGAATCCTCGCCCTTCCCATTCGCCATTCTCAAGCAGCTGTAGTAAGGGAACAGATTGGTCCATGGCATGCGGTACCGACATCATGTCAGAACGTTGAAGGACGAACCAAGCCATCAAATAAATATACGGAAGCTCCACCTTAGTGGTAGGAATCTGAGTCGGCGATTCCTTCTCCTCCCGTGTAAAAGCGCCAGAAACCATCACCGGAAGAAGCGAAAGTTCCTTCTTGTAGGCAAGCTGAACTGTAGGGTAGAGCACTTCCAGTGGCAGAGCGTCACCAGACTGATACGGGACCACGCATTTCTTTAACCAGATAGCGAGGTAACCGGCAAGAAGGGTCATCGGACGAATCGGCACAGTCGCATGGAATAAAAATGATCTGAACTTGGTCCCTGCAGGAAAGCCGCTCTCAGGACTGCTATTAGTATAAGAGCGAGCGTCAACCTTCTTCAGCAAATCATTGACCCCTGAGGGAGTAAGCGGCACCAGTTCACAAATAGTTTCGCCAGAATTGCTCTCCAGATTCCTGAACAAATAAGATGCGAACTGCTTCAGGCTCACATTTGATTTGGTCCTCTTCGCTAAGGGCCTAGACTGCGCCAAAGCAATGTGATAGTGACAAGTGAGGTCCCATAAGGTCTCGTAACGGTCGGGCATGCGATCCTTCAGCTGACTCAATTCATGGTTGGAGGGAAAATACTCCTGATATAACATCTGACCCATGGGCAAACCAGAAATCTTATGCATCTCATGGAGAGCCAAGCCCAACTCTCCGTGCCTAGTCAGAAAGGTATTCGAATCCGGATTATAAAGCTCGCATAAGGCAAAGAAGTGCTTCGCACTAACGGGTAAACCATGCATGGTGGCGCGAATGGCTGCATAAAGACCGCAAGCGTGCAACTCCTCGCTCCATCGGCTCAAGACGTACTTCGTCATACGAGCCCACCAAAACTTGTCCAAAGAATGGACCCAACCATAGAATCTGTGGCGCGGCGCAGGCATCTCCCGTCCTAAGTTAGCGAGGCGATTCCTCAAAGTGGAAGCAGAGGCAAGGAACTCGTTACGGGGCGGTGCATCTAGCCCCAGTACTCCAGGACGCAGTCCAACAATGTGATTCCTGCTCGAACTAGGAACTGCCTGATGAGTAATGTAGCCACAGTGAACGCTCTCATGCTCCTCTGTCAAACGCCATGACATCTCCCGTTTCACAGCCTGATGCCTGAGCTCAGTCAAAGAACGATGTCGAGGAATCTTCGGCAAATACAGGAAACTACTGCCAGTCTTATGAAGCCACTGCTCGGCGTCAATAAACGCTGCATCGGGATCTCTGACAGAATCGCCAAACAAGAAATCAGTCTTCCTGAGAGACTGAACGGAACTAGCATCCTTCACGAGGGGCGCATCTGTAATCAGCTGACGAAGGGCTTGATGTCCACCTTCCTTCACCACTTGGGCAACCTCTGTCGACGTGCCCGGAACAAACTGGGAAGCAAGTGGAATCGGCAAAAAATCATCAGACGTCGAATAATATTCGTCACGACATCCATTCACCGCATGTGATGGAAAGGTTCCGGAAGGATACTCCACTAAAAACAAGCAATTAAGTGTTTGTTAATTTCAAGTATAAAAGGAAATTGAACTCATCTTACAAATCGGTAAGATAGAGTCATTACCTTATAAAGGGTGAGACGATTTGGCCACATTGTGCATTTATAAGATAGGGCATATCGACAATATATCCCTGCCTTATAAGGCACAATGCAGCGTCAAAACGCCCCCTTTATTTTGAGATATGGTTTTGACCAAGCAAAACCTATCTTTAAAGCGTCGATCCTCACCAAGGAGAATCAAGGCTCTTCCCGATTGCCTCACCAAGGAGAACAACGTGGGGTAAAAGGACCAATTTACAAATTTTCAGAAAAAAGAGGGTTAATTTGTAAAATTTCTATCTTCAAAGCGTCGATCCTCACCAAGGAGAATCAAGGCTCTTCCCGATTGCCTCACCAAGGAGAACAACGTGGGGTTAAAAGGACCAATTTGCAAATTTTCAGAAAAAAGAGGGTTAATTTGTAAAATTTCTATCTTCAAAGCGTCGATCCTCACCAAGGAGAATCAAGGCTCTTCCCGATTGCCTCACCAAGGAGAACAACGTGGGGTTAAAAGGACCAATTTGCAAATTTCCAAGAAAAAGGGACTAATTTGTAAATTTTTAGAAAAAAATGGCTCACCGGCATAAGAGGGAGGCGCGCCATCAGCCGACGCGGTAGAGGATTGACCTCTCGCAATACGAGACATAGAGACCTGCAAAAAAAAGTGCTCGAACCACGCGCTCGAGGGGCCTGAGAGAAATTCTAAAAATGGAAGTTTCGAGGGATTTCTCAGTCAAAGATCCAAAGGAATGCTAGATCTAAGACGGATATCAAGTTTTGAGGGAGAACGGATGCTCGAGGGAAGAGAAATTCAAAAAAGAGGAGAGAGAGGTGGTCGGGCCTAGGTGAGGGAAAAGAAAAAAAAACCTTTTGTAGGGTGAACCGGCCTTGAACCAAACCGGCCTTGAACTGGACCGGACCGGTTTTGAACCGGAATCTAAATTGAAGCTGAACTGAGTGTCGAAACGACTTCAAATCGACCGACGATTAAGCCCATCATTTATTCACTCCTCTCCCATATGATCGGAAGAATCGTTGCAATGAAAGAATCAATACTCCGAAATTCAGTTCATTTGGGCACAGAAAGTACTCCAATAAGGTATATGAGTATAAACTGTTCCCTAATTTTCGTTGAGAAGTTCCTGGAGAATGTTTTCATAAATATTCTTAAGGATAACTCAACAACACGACGCCGGACAACGCGTCGCAACGCCAACAATCGATGGTCAATGCTATGTTGAACCAACAAGCACGAGCTAAAGATCAGAAAATTAGGAAATGACTTCAAATTCGAAATTTCGACAACGGTCAGACAATAAATGCAGCACTGAAACCCTTTCAGATATTCGACAAAGCACCGAATAGCCTGGTCAGACAATAAATGCAGCACTGAAACCCTTTCAGATATTCGACAAAGCACCGAATAGCCTGAAGGATTAAAGGAATCAAGAACAGAAGCAATTCCAAGGTCCCGTTACACCGACTGAAGGTTGGGACAATCATGTCCAAAGTATTCCAGACTCTTCTATAAAAGAACGAGGCTGAAATACTTTGGAGGGGGTATCTGTAGGCATGTAAAATTGCTTATAAGTCCCTTGGCATAGCTCGGCGCGATGATTCGACAAACCATCGAGTGACGAGGTGACAAGGTCAACGAATCGCACGCGAGCAACGGAATGCATCCATTCGTGTGCGGAATCAAGCCAACGGTTCGGGGAGTCAACGAGTCATCCAAACAAGAGCGGACTCGGATGAATCACGACCGAATCAAGATCAGTTTCGGACTCGAACTCAGAAGTGGAGTTACTGCCAAATTAGGAATCCGACTTACTGCCAAATCAGGTCAACGAGTCAAGTCTGGATAAATCAACCACAGAACCGGAAGACGGATACAGCGCAAAACGACGGAAAACCCAACACTTAGGGGGGCTCGGCCAAGTGCCGGCCACCTATAGGTGGCCGACACTGTTCCGTGCGCGGGCACAATAAAGAGAGCCCATAAATAGGCTGGGCATTGTTCATTCTGAATGGTTGGACTTGGAGAGCCGTTACTCTGCCGGATTGAGGACTGAGCACAGAGTTTCTAGGACTTGAAGACTTGGACATCCAGATCTGATCCTCGGCGAGCATCCACGTCACAAAAGGCAGGAGTTCGAGAGAGGGGAAGAACAGATCTGAGATCTACACGAGATCACACTCCGGATCTAAGCTTGGTCTTAGATCCCGAGATCCGAGCGATTATTTCCTTAGTGAACTAATCCCTCCCGGCTATTATTCGCTTCGTGGAATAATACCCGTCAAATCGTGTAGATCCGACCGGATCTAGATCGCGCGGTGGTCCACGGATTAACCCCAGCGTTGGCAAAGAACCCACGAAAGCGAGCGACCGCAAAACAGGAGCCCGCGATTTGTTCACAAGGAGAAAGTTGTAATTTTTCTTTATTTTTTCTTTGATTTTCGTTGTAACCGGATCTTATAAAAAGACCGGATCTTTTGTAACCACAAAAAGTTGTTATTTTGAGATCACAATGACATCAATGAAGAAAACGATTTTCCCCGGGAACAAGAACTACTGCAAGCAGTGACATCTATAGCCACCAGACAGCATGATCAAATCGATCGTAACAAGATGAATGACAAGAACAATGAACAATCTAAATTAAGGAGCTACATGGGTGAAGTCAAGAAACTATCACCAACTAGTTTTGAGGGAGCGACCGATCTGATGATTGCTGAATAGTGAATCATTAAAATGGAAAAAGTCTTCACATACATGAAATGCCCTAAAGAGGAAAAGGTCGATTTTGTGGTCTACATGGTAAAAGACCATGCTTATAGGTGGTGGGTGGTGGCAAATGCAGGTCAAGACGTTGGGAGAAAATGCATATAAGATATCATGGGATTAGTTCAAAAACATTTTTTGTGAAAAGCATTTTCCCTCAATGGTCCGCAAGCAAAAAGAACAAGAATTCTAAAAATTAGTGCAATGTGATAAGACGGTAGCTGAATATGAGTAGGAGTTCACTTATCTGTTAAAATTTGCCACTTACATGTTGAGTAAAGAAGAGGACAAGACTCGTCATTTCAAAGAAGGGCTTTTATCGAACATCAAGAAGGCAGTCAGTGCATTTGAACTCGCTACATATGGAGAAGTATTAAAGAACGCCTTGTTAATTGAGAAAAATTAAACATATGCAAAATCATAGAATGAGGAGAGTAACTCTTATCTAAGAAAGTGGTTTTGGCCAGATAATCATAGTGGAAGAAATAGAAATTGGAGAAGTAAAAAATAGAATGTAAGGCACAGAGAGGAGCAGCTTCAGAATCAGAAGGTTGTGAGATGTGATATTTGTCATATACTTAGCCATGAAGCGAATAACTATTTGAGAAATACTTGAGCTTGCCTCCAATGTGCGTAGAAAGATCATAAGATTACAAATTGCCCAAGAATACAAAACAATCAGAACACCCTAAGGAATTGCTAGTCTAGTAGTGGGAGCAGACAACCTCAACCCAAGGCTCGAGTCTATTCCTTGACTGAGAAGGAAGCTAAAGCAGACAAAGATGTGGCGACAGGTACGATAACTTTTGCATATGTTCATGCTTGAGTACTTTTTGATTCTGGTGCATCACACTCTTAGGGAAACAAGTTACCCATGATACTTTACAACAAAAATTACTTGTTAGTACCCTTGGGGGTAGTTTATTAGTATCAAATCAGAGTTATAAGTGTAAAATTAATATTCTCGACAAGGAACTCCTAGCAGAATTAGTAATGAAAGAAATGTATGATTTTGATATCATATTAGAGATGGATTGGTTATCTTTAAATCATGCTTCTATTGCGTCTAGAAGAGAAAGTTGTATTTAAATTTTTAGGTCAACTAGAATTTTATTTTGAGGGTTATAAATCTTGAGAACCCTTAAAAATCATCTCAACCCTTAAAGCATATCAAGTGCTGAGAAGTGGATGTATGGGAAATTTGGCTTCAATTAAAAATATGGATGAAGGAAAACCTAACCTAGAGGAGACACCGGTTGTCCGGGAATTTTCAGAGTTATTTCTGGATGAACTTCTAGGAATGCCTCCAGATAAGGAAATTGAATTTTCAATTGACTTAGTACTCGATATAAGCCCAATTTCTAAAGCTCTCTATTGCATCGTGTAGGCATCAAAAATTGCGTATAGGTTCCTGCACATAGTTTGAGATGAAGAGAAGATGATGAACGTCATTATCTGAGTCAAGGAAGATTATCTGACGCCGACAAGCGCATGAAGCGAATCGGCGAACCGTTGATGACGTAGAAACAAGCCACCGAAATGACAAACCAAGTGCTCGCGCACTCATGAGCCACCTCCAAGTGGCCTGCGTGCTCACCGGCCACCTCCATGTGGTCCGCGCACTCATTAGCCACTACCAAGTGGCCCGCGTGCTTACCGGCCACCTCTAAGTAGCCCGCATGCTCATCAGCTACCTCCAAGTGGCCCGCGCACTCATCATCCAGCTTCGAGTAGCCCGCACACTCGCCGGCCAGCTCTAAGTGGCCAACATACTCACCGGCCACCTCCAAGTTAACAAAATGTATGAAATAAATGGTGAAGTGTATGAGTCAACATGACACATGAAACGGCAAAACAACTCAGCAGGAGTTGTGTTTCGCCTAAAAGAGGTGAAACACCATGTGTGTCTTACCCACACCATGTGTGGCTCGACCATTGGAAGTTGTAGGTATCTTCACCAGCTTTCCAACGCATCTTGAATCATCTCATTCCGAGCCCGGACGAGAGAGTTAGAGCAAAAATACCCGAGACGGTACAAACTTGCTCACACAGTGCCGAGCCACCATTTGGTGGCTTGCACAAAGAACTAATATTTCGGCCATGATTTGATTTGATTCTGGAGAAACTCAAAAGACAAAATTTATAGATCCTTTTGTCAAGTTTTCAACGCATTTTAAATCACCTCATTTTGAGATTGAAGAGAGAGTTAGAGCCTAAATACCCAACGAAGTATAAACTGGCTAGCACAGTGCCGAGCCACCATTTGGTGGATTGCACAAAAAACTGACATTTCGGCCATGATGCAATTTGATTTTGTAGAAGCTCAAAAGACAAAAGTTATAGTTCTTTTTGTCATATTTCCAACGCATTTTGAATCACCTTATTCCTAGATTAGATGAGAGAGTTAGAGCCAAAATACCCGAGGAAGTACAAACTGGCTCGCACAGTGCCGAGCCACCATTTGGTGGCTCGCATAAATATTTGAGATTTTGGCCATGATGCAATTTGATTATGGAGAATCTTAAAAGACAAGTTGTAGGTCTTTTCTTTATATTTCCAACTCATCTTGAATCATCTTATTCTGAGATTGGACAAGAGAGTTAGAGCCGAAATGCCTGAGGAAGTACAAACTGGCTCGCACAGTGCCGAGCCACCATTTGGTGTCTCGCACAAAGAACTGACATTTCGGCTATGATGCAATTTGATTTTGGAGAATCTCAAAATACTAAAGTTGTAGGTCTTTTCATCAGATTTCCAACGCATCTTGAATCACCTTATTCTGATATTGGACGAGAGAGTTAGAACTAAAATATCCAAGATGGTACAAACTGGCTCGCCCAATGCCAAGCCACCATTTGGTGGCTCGCACAGTTCCGAGCCACCAGATTTTGGTGGCTCGCACAGTTCCGAGCCACCAGATGGTGGCTCGCACCTAGAAACACCCAAAACGCGTTTTTGATGGTTTTTGATGGTTTTCATGGGATTCTTCTGTTCCAGAGCCTCCCAACTATTTTGAAGCTATCCCTAAACATGATTAAGCGGTTATTAACTGTGGATGAGGTCAAATTATCAATTCCTATCCTAAAACACTGCAACCGAAGCCTATAAATACAAACCTAGGGCCTTTATTTGCAGGGATCTAAAAATCTAAAGGCGAGGTGCTATCAAACTGAAGAGTGGAGCACGATTTTCAGAGGAGGGCTAGCAGATCTTGGCGAACTTCAGCATAAAGAGGAACCTATTCGAAGGATCTAAGGCCCGTTTTCCCTTTCCTCTGGATCAAACTTGGTTAAGATCTCGAGAAGAGTCGTAATCTCGCTTGGTCAAGATTATCACTTCTGCGATTACTTCCTTTGTGAAGTAAGTGCTTTAAATAATCACTCTGTCAACCGGATCTGATCCGTGATGGTCCACGGACTAACGCGTCCCTAACACAAGCAAAGATCTCACGCAAGCAGCGGGTAATAAATGTCATCTGCGTGTGTTTGAAGATAGTTATATATTTTTTTCGTTGTAAGGAGAGATCTTATAAAAAGATACACACTCTTGAATCTGTAATTGATAAACAATAGTAATAGATTCAGCAATGAATAAACTAACTTTCGACGCAAACACATGGCATCAGCTGAATTAAGAGAGCCCAATGTGCAATTACAAGAACTTTCAAATAAAGGCTTCAGTTGGCCTAGTTTTTCACCACGGGGTTCACCAGTATTATTTGTGAAGAAGAAAGATGGTAGTATGAGACTATGTATTGACTTCCGTGAATTGAATAAAGTAACCATTCAGAATAAATATCAATTGCCAAGAATTGACGATCTATTTGATCAACTGCAAGAAGCACAAATATTTTCCATTATTATCTCCATTCTGGTTACTATCAGCTAATGATCAAGCCAGAGGAAGTGCCAAACATTACATCTTGAACCGCTATGGTCATATGAATTTCTAGTATTACCATTCGGGCTCACAAATGCACCTATTGCATTTATAGATTTTATGAATAGGGTGTTTAAACCCTTCTTGGCTTGTGGTGTTTATCAAAGATATTCTGGTATACTCAAGAAGTAAAGAAGAGCATGAAGAACGCTTGAGATGCGTATTGCAAACATTAAAGAGAGAGACATTATATTCAAAATTTAAGAAATGTGAGTTTTCGTTAGAGAAAGTAACATTACTTACACATGTAATCTCTAAAAAAGGGATTTCTATGGACCCTGAAAAGATAAAAGCTATAGTTAATTGGGACAGGCCAACTAGCGTGATGGAGATTTGTAGTTTCCTTTGTACGGCTGGCTACTATAGAAAATTTGTGAAAGGATATTCTCGTATTGCATCCCCTCTGACTCGTCTTACCTTAAAAGGCGTTAAATTCATCTAGTCAGATGAATGTGAGAAAAGCTTTCAAGAGCTAAAAAGCCGATTAGTATCTACTCCAATACTGACATTACTCTTTGGAGATATACGCTTTGCTATATACAGTGATGCCTCTAGGAGAGGACTGGAGTGTGGTCTTATGCAAAATGGCAAAGTCATAGCATATGCTTCAAGGCAGTTAAAACCTTATGAACAGAATTATCCCACTCATGACTTGGAATTAGCGGCAGTAGTGTTTGCTCTCAAGATCTGAAGATATTATTATATGGTGTACATTGTGAATTATACACTGACCAAAAGAGTTTGAAATATATATTCACTCAGAAGGAGTTGAATTTGCGGCAAAGAAGATGGTTAATTTCTAAAAGATTATGACATGACCATCAATTATCACCCCGGAAAGGTGAACATTGTTGTTGATGCCTTGAGCCGCAAGAGTTCATGCAATTTAGCATATTTATTTTTTTTCAATGAAAATATTGGTGGACTTGGATCATACTAGAATTGGAATTAGAGTTCACCAAATTAGGGTTAAATTAGAAGTATGATGATACAACCTTCTTTGATATATAAAGTTAAAGCAAACTAATAGAAGCATCCTCAATTGGTGAAGATAAGGAAAGATGTGGAAGAAGCCACCAGAAGAGAATTTAAGATACATGAAGATGGATTCTTGATGTTCGGAACTAAAGTTTGTGTGCCTAATATACTAGAGATAAAGAAGAAGATTCTAAAAGAGGCACGCCACTCTTTCTATACTATGCATACTGGATCAACAAAAATGTATAAAGCCTTAAAGGATATCTATTGGTGGAATCACATTAAGAAGAAAACTGCTATTTATGTTGCGGAATGTTTTACTTGCCAACAAGTAAAGGCTGAACACCAAAGACCAGCTGGATTAGTCCCAAAATAGGATATACCAATGTGGAAATGGGAAAAGATTACCATAGATTTCATTACCGTCCTTCCAAATTTTTTGAAAAAGAATGATGCAATATAGGTGACTGTTCACCAATTGACTAAGTCAGCGCACTTTTTATCTATCAATATCAACTTTTCACAAGAAAGCTGAGTACAATATACATCAATGAAATAGGGAGATTGCATGGCATGCCAATATCAATAGTCTCTGATAGAGATCCTAGGTTCACATCATAATATTGAAAAAGTGCACATAGGGCTCTACAGAATAGACTAAATTTTAGCTCAGCTTACCATCCACAGATGGACGACCAATTAGAAAGGATAATTCAAACACTAGAAGAAATGCTGAGATGTTGTGTACTAGAAATGAAAGGTTCGTGAGAAGATTATCTAACTTTGGCCGAGTTTGCATATAATACCAGCTAACAAGCTAGTATTAAGATGGCACCATATGAACTTCTTTACAGAAGAAGGTGTAGGTCTCCTATTCATCAGGATGATGTTGGAGAAAGAAAACTACTTGGACAAGAATTAGTACAACAAGCGATTGATAAGATTCAATTAGTTAGCAAACGTCTTCGCACTGCACAAAGTCGTCAGATAGTTATGCTAATCAAAGAAAGAGAGAATTAGAATTTCAGGTTTGCGATCATGTTCTCTTGAAAGTTTTGCCTACCCGTGGAGTGAAAAGATTTGGAATCCAAGGGAAGTTAAGCTCGTGATTCATTAGTCCTTTTGAGATTCTAGGAGTTGCCCCACTAGTGTATAAATTAGCATTACTGTCATCTCTATCTGGAATACATGACAAATTTCACATATCGATGCTCCGAAAGTTCATCCGAGAGCCAAATGAGATCGTCGAATTATCTCCAGTGAAGCTCAAGCATGACTTGACTTATGTGGAGAAACCTAAGTGTATTGTGGATTATACTTACGTGTTGAACCATCAAATATGTGAAAGTTTAATGGAAGAAACATTCAGAAAAAGAAGCTACTTGGGAAATGGAAGATTCTATGCTAGAGAAATATCCAGAGCTCTTTGAAGATATAGATATGTTAAGTTTCAATGACGAAACTTCTTATTGGGAGGGGAAAGTGTAATAGACCTAAGTAAATAGTTTAATAAAAAATAGCGAACTACATGTAAATCATAAAAATTGAGGGGTGCTATGCAAAAATACCCAAAGCCCTTCCTGTTCATCACCGTCTCACCCCATCAGTGGTTTACACTACCTCAAAGATAGGATAAAAAAGGGGGAAATAAGAGGAAAAAAGAAGAAGAAGAAAAAAAAGATAGTGGAAAGGAAAGGAAAAAACAAGATGTTTCACGCTAAATCCAATTCAATCAAAGATATAACCCATCTCATTAGTTTTCTTTGATTTTTAAGGAATTGATAAGCATTAGTTTTCTTTGATTTCTTAAGAAATTGAGGAAAAAGAGAAAGAAAGAATACATACCTAATTACCGGTGAGGATCTCGTCGTCAACTCCTAATCTCCGGCGAGTGTCACTATCGAGTGGCTAATCGATGGAGGAGCAGGAGGCACAGCCTATGCTTGTGTAACCATAGAGGAAAAAAAAAGAAGAAAAGCGAAAGCAAAAAAAGGAAAGAAAAAAGAGAGGAATCAGAAGTAGAAGAAGGTGATAGAGGGGAGAGAAATTGAAACCTAAATTAAAATAATAAAAATTTTTAGGACCCCTAAATGTTTATAAGTTTGTATGTGGGTCCAGAAAATAAAAGAGAGGAGAAATTTATTTAGACCCTTCTTACTTTGTTAATTACCCACAGGCCTAGAAGAGTCAAACTAGTTAAGGAATTAAGCTTGGATAATTGTTTAGAAAACTCCTAAAATTGTATGAAATTATTAATAGGTCCAAAACTATTAGAATAACATTATAGGAATTATGGTAAATTGTTAATATTAGAAAAAAGCCTTTGTGTATCCTATTTATAGACCTTAATTATTATTTAATTATACTTGAATCTTATTGGCTCTAGATTTAAAGTGATTAATCTGTAATATGTACTTGTCCTAAATTAACATTAGTCTTATATCTTTATATTATAGGATCTGGTTGGTATCCGGGGAAATAATATTTTGAGAAAAGTCTTACTCACTAGAGATGAGTACATTTATCACTAGTATTTTAATATAAAATTCCATGAGTGTTATAATTGATTGATCTTGTGTTTGAAAAAAAAATTAGTCTATTGTTTTTATGTATTGATACGAGTCGTCGTGCAAGCACCTTTGATCGTGGAATTATCAAAGGTATGGTTGAGAAGAAAACAACAAGAACACACAAAACAATTCAATTGGCGAAGGAAAATACCTTCTCTAGATTATTAAGAATAAAATATTACAAAATCTCTCCTCACAATCTCTCTAGAATAAGAAACAATATCCCTATTCTCTTTAAAATCCAATCACTTAATTAGAATCTCTCTTCTAATAATCTGATGTTTCGAATTCCTAAACAAACCCTATTTATATGTCTAACAACATGGATGGTAAAATCGTAAATAACCAAGCATAATGGAACTTGGAATACACGTCAAAAGGAATCTAGATTCACCCAGGAAACACGATCCGGTCAACCGACCAAAGAGCTCATTTTTAGACCCTGCAGCGTGCACGTTTTCGGTCGACCGACATTGGTCGATCGGTCGACCGATATGGCCTTGTCGATCGACAGGAGTTACCCATTCGGTCAACCGGCCAAAGCCTGTACTTCCATTTCCTAATTTCTTCTGTTTTTCCTTCTTTTGACCTCTTTCACCACCTCCAACGGCTCCACCCACGCCTCTATTCTCAAGCTACCATGAGAATCATCTATCCTATGACGCCCCTAGTTTCACAGAAGGCTGCAGTCCAAGGTGAATACAGAGATGTTAATCCTGTCATGTACCAATACTGTGCATAAATACGTTTCACCAATCATAGCAATATCCTCTAGTGGAATCAAAAGAAGTGTAGGTACAAAAACAGGCAAAATAAAGAAATGAACGTAATAGATATGATATGGAAAAAGATATCTCATAAATAAAAAAATCATGTCTTAACTGAAATACATCTGATATGGAATTAAGAAAATGTCTCAACATGAATAAATCCGAAAAACCATACTAAGGCACATTGCCTTCACAATGTGAAATAAAACTCTAAAGTTTGAATGAAATCATATAAATCTACTATGGAGTCTCAACTAATACCTTATGTGATGGCGACTATGCATGAACGACGTCATCCTGCGGCTCTCTGAACCTCTGTACTGACTGAATAAAGAGAAAATAATAAAAAGAACCACATAAAGAGCATCGGAGCGCTGCAGTAGGATCACCTCCATCCGTCCTCAGAGGAAGGGCTACTAGATGGAGTGGAGGCTCTATCTATAAGCATAGTCTACCTAGATTAGTTTCCCTATATCTAAGTGAAATTAATATTTAGAAACCTACAACACGAGAAATAGTACGTCAAGTGAAATAATCCAAACAAGAAAACCCTCATGTATATGTCGGATATCATGTCCCCATGATATAATTTTGATGATAACAATTTATTCATAATGTGAATCACTATGTGTGTTATACAAATGCACTAACATTTAAATGCAGCTTTCAACATCAAATATGAACAAGTGCAAGATGAGTTCAAGGTATTATGAAGTAAAGAAGATGAAGAACATATATAATCAATGTAATTTTTTTACATTTTTCTTTACTTAGAAATATTATACAAACCTTGATCACTCACACACACACACATAGAAATTAGAACACACTAACACAGGCTTAGTGTGTTGGTTAAAAATAGAAATCCTCTATGTTAACCATTAGAGTATTTAGTTAATCATTGAGTCTAAAAATATTTCATACATAAAATTTTTACCCCTTAGTAGTCGACTAATTAGAATAGTAGTCGACTACTAAAGTCTAAGACCAGAATATAAGTTTCTGTATAATTACAGAGTAGTCTATTACTAAGGATTATAGTCGACTACTCAACTTTGAATTTTGATTTACAGAACTTCTGTTTTACAGAGTAGTCGACTACAAATAACTATAGTCGACTACTGAGCTTTGAAATTTATTTTACAGAACGTTTGTTTTAAAGTGTAGTCGACTACTAACCATTATAGTCGACTACTAATCTTTGAATTTTGATTTCCAGACTTTCTGTATTACAGAGTAGTCGACTACTAACCATTATAGTCGACTACTGAGACAGTTTTTCTAAACGTTTTTGTTTTGAATTTGAGACAGTTTATAGCCGTTTTTAAACATTTTTAAAGTTTAAAAACTTGTCTTTTCAAGGGCTATATAAAGGTTATAAGTTCAGAAAAATCACACATGAATCTATACCTATAAGCTTCAATCTTTGTGCATTTTTCAAGAGTCAAAAAATCAGATTTTGCTAAGTATTGAGAAAAAGATCTTTTCGGAAATTGCTTTTGATCATCATTCAAAATACAAATTACTTAGGCAATTTCCAGAGGTTAAAATTATTCCTAAGCCACTATTACACAACACTTCAAATCAATGCTTATAGAAATTGAGTTGTTTGATTCAAGGAAAGTTCTCTCGGTTTGAGAGAGGTTGATCTCTTGGTCTAGAGATCAGTGTGCAATTGGCAAGGGGCTGTCAATTGGTGTTGCAATTTGTAAGGACTTGCAAATTGGTCAGGTTTGGTTTTAATTTTGTACTTGATTCAAAATTATAGTGGAAATCTCAAGCGGGATTTGCTTGGGGACTGGATGTACACCGGAATTGTGGAATCAGTATAAAGTCTCTTTTTTGTGATTGTGATTTTTAGAGATTGTTGCTATTCTTTATTGCAATTTATTATATACTTTGCATAAATTTTAAAAGAATGTTATTCACCCCCCTCTAGTGTTCTAGTGTATCTATTTCAGATCCTACATTATATACCATTGTCTCAAATTATAGATAACTAAATATTAATACCGAACTAAGAATAGACAACCTAATGAAATCAATAATTAAAAATCCACAACACGAGACCGGTACGTTGAGCGAAATAATCCAAACAAGGAAACCCTCATGTATATACCATTTGTCTCAAATTGTGAATCGTTAATCATTGATCCCAACTAACAAGTAAAGAAAGCAGTAAAGAAAATAAAAACATCAATACATAGTATTTATAATATCTTCCACTATCACTAGGAAGATAGAATAAAAACCAAAATATTATCCCGTATACTTTCAAGAGAGCAGTATTTATTTCCCATAGCTCAAAGATGTGTCGTATTCATAACTGACATCCGCCCAATGACTTAGGCTATAAATCAATAATCTCAAAGCAACGGACTTTCCTGTGAGTGTCCAAAATAGTGTACACGGCCCATTAGTCTCATCATGATCTCAGCATGTAGCCTGAGTACGGGATGGCCTACCATATAGGTATCCAAATAGATGGCCTCACAAGCCTCATAATTATACGGCTCACAAGCCTCATCGCACACTCGTGCGGACGGGCTGCTATACAAAGCATCCAAACCTGACTCAATGACCTGTACATATGGAATATCGACGCACTACCTCATTTTGTACTGAACTAAGCTCATCAACGATATCCATCTCATGTATAAACTGTGTAAATCTGGTATATCGATGCACTATTCCATATAGTACTTAGCTGTGCTCATCAACGATATCCAACGAGAGTATGAACAATTTCTAACTCTATTATAAACAACCCAATTCTTGTCCAAAACCCCCTTTGGGATACTCATGTGTGTGTAATGCCACTGTACTTGTGTATTCATGTAATTACATGTGAGGAAGTGCGGCTCGAACCCCGCAAACACATTTCAAACAAATACAAAAGAAAACTCAGGAAATCAAGCCTTAGTAGTTGACTAATATGTTGATTAGTCGACTACTATGAGTTCATCCCAATCCTGGAAAATCAAACTAAGTGTGAGTAGTCGACTACTATGATCAGTAGTCGACTACTCTGCTATGAAACAGACTCTGTGAATCAAAACTGAAACAGTGTAGCCGACTACTATGCTTAGTAGTCGACTACACTGCATCCACATGAAAACTGACGATGCGCAAACAGAAAATTAACCAAAGAGCATACACATGTGAAATGTTAAATGAGATTAAAAACATTATGTATACTTTTAACAGAGTCTAACTTGAACATGAAACATAGAATTAGCTTAATATAATTAGGGTTAACCTCTTTGTTAAACAAATTCTTCAATTACTCATATATAAACAACTTGATTATGAAAGCATGATAGAATCTACACATGACAAAGATATAATTCGTTTTAAGTCTGATTACATATTTAGATATCACGACCCTTGGATTTAGCATTATTTGATTACAAGAAAAACTCAATTAATTAACAAAACTAGGGTTTTAACATGGGTTAAATTTAATTAAGCAAGGTAAAAACAAAATTAACATTAACCCTAATGATCATGATCATATTTCTAATATAAACAGCAAAGAAATATCAGATTTATTAAGGGTTAAAGATCTATTATCAAAAACCTACCTTTTATCACATGAAAAATAAGCATAAACATGCTAAACAATGAATTCAACTCATTAAATCTTTAAATTACTAAGGGTACAGGTTTGGATGAAGATGATCTTGCTTTAGAGCACTGTTGAACTCCTCAACCACGTGTATGCAAGATTCCTCGTCAACCACGATCACCAAACTCCACCTTACCCTCGACAAATGGCTCGAAACTCTCCCAAAACTCATAATTAGGGTTAGAGTTTAAGGAGGAAGGTGGCTAGAGTAAATCTCATGTGAAAGAGGGTAAAAAGGGCTTTAAAATGAGTATATATTTGCATATATACAACTAGGTTCGAAACAAAACGAATCTGACCCGAAATCTGAAAGGCAAACTAGAAACAGCCCCGATAGTCGACTACTACTCAGAGTAGTTAACTACTAAGCTGGTTATCAACTACTCTGAGTAGTAGTCGACTATTAACAGCCCAAAAACAGGTTTGCGCATGTTTTCGTGCATGTTTTCCATCTTCACTCACATATATACAATGGATTGATCTCAAATCAATCCCTAGCATACTCAAACATTAGAATATGTTATTTATCACCGTATAACATTATTATTATTATTATTATTATTATTTATCACATAATATTCAAACTTTTAGGGTTTTACATTCTTCCCCCCTTAAAAGAATTTCGTCCCCGAAATTCCGCAATCGTATCTTAGGGATTAATAATATGAGAAAAACACCAAGAGGGAATAATTCAGATAAGGAAACCCTCGTGTACACATCTCATACCATTAATACACAGATATGAAATATAGCAATATCTACACGTAACCATCTCGAATGAGAATACTCCCATTTAACTCCTAACTAAGCGGAACTAGTACGTCGGGTGAAAAATCCAAACAATGAACCCCCCATATATATACCATGTGTTCCGACTGATTATGAGCTAAGTGTTAATACCCCCATTCTAGCGTTAAATATAAATATGACCAAAACATAAACAAAAGTAAATCATTATCAATCAATCAATTTACCTGTTCAAATAGGTGCGGGTAGTCACGACGCATATCCTCTTCGGGCTCCCAAGAAGCCTCCTCAGCTCCTTTCCGGTTCCATTGAACTTTGACTAGAGGAATCACCTTGTTTCCAAGTCTTTTGTCCTCCTTGGCAAGAATACACAAGAATCTTAATAGTAGTTAAATCATCTTGAATTTCAATCTCTGGCGCGTCTAACACTCGTTGTTGCTCCTCGTCGCGTTGATGTTTCATAAGCATCGAAACATGAAAGACATAGTGTGTACTCAACATCGATGCTGGATGGTCTAGCCGATATGAAATGGCTCCAATACACTCCCTTATCTTGAACGGACCAATATACCTCAGGGCAAGCTTTCCCCGTCTACCAAATCGCTGAACTCCCTTCATTGGTGATACTTTCAACAATACATAGTCCCCAACCTGGAACTCTTGCGGTCGTCATCTCTGATCTGTATAACTCTTCTGACGACTCTGCACTGTAAGAATGCACTCCCGAATCACTGCCACCTTCTCTGTGGTCTGTCTCACTAACTCTGGTCCAAGCAATAGGCTATCCTTCGGTTTTGCCCAACAAATAGGCGATCTATAAGGCCTCTCATACAATGCTTCATACGGTGCCATCCCAATAGTTGCTTGATAACTATTATTATAAGCAAATTTAATTAATGGGATGTGGTCCTTCCATCTACCCTGAAAGTCTATGACACATGCCCGCAACATGTCCTCCAATACCTAGTTAACTCTTTCCATTTGCCCATCTGTCTGCGGGTGGAAAACACTGGAGTATGACAATGTACTACCAAAGGAATTTTGGAAACTCCTTAAGAAATACGAAGTGAAAACCGAGCCTTGGTCTGATATAAGTGTCTCTGGAACTCTGTGCAATCTCACATTCTCCTGGATAAATATCCTCGCATAAGTCTCTGCTGTATAGGTTGTCTTTACTAGTATAAAATATGCTGACTTCATCAACCGATCAACTATCACCTAGACTGAATCGTTCCCCTTCCTCAACCTCGGCAATCCTACGATGAAGTCTATGGAAATATCTACCCATTTCCACTCTTGAATAGGTAAAGGATGTAGGGTTCCTGTTCGTCTTTGGTATTCTGCCTTCACTTGTAGACAGGTAAAGCACTTAGCCACATACTCAGCAATCTCCCTGCGCATGCTGCTCCACCAAAAGTGCCTCTTCAGGTCCTTATACATTTTGAGTCATGCCTGGATGCACTGTGTACCTGGTACGATGCGTCTCATCAAATAAGTCTTTCTTCAATTGTGGGTTACTTGGCATCACTACTTGGCCCCTCATTCGAAGACCTCCATTTGTTCCAACGGTCCAATCAGCCTTTGACTCTTTGGAAATCTCCTCCTTTTGGATTTGAATCCAAGAGTCCTCTAGCTGAGCTCTGACCACTCTATCAATCAAATATGGCTGCACTGACAAAGCTCCCAAAAATGCGCTGCTCCCGCCGATCTCTAGCCTAAAGTCAAACTGGCTAAGGGTGTGAAGACCTCGATACAGCGAGCACCTCAAAGCCGCAATCCGATGCCGACGCTTCCTGCTCAACGCGTCTGCTACTATGTTCGCCTTCCCTGGATGGGACTGAATTGTGAACTCATAATCCTTAATTCAGCCCTCGTCGATGTCTCTGATTTAGCTCTTTCTGAGAGAAGAGGTACTTCAAACTCTGATGATCCATAAATAGCTAGAAATGTACACTATATAGATAGTGCCTCTATGTCTTCAGTGCGAAGACCACTGCTGCTAGCTCCAAGTCATGCTTGGGATAATTCTATTCATGAGTTCTCAACTGCCTCGAAATGTAGGCCACCGCTCTTTAGGTCTGCATCAAAACACCTCCAAGACCTGACAACGATGCATCCATGTAGACAATAAAAGTTTTATCACTGCTCGGAATGATCAACGCTGACGCTGTAGTCAACTTAGCCTTCAAAGTCTCAAAGACCCCCTGGCACTCCGTGCCCCAAACAAACTATACACCCTTCTTTGTAAGGCATGTGAGTGGCGTCATAATCTTTAAAAAGTCCTGAATGAACTTCCTGTAATAGCTGGCCAAAACCAAGAAACTACGGATCTCTGAAATCATCTTCGGTGGCTCCCAATCTAGTACTACCTCAACTTTAGTTAGATCAACGTCAATGCCCTCTCTGCAGATGACGTGGCCCAAAAATCTAACCTCAGATAGCCAAAACTCATACTTGCTAAACTTGGCGTATAACTGATGTTCCCGCAAAGTCTACAAAGCGAATCAAAGATGCCGCTTGTGCTCTGCCTCCGATCTCTAATATATAAGGATGTCATTGATAAAAACGATCACAAATTGGTCCAAGTATGGACGGAAAAACCGGTTCATCAAATCCATTTATACCGTGGGTGCATTGGTCAGCCCAAATGGCATGACAAGGAACTCGAATGATCCATATCGAGTCAGAAAGGTGGTCTTGGGAATATTCATCTTCCGAACCCGCAACTAATGATAACCAGAATGAAGATCTATTTTCAAGAAATAATGCACTCCCTGTAGCTGGTCGAACAAGTCATCAATGAAAGTACCCTAGAGGGGGGGTGAATAGGGTTATTGCTAATCTTATTAGATATTAATGCCGATTAGAACTTATTAACAAATATATCCAAATGATGATGATATTCAATAAGATATATGCAAGGATATATATATGCAAAGGAAAATAAACAAGAAATAATTTAAACAAATAGTGGACACAAAGAGAAATCCAAACACAATAATATGATCACGGAGTTCGGACCTTCCATCCTACGTCTCCGCTCCCCACTCCTGGGGAGAACTCCACTATCGACACACCCGGTTTGGAAGCCGGAACTTCACTACACACTCGGTTTTCTAGTTTACCGAAAACTCTACAAATCTCTCACAATGTACATACACAAACTACAACCTCAAGTGATGGTCCTCACGTATCCTCTCCCTCAAGTGCTCGGATTTACTACCTCTCTCTAGGCTTTACTACCGACGCCACTCCTCTTGGTATCGACTACGTCCTCACCACACACTCCTCTCGGTGTAAATGTGTATTACAAAGTGATATTCACAAATAAAGCTCAAATACAATAGATTGTTCTCTAATAATGAATGAGAACACAATGAAGCTCACTCTCACTAATTCACACACCAATGCCCAATAATATATAGTATGAAATAATCTAAGCTCAATAATGGTGTGTGTGAAAAATGAGAACAATGAAAATCTAAATCAATTTTATATAGCAAGATATAAATATGAAATTGACAAATGATAAGCTATATGAAAGAGTTTAGATAAACTTCTCTGTAGACACAAAGAACTAAAGAAATGATGATGAGGATAAATTCCTCAATTGAAATTGAAGGCTTCTTCTTTGTGTAAAACTTCTCTTTTGAACAAAACTTGAAACAAGGCTTTAAACGCCTCTTAAACACTTGTAAACTTGGTTAAACAATTCTCTTGGTTGGTCAGAATGTTAAATGCACTGGGGTATTTATAACATCACAAAACATTAGCAAGAACCCAAGAAAAAAGACCAAAAAACCATAAGAAGACAAAAACAGAAAATAGTCGTTACAGTGTTATGAATCGACTTAGTACTATTCATGAGTCGACTCATAAGTAGCCGTTACAGGCTAAAAATTAACTTATGGGTCGACTCATAAAATTCATGAGTCGACTCATCATGCATGGGTCGACTCATGAGATCATGGGTCGACTCAGCAGAAACAAATATTAATTTTTAGCACACTTCATGAGTCGACTTATGACAGGCATGAGTCAACTCAACCTGATGGGTCGACTCATGATGTTTGTGAGTCGACTCATCAGAAGTGAAATTTAAACAAGACATCAGTTTATGAGTCGACTCATTATTGTTCATGAGTCGACTCATAAGCATGAATATAGGAAAAAATCACTTTTGAGCCTTGTTAAAAAATATCAAATAAATTCTAAAAAATATAAAACTTTAGGAATAGTTTATAAATATGATATTAAACACATTTGTGAGGAAAGATTAGAAATTGCATTTGCCATTTGTAAAAGATCATCAATTTTGGCAAATGTGCATATATGTGTAAATATGAAAACATGTATATATACATATGATTTTGATAAAGAGATGTATTTCAAAACTAATATAAACCAGTATAATGAGTGTGTGTATATATTGAGCTTAGAGAATAACACACGATATATACCAAAATATCTAAGCAAAGTTGATTTGGATCTTTAACTCTGATATAAACCTGTAATAAGTCACAATCACTAGAAAACAAAGTTAGTTATAAATTGTTTGTAAAATCATCAAAACAACACAAGAGTGTAGGATCAAAACTAGAACCCTAACAATCAATCCTCCGTAGTGGATACCTGTTTCGGATAGTGACCTTGTTTAACTCACGATAATCTATGCATAACTATATGCTATCGTCCTTCTTCTTCACGAAAAGGACTGGCGCTCCCCACGGAGAATGACTCTGATGAATAAAACCCTAATATAGTAACTCATCTAACTGAATCTGGAGCTTCCTCATCTTAGCAGGCGTCATACGATAAGGTGCTTGGGATATCGGTGTTGTGCCTGGCTGCAACTCTATGCAAAACTCGACCTTTATCACTGGAGGTAAACCTGGTATGTCCGAGAAGACATCCTGATACTCTGAGACCACTAGCGTCTCGCTTAAATCGGCACCCCAATTCCGCATCATCACCTCCTCAACGTATGCTAGAAATAACTCTGTAAAATAGTTTCCCCGTGAGGTCGCTACCACTAACTCAGACCCATCAAATGCTCGCAAGCTGACTGTCTTCGCAAAATAGTTAATACTCACATGGTAGGAAGATAGCCAATCCATACCAAGGATAACATTAAACTCGGATATACGTAGGACGATCAAATCGATAACGAACTCGGAATCGTCTAAGCTGACGATACATCTCCTACAGATATTCTCTAAGAGGGACACCTCTCCCAAAGGAGTAGATACAGATAAAGAGATATCTAAAGGCTGCGCTACAAGCTAAAGTCTAATCATAAAATCATGGGAGATGAAAGAATGCGAAGTGCCTGAATCAAAAAGAATACGGGCTGGAAAGGAGTTCACAAGGAACGTACCTTCCACCACGACCCCGCTCGCACCATGATCGTGAGGAACAACTGCATACACTCTACTGGTGGCTGACGTCTGCTGCACGGTTGGCGAGGAAACATACGGGACCATCTGTCCCTCAGGACTCTCCTGGATTGCACGAATCTGTCCTGCTGGCCCCTCAATCCTCGGAATAGCTGGCAGGGCCTCAATCCTCTGCTGTTGTTGCTGGCGGTAACCGCGGTCCTGTTGATGCTGACCCTGACCGTGGTTCTGTTACTGACCGCGTCCTCGTCCCTATTGCTGGTCGTGGCCTCTGCCTTGCTGGCCTCCTCCTAGTGCACTATAACAATCCCTGGCCTTATGGCCGATCTTGTTGTAGTTATAACATGCACCCTGAATTTTACGCTGCTGCGGTGCTGTCGAACCATCCTATGCTCCTTTCTTATATTGACCCTGCTGGTGGTGGTTTTGGTGCATCTACCGATGTCTCTTCTGGTGACTCTTCCTGAATGGGTATCTCCTTCGGAGCCTGATTTGCCAATTGCTCCTTTATCGCCGCTAGCTGAGCTACTAACGGTGCTATGAGATCGATTAGATACTACAGAGCCTACTGCGGCTCGGGTTCTGTATCATCTTGCCCAGCTCCCTAAGCACAGGTACCTCTGCGACCACGTCCTCTTCCTGACATCTATATGTTTAGAAGTAAAGCTTGTTAGACACAGTAAATAGGATCTTAAGCATAACAATAAACATATATCAATAGATAAATATTATCACTTATCTTTCATGCAAATACTTTTCAATCAAAATAAGATTAGTTGTCATTAAAAAAATTTGTAATTTTTGAACAAATGTATATAACATCCTCACTCATTCTAGAAATTCCTAGCGGACTCTATACATGATCCCTAGGAAACTATATCCTAGCTCCACGACTCGACACAGGAATAATTCTAAAGATGCTGGAACTAGAGTTGTGATACCAACGGTGGCGCCCTTAGTTTCTCACAAGGCTGCAGGCCAAGGTGAATCCAGATATGTCGAACCTACCATGCACCCACACTTTGCATAAACACGTTTCACCAATCACAGCAATATCCTCTAGCGGAATCAAAAGAAGTGTAGGTACAAAAGCAGGCAAAATAAAGAAATGAACGTAATAGACATGATATGGAAAAAGATATCTCATAAATAAAAAATAATGTCTCAACTAAAATACATATGATATACGGAATAAAGAAAATGTCTCAACATGAATAAATCCGAAAAATCGTACTAAGGCACACTGCCTTTACAATGTGAAATAAAACTCTAAAGTCTGAATGAAATCATATAAATCTATTGTGGAACCTCTACTAACAACTCATGTGATGGCACCTATGCATGCACTCCGTCATCCTGCGGCTCTCTGAACCTCTATACTGCTTGACAGAAGAGAAAACAATAAAAAGAACCATATAAAGAGTGTCAGAACGCTACAGCAAGATCGCCTCCATCCGCCCCTAGGGGAAGGGCTACTAGATGGAGTGGAGGCTCTATCTATAAGCATAGTCTACCTAGATCATTTTTCCTGTATATAAGTAAAATTAACATTTAGAAACCTACAACACGAGACGTAGTACATCGAGCAAAATAATCCAAATAAGAAAACCCTCATGTATATCATTATCTCAAATTGTAGATAACTAAATATTAATACCGAACTAAGAATAGACAACCTAATGAAATCAACAATTAGAAATCCACAACAAGAGACTGGTACGTTGAACGAAATAATCCAAACAAGGAAACCCTCATGTATATATCATTTGTCTCAAATTGTGAATCGCTAATCATTGATCCTAACTAGCAAGTAAAGAAAGCGGTAAAGGAAATAAAACATCAATACTTAGTATTTATAATATCTTCCACTGTCACTGGGAAGATAGAATAAATACCAAAATATAATCCCATATACTTTCAAGAGACCAGTATTTCTGTCCTATAGCTCAAAGATGTGTTGTATTCATAACTGACATCCGCCCAATAACTTAGGCTAATAATCAATAATCTCAAAGCAACAGACTATCGTGTGAGTGTCGAAAATAGTGTACACGGCTCATTAGTCTCATCGCGATCAAAGCACATAGCCTGAGTGCGGGACGACCTACCATATAGGTATCCAAATAGATAGCCTCACAAGCCTCATAATTATATGGCTCACAAGCCTCATCGTACACTCGTGCGGATGGACTGCTATACAAAGCATCCAAACCCGACTCAATAGCCTGTACATATGGAATATCAACGCACTACCTCATGTAGTGCTGAACTGAGCTCATTAACGATATCCATCTCATGTATAAACTATGTAAATCTTGTATATCGACGCACTATCCCATATAGTACTAAGTTGTGCTCATCAACGATATCCAATGAGTGTATGAACAATCTCTAACTCTATTATAAACAACCCAATTCTTGTCCAAAACCCCCTTTGGGATACTCATGTGTGTGCAATGCCACTGTATTTGTGTATTTGTGTAATTACATGTGAGGAAGTGCGGCTCGAACCCCGCAAACACAACTCAAACAAATACAAAACAAAACTCAGGAAATCAAGCCTTAGTATTCGACTAATATGTTGATTAGTCGACTACTCAGAGTTCATCCCGAACTTGGAAAATCGAACTAAGTGTGAGTAGTCGAATACTATGATCATTAGTCGACTACTCTGCTATGAAACAGACTATGTGAATCAAAAATAAGACAATGTAGCCGACTACTATGCTTAGTAGTCTACTACACTGCATCCACATGAAAACTAACGGTGCGCAAATAGGAAATTAACCAAAGAACATACACATATGTAATGTTAAACAAGATTAAAAACATTATGTATACTTTTAACAGAGTCTAACTTGAACATGAAACATAGAATTAGCTTAATCTAATTAGGGTTAACCTCTTTGTTTAACAAATTCTTCAATTACTCATATATAAACAACATGATTATGAAAGCATGATAGAATCTACACATGACAGAGATATATTTCGTTTTAAGTCTGATTACATGTTTAGGTTTCACAACCCTATGTTTTAGCATGATTAGATTACAATAAAAACTCAATTAATTAACAAAACTAGGGGTTTCACATGGGTTAAACTTAATTAAGCAAGGTAAAAACAAAATTAACATTAACCCTAATGATCATGATTATATTTCTAATAAAAACAGCAAAGAAACATCAGATTTATCAAGGGTTAAAGATCTATTATCAAAAACCTACCTTTTATCACATGAAAAATAAGCATAAACATGCTAAACATTGAATTCAACTCATTAAATCTTTAAATTTACTAAGGGTGCAGGTTTGGATGAAGATGATCTTGCCTAAGAGCGCTGTTGAACTCCTCAACCACGTGTATGTAATATTCCTCTTCAACCAAGATCACCAAACTCCGCCTTCCTCTCAACAAACGGCTCGAAACTCTCACAATTAGGGTTAGGGTTTGAGGAGAAAGTTGGTGGATGTAAATATCATGTGAAAGAGGGTAAAAAGGGCTTTAAAACGAGTATATATAAGCATTTATATAACTGGCTTCGAAACAAAACGAATCCGACCCGAAATCTAAAAGAAAAACTGAAAATAGTCGCGATAGTCGACTACTACTCAGAGTAGTCGACTATTAAGCTGGTTAGTCGACTACTCTGAGTAGTAGTCGACTACTAACAGGTCAGAAACAGGTTTGTGCATGTTTTCGTGCATATTTTCCATCTTCACTCACATATATACATAGGATTGATCTCAAATCAATCCCTAACATACTCAAACATAAGAATATGTTATTTATCACCATATAACAAATTATTATTATTATTTATCACATAATATTCAAACTTTTGGGGTTTTACATATCCTCAAGCTCCCATGAAGATCGCTAAGCTCCCGAAGTAGAGAAAAGATACACCCGTATCATGGCTCCCCCTTTAGGAACTTGAAGTCCCGTTCAAGTTAGAACTTCAGCTGAGGGAACTCGCGAGCCTCTCCTTCCCTATCGAACCACCTAGCCTTGCTAGGAACCTGACCTTAACATCTGATCAAAATTGACTCCTTTGTCCCGCGTCTCGTCGTAGTCACCTTCTGCTCCAAAATGCAATCCTCGTTCAGCGGCTCTTCTCTATCAAACCACAAGTCTTCAACGTGCGGTAAGATCACTTTGTCATCACCCTCATCATCCAATAATGAAAGCTCAAACAACTTCAAGTACTTAGTATTAATCACCTAATACATGCCTAAGTAAGGTGGCAAATCTTGCTTGAAGGCGTTGTGACCAATCTGATCAAGAATTCGAAACGAACCATATCGTATAGGCTTTAACTTCTTCCCTTCTCCTTTTAGCCACTCCTTACTTAACTTCAGCCACACAATGTCACCTTTGCTAAAATTACAAGAAACTCGATGTTGATCATCTTTTCCCTTGTACTTTTCTTGTGACTTCTTCAACTGAGCTTCAATCGTAGCGTGAATCTATGCAATCTTCTCTAGAAATCATTGAGCATGTTATCTTTTGCTCCCTTCTTTGCCGTCGGCCGTAGCTTCACTAGAGAATACTAAGTTGAAAGGACTAAGAGGTAAAAATCCATAACACGTCTCAAACGGTGACTTTCCTGAAGATCCATGAATAGCCCTGTTGAAAGCAAATTAAAAGTATGATAAGCTATCATCCTAAGTCTTGAGATGCCTGGAATTGTACCCTCGTAACATGTGAACCATAGTACAGTTGACTACTTCTGTTTGTCCGTCTGTTTGTGGATTAAAATCCATGCTCTTCTTCAATTTAGTGTCCATCAAACTCCACAAAGAATCCCAGAAGTGCCCGAGAAACTGGCTATCCCGATCTGAAATAATCGAACTCGGTAACCCAAAGTGCTTCCACACATGTTCAAAGAACAATTGCGTTGTACCCGCTCCCATCACGATCTTCTTACAAGGAATCAAGATCACCATCTTGCTGAACCAGTCCACCACAATGTACAAGTAATCCCCGCTAATAAATACTCTCCCACTGTCTAGAAGGCAGTTGTAATGGTAGATACAATCCCCGCTTCTTGTTAGAAGGATTCGAAATGCAACATAGCTTACACCCGCAACATACTTGGTAACATAACATCTTTGGGCAAAAGACATGGCGTCTTAGATTGAGAAGCATCTTCTAAATCCTAAAATGACCTTGGACACGTGATGTATGTGCCTCTCAAATCCACTGCAATCGATCACTATCCTCTGGAATGCAAAGTGACATCCCACGATACAACAAACCATCTACTCCAATCTCATACTTCCCCCTTCGACCAGCCTTCACTTGCTCAAACACACTGTCAAAATCTCTACTAGATATGTACATTTGTACATACTCTAAAGGAACCAAGGGCTGAATATGCGTCACCTCTAATAAAGCTCTAACTGGCGGTCGAGATAACATATCGGCTAACTTGTTCGTCACTCCTTTCCTGTACCTAATTATGATGTTGAACGCCATCAAATAGGACATCTACTTCATGTGTCGAGCCTGCTGTAGCTTCGTCTAGCATGTAGAAACTCCAATGGCTGGTGATCTGAGTACACAACCACCTCCTTACCCAACAAATATAGCCTCCAATGCTTGATCGCCTGATAGAGTGCATAAAACTCCTTATCGTAGGTGGGATAGTTTAGAATAGCACCCATAAACAACTCAGAATGGTATTCCATCGGCTTCCCATCCTGTGTCGACACTGTGCCCATAGCATAACTAGAAGTGTCGGTCTCTACCTCCAAGGTCCACTATAAATTAGGCAATGCTAACACCGGTGCCTCCGAGATCTTCCTCTTTAGTAACTGAAAAGCCTCCTCATGCATCTGCCCCCACTCAAACTGAACCTTCACCTTCGTAAGGACATGTAAAGGTATCGCATAAGTAGAAAAAAGTTGAATGAACTTGAACAAATATTGGCAAGCCCTCATGAAGCTTCTCACCTCCATTACTGTCCTAGGCATCGGCCACTTCGTGATCACCTCCACCTTGTTTGGATCTATCCTCCACTGGCCCTTCACCATGATGAAGCCAAGATACACTAGCTCGTCCTTCCCAAATTCATACTTCTTCCCGTTGAGCTTTAGCTGTTCGTTCTGCAGCACTTTAAAAACCTTCTCTACATGAATAAGATACTCCTCCTAAGTCCTGATGTACACCAAGATATCATCAAGGTAAACTATCACAAAATCCTCTATAAAATGTTGCAACAAATCATTCATGAGCCTCATAAAGGTCGCTGGAGCATTGCATAACCCGAACGGCATCACCAACCACTCGAACAGGTGCTGCTTGATCTTGAACGTAGTCTTCCAAGTGTCATCCTCCCGAATCCTCACCTGATGGTAACCAGACTTAAGATCCAACCTTGTAAAGAACCTCGCTCCTTCTAACTGATCCATAAGATAATCGATCCGTGGTAGTGGGTAACGATTCTTGCCTGTTATCTTGTTGAGCGTCTGGTAATCCACACACATGTGCTAGCCGCCATCCTTCTTAGGCACCAACAATACTAGTGACCCACAAGGTGAACAACTAGGTACTATCACTCCCATCTCCAGAAGTTCTTGAACTTGCTTCTTGATCTCCTTGGACTCATGTACGGATGTGCGGTAGAACTCTCTCCCATCAGCATAATCTCGTGCTCCACACTCTGCCTCAGTGGTAGTCCCGTGATCTCCGAAAACAAGTCCGCATACTTGGCCTTCAACCTGTCAAGATCTCCCTCCTGAAGCTTGCTCAAGGTAGTCAAGCACACCCTACTTAGCTGCTCCTCATAAGGTCTAATGAATAATAAAACAAACTTCTTGCTCGCATTCACTAGCTTCTTCGCCTGAGTCACCATCACCAAATTCATCTTCTACGAGAGAGATGTCGAACGAATTATGAACTGTATGCCATCCTTAGTGAACGTATACTTCTAGGCCCACCTGTCATAGACCGTGTACCTTTCTCACAAATAAGTATTGCCCACTATAACTTGGCAAACATCCAATGGAACGACGTCGCACGTGACCTCGTTAATAGAAGACTCGTGGAGTGCAAATCTGAAAGTGCATTGATTGATTACACTCAGCCCCACCTCCTTCTAAATCTTCCCTAAAGGATAGGGTTTCAGTTGCTTGCCCATCTTCAAACCTAACTTCTGAACAAGGGCCTTGGATATTAAATTCTTCTGACTCCTTGAATCAACTATGGCATCAACCAAGCTAGTCTTCACCTGCAACTTAAGAACAAAGAGCTGCTCATTGGGGTCTTCGTCTTCCTTCGTGGCCTGCTTCCATGCCATAAGGTTGAGACGGCTGTTGGGCTCTGTCATCCTAGGGACTTCCTTCGGACCATGTGCCACCACGTATGCTTTTTTCTCCTCCTTCTCTTTAACCATTTTGGCTTCAGATGAGGATACTTCTCCCAGCATCAATCAGTTACGTGCCTTGTCTGCTTATAGTGATTACAAGTCAATCCTTCCTTCCCTAGGTTGCTATTCTTCATCTCCTCCTTACGTTGGGAGCCACTAGACTTGCCCACCGCTTGTTTGACATCTACCTTTGTCTCGTTGCCTTTCTTATGCTTGCCCTCAATAGCAATAGCCTTCACGCTCGCCTCTGCAATCTACTCAACCGTGAATAGCTTCATCTCCTTCCGGATGTATTCATTCAAACCCACCATATACTTCATAAAGACTGAGTACTCCTCCGTCGTAATGTTGAGGACCATCGTTTGTTGTTAAAACTCAGTCGTATATTCTTGAACGGTTTGATTGAATCTTTGGCGCAAGCTGTCCACTTGTACCAACACTCTTCAAGGAATTCCAACGGGTAGAATTTCTTAGAAACTCCTTGAACTTTTTCCACGACGCCGCTTCACAGTATCTCGCCTAGCTTCTTGTATTGCGATCGAGTAAGAACCATGCCCAAGACACCCGCTTCACAGGATCTGACTGCTCTGATACAAACTTGATACAAGTCTCCGTGCGAGCACCTTTGATCATGGAATTATCAAAGGTGGTGTTGAGAAGAAAATAGCAGGAACACATAAGACAATTCAATTGGTGAAGGAAAATACCTTTTCTAGATTATAAAGAATAAAAGATTACAAAATATCTCATCACAATCTCTCTAGAATAAGGAACAATCTCTCTATTCTCTTTAAAATTCAATCTCTTGATTAGAATCTCTCTTCTGATAATCTGATGTTTCGAAACCCTAAACAATCCTTATTTATATGTCTAACAATATGGATGGCAAAATTGTAAATAACCAAGCCTAATGGAACTTGGAATCTGTGTCAAAAGGAATCCAAATTCACCCAGGAAACACGATCCGGTCGACCGGTATGTGTAGTGCGGTCGACCGCCCATAGAGCTCATTTTTAGACCCTGTAGCATGCACGTTTTCGGTCGACCGGCCAGAACCTGTTCTTCCATTTCCTGATTTCTTCTATTTTTCCTTCTTTTGACCTCTTTCGCTGCCTCCAACGGCTCCACTCACGCCTTCATTCTCAAGCTACCATGAGTATCATTTATCATCAAGCTACCATGAGGATCGCTAAGCTCCCGACGTAGAGAGAAGATACACATGTATCATGTATAGAGAATTATATGTGATTTGATCGATTCTGTCATGGCCTAACTCATATTATGATTTTGATTTCTTATGAGAAATTTAAGGTAAATTTGATTTCATATAAAATGTGAAAAGTGATGTTGATTCTCATGCGATCTCAAATAACTGTGAATATCGCTTTATTTGAAAGCTATCCATGAAAGAAGTGATCTAAATGTGTTTCAACGGTTTAACAAATTTAAGTGATTTTTTGTGATATGGTATTTGAAACAAAAATAAATAAAGTGAATTTGTTGAACCATTTTAATTGATATGATGAGTTTACACTCGCTCACTTAATTTAGAAATGTTTGTAATTTTCACAGGTGAACAAATGTTATACCAATATTACTTTTGTTACAGGCAATGTGTTTTCAAGATCAAGTAATGAGACAACTGACGAGTTTTTGAAATTAAGCAATTTGATAAATGATGTGTTTTGAAATCAAGTAATTTGATAAAAGATGTGTTTCCAAAATCGAGCCATTTGACGAGTGAATCTCAAGGTTTTCAAAACCCTCAGAAAGTCAACTATGGAGTGATATGTTTGTGCTTGCCATATGGTTTGAATGCACCTTTATGTGGCCCTTTTTGGGCATTCATGATGTGGCACTGTTTGGGCATTTGTGATGTAGCCAGTGACCTGTGGAAGTGTTAGGTGCATTTTGTTCTTGGGAACTATGTGTTATGTGATACCTTTTGGTATTCTCATGCTACTGGCTATAATTCGTAGCCTTCGTATGACCTATGAGATGATTCTTGCATTCTATGAATGTCCCATCAAAATTTTAGATTCTAAGATTTGACAGTGAATTTGAGAAAATAATAATATTTTTGTCTTGTATAAATTTAATAATTCATTTTCTTTCTTAGTAATTACTTGTTTTCAAAGAGAGTTAGATTCTATAATACGGTACAATATATTCAGTTTGCACTCTCTTTGTTGAATGTAACAATAGTATGTTATTATTCTTGGAGCATATTTTGCTATCTTTTTGGAATATTTGGTGCTAAACTTATAATTCACTATTTCTGAAAATTATTATTTTTGCTAGATATTTAGGAACTCGAGTGAAAAAAGTTGTCACTGAGCCTTAGCTCACCCCATTGTTTTTTAATTTTTTCAGATCTGGAATGGCGATGTACTAATCTAAATTTTCAGTTGTAGTGCATTGTTAAGAAGTGCTCATGTGGAAACATAACTCCAGTGGTGTTATGTTCAGCTACAACAAAGTGTTTTGAGTTGTAAAAATATAATTGTAACAATGAGGTTGTGGAATGTAAATACCAATTATATGTATGTAGTTTGTTCCAAACTACTATCATCAGTAGGTTTATGAATGTTTTGAGAAAGCTATGTTTTATGAAATGTCAGGTTTGACTTGTGCACAGGACCTTTCTTGTGCATATGTGCTTGCTATTGCGTAACCCATACTCATAAGTTTTTCACTGTAGGTTTAGGGTGTGACATAAGCACTATCTACTCAACATTGAGAAATAAACCTAAATTTATTCTAAAAATATCCCACATAATTGC
>NC_033799.1:48500541-48507418 GCF_001876935.1 Asparagus officinalis
CTCTGCGCAATGTAATGCAATGGCTCCTTCATCCTCCAATCTCATTGAAGAAAGAAAAGCAGAATTGGTCGACGTCAATGTTAGCCACCAACCTAACAAGCGAAAGATTGAAATAAATGTAACAACAAATTGATATCAATAACCCTTGTAGTATAGTTATTCACATATATACTTAGAGCCTTCAGATAAATTTGTATTCCCACCAAAGAAGCTCATGTATAGCGGTTGCTATCATACTGAATTATTCTAAAACCCAATTTCTGCATGTAATTGTTAATAATTTGTTGTAGTTTTGTCTAGTTTTCTACATTTATGTTATGTTATATATATATTTTAAATACAAAACTAATGAAATACATTAAGTAAATATAAAATAATTTGAGAGTATTTTGGGTTAAGAATAATGGTTTTGGAAGTGAGTAGAGTTAAAGATCAATTAGGTTAAAAACTATGGCTATATGAAGAAAAGAATAATTTATTTCATTTATAATTAATTTAGTAAATAACTAGTTTTAGACCTGTAAAACCTCGTAAATTTAAAAATATTATTGTTAATAATGATAAATGAGCTTTATTATGGTTGATATTATTCTGGGATGAATGGGTATGTTTGTAATCGATTTGAGATCGGTTACGTACATATATGAATATATATATATATATATATATATAATATATATATATATATAGTATATACCTATATATATATATGGAGCAAAACTTCTGATCAACTTAAGTGGACGTGGCCACTAAGTTTCTTATCCAATTGATGATAACACTTGATTGAGCGTACATTGGTGGAGTGATCGGCGTTCCGTTCTAACATTGATCTAAATATAGTTCTAAACACCCAATACACCAAATTTGGGTGAACCCGTCGTAGTTTGACCGCTTCATCGCACTCGTATCAATTTAATTTTTAACGGGTTTCGAGTGAATAGAACTTTTTTTTACATGGCTGCGACGCGAGGGTCAAAACCACAACGAAGTTCACACGGCAAATTTTGGTGTGTTGGGGTTTTAGAATATGTAGATCAAGTTTAAGCGGAATGGATCATCCAGCAATGGATAAGAAACTGGTAGTGGAAAGTCACTTTAAGTTGACAAGAAGTTTCTCTCTCTCCCTCTTCTCTCTCTCGTCTCATCTCTCTCTCTGGCCGTCCTTTCGTCTCTGCTCGTCTGCTCTCGTCTCTATAGTATATATATAATACCTATAATATATATATAATATATATATATATATATATATATATATATATATATATATATATATATAGTAATATATAATATATAGTATATATATTATATTATAATATATATTTATATATATATAAGTATGAATGTAACATTAAACTAATCGTCTTCGTCTGGCGGATGGCGGTCGAGTCTTACCTAAAAAGATCGTCGACGATCGGCAATTTAGACAAGTTTTAGTTTGTGGTTTCGGGTACGGGGTCTGCTTTGTATATATATAAATATTAGAATATAAATAGTAATGATATAATATATATATATGTGTGTGTGTGTGTGTGTGTGTTGTGTGTGGTGTGTGTGTGTGTGTGTGTATGCCCGGTAGCTTTTGCCTCTATTTCCTGCCATCAATCCTTCGTTCTGAGCAGCAGCCACCCCCCTCAAAACCCTAGAGAAATTTTATCTTGCTTTGGGAGAAGAATTGTGAAGCAGGGTTCGAGAGGAGGGCGAGATCTTCGGCTTTGGTGAAGGAGGATCGAGTCTCTCTTGTGTTTGAGAGATCAGCATGAAATTTTTTGAGTTGAGGTGTGTTTCATCTCCTCCAAACCCATTCCCGTTTTCTTGGTTTTATTGGAAATTGTTCTAAAACCTATTTTTACGTGTAAAAATCACCCCTTTTCTCTGTATGATGTAAAGATTTAATCTTTCTGACTTAAAAGTTATGAAACAGATTCTTTAAATTGGGTTGAAGGTTTGAAGTAAATCTGACATGAGATTTCTGTTAATCTATTTGCTTTTATGATGAATTTACAAATATAAACATGTTAGGGTTATTAGAATCCCTAAAATTTTTATATTTGTGTTTTCATATATCAGAGCAAACCCTAATTACACTAAATCGAGATTTTATATATGAGTTTCTTTGAAAATTTTTGACTTTGATGAATTTTTGAGAAAATCTAACGTTTTTTAGCTGTAACCTGGTCGGTCGACCGATCAGAAGAATCACCGACCGAAACTCATGTTTCTCAGGAGTTGAAAATCTTTCTCTGGTCGGTCGACTGATCTAGAAAATTAGTTGACCGATTGGTCAGCAGGACTGGGATATTTTCTTTGGTCGGTCAACCGACCATATGCATCAGTCAACGGATCAAGGCTGGATTTTGTTCATGTGTTTGTTGGGTCCTTTTGTTTTGATGATGATTTACAAACAATTTACATCTAATGTTGTTTGTCTAGTGTTTGTATTTTGTATCTATTCTAGGCAAACAATAAGTTGGAGGATGGATGGAATAGCGCTTCAACGAAGATATCAAATGGAGGTTGGCGGATATAGTGGATGAAGCCTTGCTATTCAAAGTTAAAGATTCAAGTTCAAGCCTCATCCGCAAGTGTACCAAGTCAAGCTTATTGAAGATCAAGATCGGCTTGGGTAATCTAGTTTAGGTTTTATATTATGTGTGTTAAGTACCTTAAGCTTAATATCATATGCACACACATATTTGGTTTCTATGTATATATATATAGTTATATATATACATGCATGGTTTTGGGTTTTCATGTTTTGGACATACTTGCAAAATACATGAGCTTTCACAAATGGAAATTTAATTTGAAAAATTCTTTTTTTAACATGTTTTTTTCATGTTTATAAACATTTCTCAAAGTTTCATCAAATTTGGAATTGATTTGTTATGTTTAATGGAATTTACAAAATCATCTTTTTCGTTCGTGCATGTCCGTGCATGTTTTAAAAAACAGATACGTTTTCATAAATGAGAATTTATATTCAAGAAATTCTTTCTTTGACATGTTTACCTACATGTTTAGAAACTTCTCTCAAAATTTTACTATTTTTGGAGTTGATTTACTGAGCCCAATTGATTTTACAAAATCGTCTATGTCTACAGTTTTTCAGAAACTATAAATCTATATTCAAACATTTATTTCACTCAACAGGGAAATTATTTTTCATAATTTTTTTCGCCAAAATGTTATTATATATGTCTAGAACCTTCTCTCAAAATGTCATTATTTTTAGAGTTGATTTACTATTTGTAATTTATTTTATAAAGACAGCTACGCAAAATTCCAGACTCTGCCAAAAACCTGTACAGTCTATGAGTCGACTTGAAGTCGACTCATAACTGTGTTTTTTACTATGAGTCGACCCATAAACATATGAGTCGACTCATCAGAGCCCTTTTGGCTTGTAACGACTAGTTTATGAGTCGACTCATGAACAGTAACGAGTCGACTTATAACACTGTAACGGCTAGTTTTTGGCTGAGCTGTTTTTTGGTTTTTTGGACTTTTCACTTGGGTTTTCTTGGTTCTTTGGGGCTCCTATATATACCCCATACCCTCTAACTTCTGATGTTTCTAAGAGAATGTTTTAAAAGAGTTTAACAATGGTTTAAGCTTGTTTTGTGTTTGTTTAAAAGAGTGTTTAAGAAGCTTTTAAGCAATTGAGAGTTTTGGGTTTGTGAAATCAATTTCACAAGAGCTTGAGGAGATCCTATTGGTGCTTGAGCATCCAACCATCCTCCCTTAACCTCTTGATCTATTAAGAAGTTTTCTAAACTCTATTTCTAGCTCTTTTATATATATTTGATTATCATTGTTATTAAGCTAGAATTATATTGAGTTTAGTTTTGATTTATTATCTCTTTGTTTACACACACAACCATTGAGCTTATTGTATTTACATTCATAGTATAATTTGGTTGTGGGTTTGTGTGACTTAGAGAGTGAGCCTACATTGAGTTCTCATCTATTGTAGAGAACAAATTCATTGTATTTGTGCCTTCATTGTAAGATTCACTTTGTATTATACTAGTACACCGAGAGGAGTGTGTGGTGAGAGACGGGGTCATCCCAAGAGGAGTGGGGTAGGTGGTAATGCCTAGAGAGAGGTTGTAATTCCTAACACTTGAGGGAGACACGGGCTAGAGACCAATACTTGAGGTGGTAGTTAGTGTAGTTATATTGTGAGATTGTGGACGTTGATCGGTGAGCGTTGAAACCGATATTGTGTGGCGTAAGCATTTTCGGGTGATCGTTGAAAACCCGGTGTGATAGTGGATTTCTCTCCGGAAGTGGGGAGCGGAGACGTAGGACGGAAGGTCCGAACTCCGTGATTATTTGATTGTGTTTGAGTTGCATTGGTGTTCATTTATACTTGTGCTCACTGCTTATATCACCTATTGCATCTTGTTTATTTCATCCACTATATTGTTTACCCTTGTTTATATTACTTATCCTTACATATATCTCATTGCATATCTTATTAGCTAGGATATTTGTTAATTAGTATTTAATTGGCATTAAATCGGATTATATTAGCATAAACCCTATTCACCCCCTCTAGGGTTCTTTCCTAGTGGCATTAGGGTACTTTCAATGTTGTGCACATTGCTGCTCGATCGACCGATGAGATATATCGATCGAATGGTCTAGTGTTGTTTTGTAAACATTGATCTTTCCTACGTGCTTTTGATTGTGAACACGAAGTGCGAGGCGCACGTCGATACACGTACGAGACAATGAGGGGGCACATACTGGATTTTAGCACGCACGAGCCTATTGATATGTGTAGTCTAATGTTTTGCATATGTCATGATAGGGAGTGATGATTATTTTGGTTTACGATAGTTATGGATGCTTGAGTGCATTACTTCATGCACCGCAATGAGAATGCGGGTGACTACACTCTGAGTGTGTTAGTCCGTGCACCATAATGAGAATGCAGTCGACTACACTCCGTGAAGCATCATTGTTTTAGTGGTTGAGTGTGCATGTCTGTGTACCGCATGATATAGCGAACGACTGCACTCCGAATGTGTTAGTCTGTGAGCCGCAGGATACTGCGAACGACTACACTCTACGTATTTAGGAAGACTAGAGCTCAGACGAGTACTATTTGTGAACATAGACCAACATTTGGCATTCTTATACGGCGGTTTATATTTTAATGAGGCTTTCACAAGTTTGTACATTTGCTTCTGTGCCACCTACCTGAGGGTAGTGTGAGATACTATGATACGACATATACTATTTGTCTTGTATGAGATATTGATGATGTATTTTTCTTTGTTATTAATTATTTATAGGATTTGGAGTTGATATTTAGTGATCCATAATTTGAGATACATGGTATTTATATGAGGGTTTCCTTGTTTAGATTATTTCTCTCAATGTATTCATCTCGTGTTGTAGATTTCTAAATCTTAATTGCTCTTAGTTTAGGATACATGATTTATATATTTATATATATTATGATTAGTATTTTTATATACACCTAACCCCTTCTCCTGGGGGCGATGGAGATGTTCTCGCTAGTGCTTTGACGCTCGTTGTTTCCATCTTTTTCTGGCAGTGAGTCAGGGGTTCGGAGAGTTGCAGGTTGATGTGGACTCAGTGTAGATTTTCGTCAATTATAAGTAGTTAATTAGTGCTCCACAGTAGTCTATTTATGAGTTTAGTTTTCTTTTAGAGGAGCATTTTATTTTAGAGGTTGAGTGCCTATGTATTTTTTTAGTTGACTCTCAAGTATTAGAGATTCAATGTTCTTATTCCAGTTTACCAGATGTATTTTCTTTTTTTCTGTTGGAACAAATTTATAGTTATTATTGGATGTCTCTTCTCTATATTGTGTTCCTTATATTGTCATCTTTGATAAATCTGCTAGTATGCTCACTTCATATTTTAACATCTGCTAGAGTGATATTAATGTGATGGTGAAACGTGTTTATGCATAGTGTTGGGTGCATGCCATGTTTGACATCTTTGGGTTCACCTTAGACTGTAGCCTTGTGTGAAATCAGGGGCGTCACAGTTGCTATCAGAGCTCTAGTTCTAGTATTATTAGGATATCCTATGTCGAGTCGTGTAGCTAGTATAGAGTTTCCTAGGGTTTATGTATAGAGTTTACTAGGAATTCCTAGATTGAGTGGGGCCGAAATATGCATAACTCGAAAATTTTGAGATATTTTTTTAATGATTAACTTACTTTGATTTTAAATTATTTTTGAGGATGATATATGTTATGTTTTCCATTGCTATATGATATGTTATATTTGCTTGTGTTCTCATTTACTGGGTCTAATAAGCTCTCCTCCTTACCTTATAGATGTCGGGATGAGGACGTGGTCGTGGTAGATCTCATACTCAGGGAGCTGGGCAAGCTGGGCCAGAGCCCGAGCTACGGTAGGCTTCACAGTATTTCATCGACCTCATAGTGCTGATTGCAGCTACACTTGCAATGCTCAAGGAACGAGTGGCGAATCAGGTTCCGCCAGCTACACCACCTCCTATGGTTCCACCACCAGTCATACCAGTTATGCCTATTATAGAGACATCACCAGCAGTCACACCACCACCAGCTGTTGATAAAGCCACAAAACAGGGGGCTTGGCTCTGTTTGATGGAGAGATATCAGAAGCTAAGGGCACCCAAGTTTTAAGGTACATAAGACTCACTCACAGTCCATAAGTTGAAGGAAGATGTGGGGAACATTCTAGATTTGCTTGATGTCAATTTAGTCCAGAAGAAGAGGTTAGCAGCATTCAGCCTCAAGGGCGACACCGGAGGGTGGTATAGACTCCAATTCACACCGGAATAGCGAATGACACTTACTTGGGAGGATTTAACCTACTTCTTTGACGAGCAATATGTATCTTCTATG
>NC_033799.1:48507425-48546780 GCF_001876935.1 Asparagus officinalis
AGAGTTATCCTGACTAGAGCAGGGAGACATCTCTGTAGCTGATTATGAAAGCAAATTTATAGGTCTACTCAGATTTATGGGCATGTGGCATACAGAGGAGCGTTAGACTCAGATGTTTTTGATGGGACTTCATCCAAGCCTACATCGCTATCTTGTGTCTAAACGATTCCACTCAGTGTGAGAGGTAGCCGACGCCGCCGTTTTACACGAGACTGAGACCGCCATTTTTCAAAAGGGTAGAGAGGGAAATCCTAAAGCAGGGCAGTCCGGAGATAAGGGCAAGGGCAAGAGATCATTTTCATGACCCGAAGGACCCCAACAATAAGGCAAAGGTTCTTACTAGTAGCAGCAAGGGCCTCATAAGAAGGGACCATAGCAGGATAAGAGATTACCACAACAGCGCAGATTTCAGGGTGCTTGTTTTCACTGCCATAAGTTCGGTCATAGAGCCATAGAGTGTCACAGTGCAGTAAGAGGCCAGCAGAGAAATGGTTAGATTAAGAACCAGAGCTGAGTCCAAGGCTAGTAGCCGAGACTAGACGCATAACCAGCAGTTCCGAGGATAGAAGGTCAGGAGCGTGCTATTTAGGAGTTGCTTTAGGGACAGATAGTTCCATACACACCAGATCCTTTAGCATAGTAGTCTATAGCTTTTGTTAGATTTTATGCAATTGTACCGCATGATTACGGTGCGAGAGGAGCTCATTGCTCAGGTATTTATTCGCCATAGCCATTCTCCATGGGGAACCGGTCCTTTTCGTGAAGAAGAAGGATGGCAGCCTTCGTTTGTGCATTGATTACCGTGAGTTGAATAAGGTCACTATTCGGAACAGGTATCCGTTACTGAGGATTGATGACTTATTCAACCAGTTGCAGGGAGCGTAGTGTTTTTCGAAGATTGACTTCGATCTGGTTATCACCAGTTGCACGTCCGGGAGATGGATATTCCTAAGGCTGCATTTTTGACTAGGTATGAGTCCTTTGAATTTCTTGTTCTCCCATTTGGGCTAACTAATACACCTGCAATTTTTTATGGATTTGATGAATCGGGTTTTCCGTACATATTTGGACCAGTTCATGATTGTTTTCATCAATGACATCCTCATCTACTCGAAGTCAGAGGCCGAGCATGAGCAGCATCTTCGTTTGGCATTACAGACATTGCGGGAGCACCCGTTGTATGCAAAGTTTAGCAAATGCAAGTTTTGGCTTTCAGAGGTTAGATTTTTTTGGCCACGTCATTAGCAATGAGGGTATTGCAGTTGGTCCAGCTAAAGTCAAGGCAGTTCTTGATTGGGAGCCGCCAAAGATAGTCACGGAGATTCGTAGCTTCTTGGGGCTTTGCCGATTACTATAGGAAATTCATTCAGGATTTCTCCAAAATTTCTACCCCATTGACACGCCTTACAAAAAATGGTGTTTAGTTTCTTTGGGGGCCAGAGTGTCAATATACCTTTGAGACTTTAAAGGCCAAGTTGACTACCGCACCAGTGTTGATTATTCTGAGTAGTGATAAAACCTTTGTTGTCTACACGGATGAGTCATTATCGGGACTAGAAGGCATTTTGATGCAAACTCATATGGTAGTTACTTACATCTCACAGCAGTTGAGGACTCATGAGCAGAATTATCCCAGTCATAACTTGGAGTTGACATCGGTGGTCTTCGCACTTAAAACGTAGAGACATTATCTTTATAGGGTTTAGTTTGAACTGTTTACAGATCATCAGAGCCTAAAATACTTTTTCCCTCAGAAGGAACTCAACTAGAGGTAGCGGCGATGGGTCGAGTTCAAAAAGGATTACTAGGCTTGCAGCTTTGAGGTGTTCATTATATCGAGATCTTCTTACCCTCAGTCTGTTTGACTCCATACCAGAGGTTGGTGGAAGCAGTTCATTTTTGGGGGCGTTAGCAATACTGCCATCATGGACTAATAGAATAGTCAGTGCTCAATTGGAGGACTCTTGGATTCAAATCCGGATGATGGATATTTCCAAAGAGCCCAAGACAGATTGGACCATCAGATCAGATGGAGGTCTTCGAATGAAAGGGCGGCTAGTAGTGCCAGATAATCCATAGTTGAAGAAGGACTTGTTTGATGAGGCACACCATACCTAGTACACAGTACATCCGGGTACAACCAAAATGTATAAGGATTTGAAGAGGCACTTTTGGTGGAACGACATGCGTAAGGATATTACAGAGTATGTATCTAAATGCTTTACCTGTCAGTAGGTGAAGGCAGAACATCAAAGACCAACTAGAACCCTATAGCCTTTACCTAGTCCTGAGTGGAAGTGGGCAGACATATCGATGGATTTCATTGTGGGATTGCCGATGTCTAACAAAGGAAATGATTCCATCTGGGTGATTGTCTATTGATTGACGAAGTCAACACACTTCTTACCGGTTAAGAAACCTCATACTGAAGAGACTTATGCAAGGATTTTCATTCGGGAAATTGTAAGATTGCATGGAGGTTCAGAGACAATTGTATCCGATCGTGGCTCAGTATTCACATCACATTTCTGGATGAGCTTCCAGAATTTTTTCAGTAGCCAGCTAGCATACAGTAGTGTTTTTCCTCCCACAGACAGATGGTCAAACAGAGAGAGTCAATCAAATATTAGGGGACATGCTTCAGACATTTGTAATCGATTTCCAAGGCAGTTGGGAAGATCATATACCATTAATTGAGTTTTCCTACAACGATAGTTACCAATCGACCATAGGTATGGCTCCTTATGAAGCAATGTATGTGAGGCCATGTAGATCTCCAATTTGTTGGGCAGAGCTGGAAGATAGCATACTGCTTGGACCGGACCTTGTAAGGCAGGCTATGGAGAATGTAGCATTAATTCGATAGCGTATTCTTGTAGCCCAGAGCCGACAAATGAGTTACACAGATCAGAGGTGACAACCCTTAATGTTCCAGGTTAGAGACTGTGTCTTATTGAAGGTATCACCTATGAAAGGTGTTAGATGATTTGGTAAATGGGGAAAGCTTGCCCCGAGATATATCGGTCCGTTCAGGATTGTTGATCATGTTAGAGACGTTTCATACCGACTAGACCTTTCAGCGTTGATGTCGGGTGTGCATGATGTATTTCATATCTCGATGCTTAAGAAGCACTTACGAGGCAAAGAACAGTAGAGAGTGGTTGATGTGCTAGATTTAGAGCTTCAGGCGGATTTGACTACAATTGAGACACCAGTTTGCATTCTTGCTAGGGAGGACAAGAAGCTCCGAAATAAAGTAATTTTGTTGTTTAAGGTGCAGTGGAATAGGAAGGGAGTTGAAGAAGCTTCCTAGGAACACAAGGAGGATATGCGTCGCGACTACCCACACTTATTCGAACAGGTATATTACTAGTTATAGTATTGTGGTGTTCATCTTATCTATATAGCCGTATTTTACATTTCACGCTGGAATGTGGATATTAACACTTAACACCTAATCATCGAAACATATGGTATATAAATGGGGGGGTTCATTGTTTGGATTTTTCGCCCGACTGACTAGTTCTATTTAATTAGAGGTTTAGTGGGAGTATTCATATTCTAGATGTTAAGTGAACATATTGCGTATATGACACATACCTGGTGATTTATAATAAATTCCTCAATTTCAAGGACGAAATTCTCTTTATGGAGGGTGAATGTAAACCCCCGTAAATTTGAAAATATTATTTTGAATAATGATAAATGTGTTTTATTATGGTTGATATTATTCTGGGATGAATGGGTATGTTTGTAATCGATTTGAGATCGGTTATGTACATATATGAATATATATATATAAGTATAAGTATGAATGTACATGTAAACTAAGTCTGCTTCAGTGTACGGATCGGTCGACTGACCCTAAAGATCTATTGACCGATCAACAGCTGATGGGTTTGGTTTGTTTTCGGGTCGGGTCTGCTTTGTACATTTATATATATGTGTATGCTCGACTTTTTCATCTTTTCTCCATCATTCCTCACGTTCTCAGCAGCAGCCACGCCCTCTCAAAACCCTAGAGAAATTTTATCTTTCTTTGGGAGAAGAATTGTGAAGCAGGGTTCGAGAGGAGGGCGAGATCTTCGGCTTTGGTGAAGGAGGATCGAGTCTCTCTTGCATTTGATAGATCAACACGAATTTTTTTGAGTTGAGGTGAATTTCATCTCCTCCAAACCCATTCACGTTTTCTTGGTTTTATTAGAAATTATTCTAAAACCTATTTTTATGTATAAAGATCACCCTTTTTATCTATATGACGTAAAGATTTAATCTTTCTGATTTAAAAAGTTATAAAACGGATTCTTTAAATTGGGTTGAAGGTTTGAAGTAAATCTAACATGAGATTTTTGTTAATCTATTTGCTTTCATGATGAATTTACAAACATAAACATGTTAGGCTTATTAGAATCCCTCAAATTTTTATATTTGTGTTTTCATATATCATAGTAAACCCTAATTTTACTAAATTGAGATTTTATATATGAGTTTCTTTGAAAATTTTTGACTTTGATGAATTTTTGAAAAAATCTAACGTTTTTTAATCTGTAAGTTGGTTGGTCGACTAATCAGAAAGATCACTGACCGAAACTCACGTTTCTCAGGAGTTTAAAATCTTTCTCTGGTCAGTCGACTGATCTAGAAAATTAGTCGACTGATTGGTCAGCAGGACTGAGATATTTTCTCTGGTCGGTCTACCGACCATATGCATCGGTTGACCAATCAATGCTGGATGTTGTGCATGTGTTGTGCACGTCACCGCTCAGTCGACCGATGAGATATACCAGTCAACTGGTCTAGTGTTGTTTTGTAAACGTTGATCTTTCCTATGCGCTTTTGATTGCGAACCCGAAGTGTGAGTCGCACGTTAATACACGTACATGACCATGGGAGGGCATGTACCGGATTTGAGCACGCATGAGCCTATTGATATGTGTAGTCTAATGTTTTATGTATGTCACGATAGGGAGTGACAATTATTTTGGTTTACGATAGTTGTGGATGCTTGAGTGCGTTAGTCTGTGCACCGCAATGAGAACGCGGGCGACTACACTCTAAGAGCGTTAGTCTGTGCACCGTAATGAGAACATGGTCGACTACACTCCATGATGCATCATTGTTTTAGTGGTTGAGTGTGCATGTCTGTGTACTGCATGATATAGCGGGCGACTATGCTCCGAATGTGTTAGTCCGTGAGATGCATGATACTACGGACGACTACACTCTACATATTTAGGAAGCCTAGAGCTCAGACGAGTACTATTTGTGAACATGGACCAACATTTGATATTCTTATACGGCGGTGTATATTTTGACAAGGCTTTCAAAAGTTTGTACATTTGCTTCTGTGCAACCTACGTGAGGGTTGTGTGAGATACTATGATACGACATATACTATTTGTCTTGTATGAGATGTTGATGATGTATTTTTCTTTGTTTATTTAATTATTTATAGGATTTGGAGTTGATATTTAGTGATCCACAATTTGAGATACATGGTATATATATGAGGGTTTCCTTGTTTGGATTATTTCGCTCGATGTACTCATCTCGTGTTATGGATTTCTAAATCTTAATTCCTCTTAGTTCAGGATACATGATTTATATATTTATATATGTTATAATTAGTATTTTTATATACACCTAACCCCTTCCCCTAGGGGCGGTGGAGATGTTCTCGCTAGCGCTTTGACGCTAGTTGTTTCTATCTTTTTTAGGTAGCGAGTCAGGGGTTCGGAGAGTTGCAGGTTGACGGTGACTCAGTGTAGATTTTTATCAATTATAAGTAGTTAATTAGTGCTCCACAGTAGACTATTTATTTATTTAGTTTTCTTTTAGAGATGCATTTTATTTTGGAGGCTGAGTGCCTATGTATTTTTTTAGTTGACTCTCATGTATTAAAGATTTAATGTTCTTATTCCAGTTTACCAGATGTATTTTCTTTTCTTCTGTTGGAACAAAATTATAGTTATTATTGGATGTATCTTCTCTATATTGTGTTCTTTATGTTATCATCTTTGATATATCTGCAAGTACCTTGACTTCTTATTTTAACATCTGCTAGAGTGATATTAATGTGATTGTGAAACATGTTTATGCATAGTGTTAGGTGCATGATAGGTTTGACATTTTTGGGTTTACCTTGGACTGCAGGCTTGTGTGAAACCAGGGGTGTCACAAGACTCATGCAAATGCATTGATTATATTAAATAGTACTACTCAATGTTTGAACAATTTGACATATAATTATCAACAAACCACTCAAAAATTTGAAATTTTATTTCACAAATTTTCTTCTTTTAGGTGTTTTCTCAAGAAAAAGAAGATGAAGAAAATAGTTCCAAATGAAGGGAAACAAAGCATTGCACATCGAGTTTAGATCTGTTAAAAAAAGTAGTGCAAGAACAAGAAATAGCTATAGCAAATAGATATGAGCTAAGGAATCACATATATTTATAGAGAAAGTCAAGTTAACAATTTTTTCGGAATCACAATTAAAATCAAGTCCAGCTAACTTAAAACTTAAAAACTTTCAAGCAAGCTACAAATAATTATCTTGCTCAATTATTTCTGGTTTCACATTAGTCTTTTTCACATTTATAACAAATCAAAATTTTTTTAATGATGTATCATTAATTTATTTATTAATTTATTTCTTATCCACCAGGTAAGGCAAAAATCTTTCTTCGAATGAAAAGTAGTACCTATAGTACCATTCTTCAAGCTTGAGCATATGAACAATAATTGTGCAATCTTACTTGACAACCAACCACAAATAAGCACGCACATATATTTAGATTTTAATAAAGAGACAGAGGAGGAGTTCTCAAAATCAAAGTTCAGGAAGCGCATGAGCAGAAAATATCAGCAAAAATATTTGAGCTAGTGAAAATTTTCATGCTTAAATTGCTTGGTTTAACCCCATAATCAAATAGCAAACAGTAAAAAATCATAAACAGCTAAGGTCCGCTCCCCACTGGTTATATCACCTATTGGTTCTTATTATCCTCTTTTTTTTTTTTACTTGTAATTATCCCATCTCTTTTGTTTCTATACATATTTAATATATGAACAGGGAATCTCTCTCTGTTTTTTTTTTTTTTTTGTTCAAAAAAAAAATTCATAAACAGCTCAAATACAGTGATAACTTGGGATGCACGCAAAATTAGTACCAAAGCCTCATGCATCGCATAAGTGAAAACTAATGGTGCTAGTGACACTGGCATAAATTGCACCATTATGTATGCAATCAGAAACCTCATTAATAAGTAAATCAAATTACTTTATAAAACTCATTGATAAAATATAATTGGACATATTACTATATATCATTAAGATTCCAAAGATCAATGCACAGGTTTTCTGTATCAATAAAACGTTATCGACAAATCCACTTACAACGATAAAACAGGACAAAAGAAATTAAGAAAACAAATAAAAATACAATAGTTGAATCTAAACTCCAAGCTAACTTAGCCAATTATGACACCAATAACGACATATGAAATACTTGAAGTACAAAAATGTAGAAGGCTATTGTATGCAAAAAGAAGGGAACCAACTCAGGGTCTTTAGTAGTATTCAAACATCTTTTCTCTAAATATGGCAATTTTATGGACCTGAAAAAAGTAATTATCAAAATATCAACTTTAGCAAATTTATCGGGATGGTATGTTAGCTTTGGATAAGTACTAACAGCATATTTGGCAAACCACAAAAACTGGGCCATGTTCACATCTAGTTTAGTTTTAGATAGTTTTTTTTTTTTTTTGGTAAAGTTGAGTCAGACCTAACCCAACTTATTTTAGTTCATTTCCAGTCTCTTAACCATGCTAGTATTGGACTACCCAGTACCTGTACCCAAATCCAACATTGGCTAGGCTACAAAATAAAACATGGTTGGCATGTTTTCAATCAGCTTGGCAAACACATCGTAAAGAAAATTATCTAAAATGTTTAAGACTCCAAAAAATTGTGTTTTTTTAAACAAAATATACCATAAAATTTGCACTGATACCAATGACATTGTAATGACAAATAAAATTATGTTTAAATTGAACAAAAGAAAAGCCCTTAAGTTGCCATCTCACTTTTTGAATTTCGTCTTTAATGGCCAATAAAGCGGATCCTAGAGTTAAGTTACTCGTGAGGAATACTACACCTAGAAGCTGCAGGGTACCTATCAAGATCAAGATATAGTCTCCCTTTATGATAAAAAAACAAGAACAAATTTTCAAAATATACCTTTTGAAAATATTTGTCATTTGCGACACAGTTTCAACCACCTGGTTGAAATTGGGTCGAAAGTGGTGAAAACACATCAAAAACTTAACGGGATTTTAAACATGTGAAGTTTAATGCCTCATTTTAAATCCCGTGTAGTAGGAGGTTCCCCAAACATGCACATAATGTGCGCATATTTCACCTAGTGAGCCTGTAAATTTCACAATCCAAAACTTATTGTATATAATAAAATTTCCGCCTCATTCACAACAATATACATGAAAATCCAACTGTAAATATCAAATTTGTGGCATATATATTGAATTACAACAATATTCATAATATTCAAACATGAATCAAAATAATACACACGAAAATCATATATATAAACAAAATCGATCCACAAAAGCAAAGAATTTGAACAATCTAACCATATATATTCTTGAAATTCATAATTATACTGTAAATTTCACATGCATCCCAAAAGTCCTCCCCTCATTCCTCTCCCTCTCTTACCCCTTCTGGCTGATGTGCCTTAATGATCAGAGTATCCGGTTGTGTATGAGGCTGAGACGTGCCGGCTCCATTGTCATGTGCCGCCCTCTGACCTGTCCTATGTCTTCGTGTGTACACTTTACCAAATTGGCGTAACATATCCTCACGTCCTTCAAACTCATCGACATGATTTTTATGAAACACATTTTCTATTCTCTGTTTGATCCTATTGAAGATACCTAACATTGCCGTATCCAAAATCTCATTAGTATGTTCATTTATATCAGCCTCAATCTCATCAAAAGCATTGATCTGTGATTTAATCATATATACACAACTTAGCAAATAATATCTTGACAAAAAAGAACTGTAATTTTAATTTAGTTTAAAACTTACATAATCGCTCTCGATCATGGCAGTATGGATGTAACTATCTATCGGTGAGCGTGGTAAGCATCGAGCTGCTGGCTGTGGGTCGCGTCCTATGCATCTGCGTGTTATATTCTAATGCTAATGCATATATGCGGTATAACCATCTACTGGAATTCTCTCATTCTTTATGAAATTCCACCTATTATTCCACCTGTCTATGTAGGCTGCACGGCATATGTCCTAGTCCGTACGATGCAATGTCATTTGTCACCTACGATCGATTTGCTTAACAGGAGCTGACACATGTTAAGAAAGAAGAAATTGCCGTAACACACGATCTGGGACATGCATCTCTGTTATGGTGTTTTCAATTGACAAAGTGCAACCCTTTGCCAGAAACGGATATGTGTACTTCTGCATGTCATTCCCCAATCAAATTGGCGGCCAAGACCAACAAGGGTTCTAACTTAGCCGACTCGTCACGTCGACATTCCTTCATGTCGACTCGAAAGGCGGTACTAGTCGACCCTCTTGTCAAAGATGAGTCACAACAAGCCCACTCGACCTGCTATTCGATACCTCACAATGGCGACTCAAAAGGCATTACTTCTAGGCGAAGCTAGAAGACGACTATAGCCTCAAGCAAAGTCGACATCGTATTTAATGCTTGGCAGGCGCCATCATACCTCTAGCCCCAATAGCCTTCATGACTCATCAGACCATGTCAGCGCCACCATGCTTCAGATCGCGTCACATTTAATGCTGAGGTGATCTCTCCTCCAGTCGCTAGCTGACACCTGTAAAGCAGGAGCTGACTCAGCCACCAGCCTATGTTTCTTCACCGCCATCCTATGCTCCACCACAATGATAGTTCTACCCTTATACCATCAGAATAAATAGGGATGCTATTTCAAATACTAAGGTAACGCAAAAAACGTCATTTCTGAGCTACATCTGCAAAATTCTACTACACACAAGAACTCACAATTCTTTATTTTACTCACTCAAGTTCACCAGCTGACTTGACCGTCGAAGGAACCATGGGGGAACCAGTCCCCGTCCTCTTACGGGTTTCTATATGTGCAGACTTTACTCATTCAACTCAGAATCGGATATTCGGGGAAGGAAGCGGCCCCTCATTAATCTCACCATCATCCACCCTCATTCAACCATGGATATAATTGACTGTGTGATCACTTAACATCAACATAAAGTAAAAAAAATATTACAAGAAAATAAAAAAGATAAAAGTGAAAATTTACATTCTAAGTGGGTTCTAGCCTCTTAATGAAGGCAAATCTTCATCTTGATCTCCATCTTCATCTCATCTTCATCTTCATGATCAAATAAAGAGAAGAAAGAAAAAATATGAAGACATAAAAAATTCTTTTATTAATTGCAATAAAAAGTTATAATTTTGGAAGGTCTTCTTAATTAAAAGTAACCCTCCTCTCTAAAAGAAGTTTTTACAAACTTTTTCACACCCTAACCTCTCATACTCTACCCCTATTTATATCCTACAACAATGAATAAGAACCCTTGGATGAAACTTGGAAAATAAGAATTAAAATCCAGCCACAAATCTGTTTTCGCTGATTACCAAGTGGTTGACCAATCGATTGGCCGATCGATTAGCCAATCGGTTGGCCGACCAATTGGTTCTCAGTAGATTGATTTTTTTTGTTGATTTCTTGACCCAATTTCTTCATGGATACTTGAGCTGTCTTGGGCCTTATTTTGTCCTCATATTTGGGCTTCAATAAATGGTAGAAAATCAAGTTGTTAAAGTCTTTTTGGCTTTTATTCATAATTCTTCATTAACCTGCACATTTAGATGAAACATATCATTAGTGGTATAGTTATTGATATAAAAATAGATAATGAGGGCATAAAAATGTTATTAAAATGTGATTTATAAAATACCCCCACACCTAAACTTTTGCTAGTCCTCTAGCAAAGGGAGAAATTAAAAGGAAAAAAATCTAAACTCACTTTCGTTAGAATCGTGGTTGTATTTAGTGAATACAACAAGCCTTTGAACCACTAGGTTACCCTACAGGACGAGTTGTAGTTTCGTGAGGGTTTGCCGTGAATATACCCATAAAATTCGGTCAACTTACAAATTTAAAGAAGTCTATGAATAATTAATTCACTAGATATACTTAAACATTCTAATTATGGCTAGTTAATACTCAAGAAAATATTTTTATATTTAACTCTAAGGTAAATCTCTTAGAAAAATCTTTTCATTACAGTTATACAATATCAAGTCTAACTTAAAATTTTAATTTAAAAGTTTTGAAAAGAATACGCTAACTCTTTGTTTTAAATAATTTTCAAGTCTCTTAATCAAAATTACTTTCAAGAACATATATACAAATATAACTATATATATAAAAACACTGTTAGTATGTTTTTTTACCACTTTTTATCCCTTGGTGATTTCGTTCTACTTCATCGGGCTTTCTAAATGACCATTTAATGAGTTTTGGCCAATGAATCCCAACCCAATTGGGCTTAAGTCATTAAGTACGGAAATACTCCTTGGGCTTAATTACTTGGTTTACTTAGGCTTTATAAGATAGAACCACCTTAAGTTTCAAGAGAGTTTTTATTGTTGCCCATTTTTCGCACTCTTCTTTTGTAGAGTTAGTTTTTTTAAATATGCATGTGTATATGTACATATATCCTAAAAAAATATTTAGATCAAGAGAACTTGAAAAAATTTTCAAATCTAAGCTAAGTGTGCAAAAATTTCATTACTTTAATTAAAAGTTTGAGTTAAGGTTTAAGCAAAGTATACTACTTTGAAAATCATTTCTTATGAAATTTATTTAGAGTTATTATAACAGGCGAACTTGAGTACAAAACTAACTAAGGATTAGAAAATTTAAAACTTATCAAATAGATCAATTATTAATCACCTCTATTAAGTTGGCAAGTGACATTATTTTTATGAAAAAGGAAAAAAGGAAAAAAGGATAATAAAAAAACTTGTAAGATAAAGATGAAAAATAACTAAGACAAAGATGAAAATTGACTAGTCCCCACACCCACAACTAAATTTTTACATTGTCCACAATACAATTTCTATGATGCAAAAAAGTAAAGCAGATGAGAAATAAAGCACTTCCATTTATTTGGTCGACCTAGAACAATGATGAAATGATAAAATCTGCTATTACCTTTGGTATGAAGAGGATGAAGTCAAAATTTTATTCTTCCCTTTTTTCTTTTTTTCATATATATATATTTTTTCATACACCTTTTTCACATCTTTTTTTCTTTTCCTTTTAAGAAACAAGAAACTCTCAAATGAGAGAAAAATAAATTCTTTTTATTATTTGTACTATTATGAGACAAAAAGTGAAGATGTAGAGTATGAAATTGAACATGAAAAGCTCGTATAATACATCAAACGCTACTTTATTGCTAAAAATTCTTCCTTAGATTTTAAAGAAGTCTAAGATGATAAACTTAAAAAGGTGCTTAAATTCTATGTATTCCGAAGGTTTCAATAAATTATACAGCAATTAAAGGTAGGTATCAATGGTGTCATGCATTTTGAATTTCTGATTGAACTTAGATTCTTTATTTATGAAAGTTTGTCATGTCACAACTGATTCTTCTTTAAAAATTTCCTCAACACCATAATTCATCGTTGAGGTATGAAAATTTGGTTGTTGTGTGTTTTCTAGGATCCTAAATTCATCCGCAAAAAGTTCTTCAAAACTAAGATCAGATAAACATGTATGAAACACAATTCCTTTGTTCTTTGAGACCAAATCTGATCCTATTGCTTCTAACATCTTCAGTTCCACGCCAAAAATTTTCTCAAAACTCAGAACTGACTCATTCTCTTCTTCTAACTCCTGAAGATAATTTATTTATGTATGTTGATTAATTTGCCGGTTTGCTGTATTAAAAATGTTTATATCAGCAGTCATATTTTCAAAAACAGCTTTGTTATGGTAATCTACCATCTATGGATAAAATGTTAAAAGATTCTCTATAAAACTAACAGAGTCACAGTTCAAATCGACTTAACTGGAAAGCGCTAGCAAAAAGATAGACGCTTTTAAGCTAACACGAAGCACGAAAGCAGTCGGCCCTACACCAATTGAGGCGACTCCTCGGAAATCCATCCAACCCCCAATTGAGGCGACTCCTCCAATGGACGACTCAACCGCCTACCGAGCTATCCGACTGAATTGGCGTCTCACTTATCTGGCCAGCAAGTCACAAGATCGACTCATCTCCCAATTCCCTGCTGGGAAAGATAAAGATTCGAGTCATCCAACTAAGATATTTCTGAGATGTGCATCGATCAACCACAATATTGATCAGTCACGTCAAAAGTCTCACAATCTGACGAAGTCTTAGCAAAAACGGCTCACTCTATCCCCAAGTTACTTCTGGGACGTTATCATGACACCCGCTGAGCTCAGACGACCTCTCTTCCAGTCGCCGGCTGCCATCTGTGAAGTAATGAATAGCTAGATCAATCAGCATATCTCTCCTTTATCCTTATCCGTCAAACCTAGGGTATTATCAAGGCGCCTCTTATACTCGAGTGCCCCACCCTCCAGTCTCCAGCAGCCATCTGTCAAGATAAAGACGACCATGTATCTCTGATATGAGTCGTCGTGCGAGCACTCTTGATCGCGGAATTATCAAGAGTGGGTAAAGAAGAAAACGACTGAAGAACACAAGAGTTATAATTAGGGCGAAGGAAAATATCTTCTCTAGATTATGAGAATCAATTGGATTTACAAAATCTCTCTCTCACAATCTCTCTAGATCAAAGAACAACCTCTCTGATCTCTTTTCTGATTACAAACTGAGTTCTAAACCCTAGAAAAGTCATGTTTCTATTTATACTAAACAGAAATCCTAACTGGAGCAGGAAACAGACCCAGGCCCAAAACCTCTACGTGGTCGACCGCAGTGCCCAAGGCGGTCGACCGGTCAGAACGTCAAAAACTGGAAAATCCATTACAACGTTTCCGGTCGACCGCAGCACCATCATCGGTCGACCGCTCTCAGTCCCGAGACATAGTCTGGGTCTGTGCACTTAGCGGTCGATCGCCGTGACCAAGCCGGTCGACCGGCCAGAGTCCAACTGTACTTCCTGCAGTTTTGACGAATCCTTCGACTTCGTTGCTTCCAATGGCCTCTTCCACGACTTCTCTACTCTATTCTCAAGATACCATGAGAATCATCTATCCTCAAGCTCCCATGAGGATCGCTAAGCTCCCGAAGAGAAGATATACAGTCGTATCATGGGTCCCCCTTTAGGAACTTGAAGTCCCATTCAAGTTAGAACTTCAGCTGAGGGAACTCGTGAGCCCCTCCTTCTCTGTTGAACCACTTGGCCTTGTTAGGGACCTGACCTTGACGTCCAATGAGAAACGATTCCTTCGTCCCCCGCCTCGTCTTAGTCGTCTTCCGTTCCAAAATGCAATCTTCTTTCAGTGGCTCCTCTCTGTCAAACCACAAGTCTTCAATATGCGGTAAGATCATCTTGTCATCACCTTCATCATCCAATAATGGAGGCTCAAACAACTTCAAGTACTCGGCATTGATCACCGAATACATGCCTAAGTAAGGTGGCAAATCTAAATGAAAAGCGTTGTCGCCAATCTGATCGATAATCCGAAATGGACCATAACGAATAGACTTCAACTTCTTTCCTTCTCCTTTGAGCCTCTCCTTACTCAATTTTAGCCATACCATATCGCCTTTACCAAAGTTACAATGACCTTCTCCTTTGAGCCTCTCCTTACTCAATTTTAGCCATACCATATCGCCTTTACCAAAGTTACAATGAACCCGATGTTGATCATGCTTCGCCTTGTACTTAGCTTGTGATTTCTTCAATTGAGCTTCAACCATGGCATGAATATTTGCAATCTTCTCGAGAAATCGCTGAGCACGTTGTCTTTCACTCCCTTCTTTGCCGTCACCTGTGGCTTCACTTGAAAACACAAGATCGAACGGGCTCGGCGGTAAAAATCCATAACAAGTCTCAAATAGTGACTTTCCGAAAGATCCATGAATTGCCCGATTAAAAGCAAACTGCAAATATGGTAAACTCTCATCCCAAGTCTTAGGATGCCTGGAATTATACCCCCGCAACATATGCACCATAGTCCGGTTGACTACCTCCGTTTGTCCGTCTGTTTGTGGATAAAAGGCCGTGCTCTTCTTCAATTTAGTGTCCATCAAACTCCACAAAGAATCCCCCGTCTGTTTGTGGATAAAAGGCCGTGCTCTTCTTCAATTTAGTGTCCATCAAACTCCACAAAGAATCCAAAAAATGCCCGAGAAAATGGCTATCCCGATCCGAAATAATCGAGCTCAGCAACCCAAAGTGCTTCCACACATGCTCAAAGAACAATTGTGCTGCACCCGCTCCCGTCACGGTCTTCTTACAAGGAATCAATATCACCATCTTGCTGAACCGGTCCACCACAACATACAAATAGTCATGCCCGCACTTCGTAGTCGGCAATCCTCCTATAAAATCCATAGAAATGCTCTCCCACGACCTAGCAGGAACCGGTAATGGTAGGTACAATCCCCTCTTTCTGTTAGAAGGCTTGGAAATACAGCATAACTTACACCCTCCAACATACTTGGTCACATCATCAAGCATTCGTGGCCAAAACACATGTCGCCGTAGATTGAGAAGCATTTTCTGAATGCCAAAATGCCCTTGCACATGCGAGGTATGCGCTTCCCTAATCCATTGCAACCTATCACCATCTTCCGGAATGCATAGTGATGTCCCACGATACAACAAGTCATCTTCTCCAAGTGCATACTCCCCCCTTCGACCAGCCTTCGCCTGCTCAAACACACTGCCGAAGTCCCTACTGGATGCATACAGCTGTACATACTCCAAAGGAACCAAGGGCTGAATACGTGTTACCACCAATAAAGACCTTATCAGTGGACGAGATAACATATCGGCCAACTTGTTCGTCGCCCCCTTCTTGTACCTAATAATGATGTTGAAAACCATCAAATAGGACATCCACTTCATGTGCCATGCCTGCTGTAGCTTTGTCTGGGTATGTAAGAACTCCAACGGCTTGTGATCCGAATGCACGACCACCTCCTTCCCTAACAAGTACACCCTCTAATGTTTAATTGCTTGATATAGTGCATAGAACTCCTTGTCGTAAGTTGGGTAGTTCGTAATAGCACCCAAAAACATCTCAAAATGGTATTCCACTGGTTTCCCATCCTGCATCAACACCACGCCCATCGCATAATTAGACGTGTCGGTCTCTACCTCGAAAGTCCGCTGCAAATTCGGCAACGCCAACACCGGTACCTCCGAGATCTTCCTTTTTAGCAACTGAAAAGCCTCCTCCTGCGTCCTTCCCCACTCAAACTGAACTTTAGCCTTTGTGAGGCTATGTAACGGTGCCGCATAAGCCGAAAAATGTTGAATGAACTTGCGCAAATACTGGCAAGCCCCCATGAAGCTCCTCACCTCAGTCACTGTCTTCGGCGTCGGCCACTTTGTGATCACCTCCACCTTTCCTGGATCTATCCTCCGCTGGCCCTTCCTTACGATGAAGCCGAGATACACCAACCCGTCCTTCCCGAACTCGCACTTCTTCCCGTTGAGCTTCAGCTGTCCGTCCTGCAACACTTCAAATACCTTCTCAACATGAATGAGATGCTCCTCCCAAGTCCTGCTGTACATCAAGATATCATCAAGGTAAACTATCATAAAATCCTCTATAAAGGGTCACAACAAATCATTCATAAACCTCATAAAGGTAGCTGGAGCATTGCACAATCCAAACGGCATCACCAACCACTCGAACAGGCCTTGCTTGGTCTTGAACGTAGTCTTCCAAGTGTCTTCCTCCCGAATCCTCACCTGATGGTAACCAGACTTCAAATCCAGCTTCATGAAAAACCTTGCTTCCTCCAACTGGTCCATAAGATCATCGATCCGTGGTAATGGGTAGCGATTCTTGATGGTTATCTTATTGAGCGCCCGGTAATCCACGCACATGCGCCAACCTCCATCCTTTTTGGGTACCAACAACACTGGCGATCCGCAAGGTGAACAACTCGGCATAATCACTCCTGCCTCCAAGAGCTCCTGAACCTGCTTCTTGATCTCCTCGGACTCCAGTACTGATGTGCGGTATAGGCCTATGTTAGGTAAGGAACTCTCCCCGGTCAACATAATCTCATGCTCTACACCTCGACGTGGTGGTAGTCACGTGATCTCCGAAAACAAGTCTGCATACTTGACCTTCAACCTGTCAAGATCTCCCTCTTGGCGCTTGCTCAAGGTGGACAAGCACATCCTACTTAGCTGCTCTTCATACGGCCGAATAAACAATAAAACAAACTTCCTGCCCGCGTTCACCAACCTCTTAGCCTGAGTCATTGTCACCAAGCTCGTCTCCTGTGGAAGAGATGCTGAACGAAAAATGAATTGCTCGCCATCCTTATTGAACGTGTACTTTTGGGCTCGCTGATCATATACTGCGTATCTATCCCTCAAATAAGGATTGCCCAAAATAACTTGGCAAACATCCAACGGAATAACGTAGCATGTGACCTCGTCAATATACGACTCATGGAGTGCAAATCTGAATGAACACTGGTTCACCATACTCAATCCCGCCTCCTTCTGAATCCACCCTAATGGATAGGGCTTCGGATGGTTCACCGTCTTCAATCCCAGCTTCTGTACTAATGTCTCAGATATCAGATTTTTCTGACTCCCCGGATCTACAATAGCATCCACTAAACTGGTCTTGACCTGCAATTTTAGAACAAAGAGCTGCTCCCGCGGGTCGTCATCTTCTTCGGTGGCCTGCTTCCCCGCCATAAGGTTGAGACTGCTATTGGGTTCGGTCATCCCGGGAACCTCCTTCGGGTGGCCTGCTTCCCCGCCATAAGGTTGAGACTGCTATTGGGTTCGGTCATCCCGGGAACCTCCTTCGGATCCTGTGCTATCACATACGTCTTCTTCTCCTCCTTCTTCTTCAATCCTTTTGGCTTCAGATGAGGATACTTATCCCAGCAACGATCAGCCACATGCCCTGTCTGCTTGCAGTGATTGCATGTCAATCCTGCTTTTCCCGAGTCAACCTTCTTCTTCTCATCCTTAGACTGAGAGCCACCCGTCTTGCTCCCCGATGGTTTGGAATTCCCCTTTGTCTCGTTGCCCTTCTTCTGCCTACCCTCAATGGCAATGGCCTTCACGCTCGCCTCTGCGATTATCTCCACTGAAAACAGTTTCATCTCCTTCCGAATGTAATCATTCAGACCTGCCATGTACTTCATGAAGATGGGGTACTCGGACGTTGCGATGTTTAGGACCATCGTCTGTTGCTGGAACTCCGTCGTGTGCTCTTGAACGATCTGATTAAATTTTTGGCGCAAGACATACTACTTGTACCAACGCTCCTCAAGGAACCCCACTGGATAAAATTGCTTCCAAAGTAGCTCCTTGAACTTGTTCCACGACGCCGTTTTCTTCTCCTGTTTGCAATAGGATTTCCATCATGTCAACGCATGCCCTGAAAGCTTCAATGTCGCGAACACTATTTTCTCCTTGGATGAATATCCATAGAGAGTGAAGTACATCTCCATGCGTTCGATCCAATCATCAAGCTTCTCCACATTGATACTCCCGTCATAAACATGAATCTCGACCTTGAAGTCAATCTTCAGATTCTGGTAATGATTCTTACCCCCTTGATGTCCAGCAGTCTTGACAATCTCAGTCTCTCCCTCTGAATCTGCTTTCTCGCTCTCCTCATCGGATTCGAAGAGTCCCTTCTTACCCATCGAAGAAGATTCCTCCTTTTTGTCTCCTCCGTTGATGAGGCCCACGAGTTGGGTAAGAGTCGTCCCGATCGTCTCAATCTGTTTCTCCATGGCATCAAGTCTTGTTGAATTATCTGCTTCAGACATCTTCTCCTTCCTTAATTTTTGGACCCCCTCCGAGGAATTAAGGATCTCGCCAAGCTTCTTGTACTGTGAGCGAGTAAGGACCATACACAGTTCCCCCCTTCACAGGATCTAGCGCTCTGATACCAACTTGATACGAGTTGTCCTTAATTTCTGGACCCCCTCCGAGGAATTAAGGATCTCGCCAAGCTTCTTGTACTATGAGCGAGTAAGGACCATACACAGTTCCCCCCTTCACAAGATCTAGGGCTCTGATACCAACTTGATACGAGTCGTCGTACGAGCACTCTTGATCGCGGAATTATCAAGAGTGGGTAAAGAAGAAAACGACTGAAGAACACAAGAGTTATAATTAGGGTGAAGGAAAATACCTTCTCTAGATTATGAGAATCAATTGGATTTACAAAATCTCTCTCTCACAATCTCTCTAGATCAAAGAACAACCTCCTGTAGGCGTTAAAAATTGCCCATAGGTCCTCTCAACCCTAGAAAAGTCGTGTTTCTATTTATACTAAACAGAAATCCCAACTGGAGCAGGAAACAGACCCAGGCCCGGAACCGCTACGCGGTCGACCGCAGTGCCCAAGGCGGTCGACCGGTCAGAACGACGAAAAACTGGAAAATCGATTACAGTGTTTCCGGTCGACCGCAGCGCCACCATCGGTCGACCGCTCTGAGTCACCAGGAGCTGACTCGCATAGTTCCGAGTCACCAGGAGCTGACTCGCATAGTTCCGAGTCACCAGGAGCTGACTCGCATAGTTCCGAGTCACCAGGAGCTGACTCGCATAGTTCCGAGTCACCAGGAGCTGACTCGCACAGTTCCAAGTCACCAGAAGCTGACTCGCACAGTTCCGAGCCACCAGGAACTGACTCGCATAGTTCCGAGTCACCAGAAGCTGACTCGCACATTTCCGAGTCACCAGGACTCTTGTTGGATACAAAACCTCCCCAAACACGGATTTCAATGATTTTTAAGGATTCTTTCATCCCAAAACCTCTCCAACTGCTCTGAGGTTATCCATAAATACGTTTAGACAGTTATAAACCGCAGATAACGTTTAAACATCAATTCCTACTAGGAGACACATCTCAAAAGCCTATAAATAGAAGCCTAAGGTCTTCTTTCAAGAAGGATCGGAGATCTGAGATTAAGAAGGCGAGGTGCTGTCAAATTGACTAGTCAACCACGAATTTCAGAGGAGAATCATCAGAGCTTGGCGAACACTTTCATAAAGAAAGCCCCTTCGAAAGGTTTGTGATTCTTTTCCCTTCTTTCCTCCGGATTAAACTTGGTTTTAATCTCGAGAAGAGCCATAATCTCGCTTGGTCGTGATTGTCGCTTCCGTAATTGTTTCCCTCGTGAAACAAGAGCGTAATTATATTGTCGATCGGCTTTAGTTTGCGGTGGTCCACGGACTAACGCGTCCCTAGCACAGGAAAAGATCCCACGCAAAGCAGCGGGAGATAAACTACTGCTGCGTTTTGTTTGATAAAGTTGTAATCTTTATTTTTCGTTGTAAGAAGATCTTATAAAAAGATCAACTCTCTTTTCAGTTTTGAACTTGTAATCGATAAACGGTGTAACAGGTTTGAAAACAATGGAAAAGACAACTTTTGACACAAACATGGGTCACCCAGATCCGACCCTCCTGCTCGCGGGTCACTCAAATCTGACCCGCTAAGCCGCGGGTCACCCAAATCTAACCCGCCTATCCTCCTCTTCCCGATCATCCTCCCCTCGTAGGAATAGGAGAAACTCCACAAGGAAAGGGCGAGGACCTTTGGAGTTGAAAGTTCAAAATCAAGAACATCATCCCGCAGCGGTTCAAAAGACTCCCTGTGAAGCTGAAGCTACCAAGGCCGAGCCGACTTTATCCAAGAGGGCGTGTCAAAGACGGCGTCAATGCCTTGCACGCCAATTGGCCAAGGCCTCTGAGCCAATGGATGGAATCCGCTACGAAGCGGATCTGAAGTCTAGAGGACGCCAACAGGCACAGCAGCGGCTTAGCGATTGGTCCAAACCAACGACAAATGAATGGGTCCCCGTTAAGAGGACACGTTCCACTCTTAAAGAACGAACCGAGAAGCGCCACGCTTTACTTGCGCACGCAAGAATCCTGGTACAAGAGGCCAAGAAATTACAAACAAGTACTGCAGACTTTAAACCGATGAAACCACGTCAAATCTGGAGGCCAAAATCCAGAACAAAGCCCGAAAAAACAGAGTCACTAAATGCTGGCTCGGCCAAGGCCGAGTCACTAAAAGCTGGCTCGGCCAAGCCAATGACTTCCTCACCTCCTGTAAAACCCCACGGCGGCGTGGACTCATCCCGAGTTAAAATGAGCATTATGGATCGTCTCGGCCCTTTGCATAAAAACAAACCCCGCTTGATTGGTCAAAATGGGGGACGGGAGCGAGTCTCCAGTAACTCAAAAACTCCTCATACAGAGAAAGTACCAGTAACCGCTCGCCTTGGGCTACGGGTAGAAGTTCGAGATTCTGTTGAACCCTCACGCGCGCGAAGCCGAGTTTTCAAGCGAGCGACTCTTGAAAATAATAACAGAACGATATATCCTCAAAGAGAGCTTTATTCGTCAGAAGAAGACGATGATAGAATAAGAGGGTTATGCCAACACAAGATAGGTGGCTCCGATAATAATATCGATGAGCTGTACTATCAGACTGGGGGTATGAGTAAATCTCGGAAGAGAAACTCCCGAGAAAGGGATTCTCGTTGTCCTTGTACTAAACTCATCAAGGCAGTATTAGCAGAATGTAACTGTTCCAACACTGCCTCGCAAAGGATTTCAGTGTTTGAAAGACTTTCTACAGAAACGGAGAGAAAGAAATCAAGACATTTCCGTAAAAGAAAGCCACCCGTTCGGGAACGTGAACTCTCGGAATTCACGATTAATATGGCAGAAAAAGGAAAGTCCACGCGGCGCTACAACCCTGAGCCCTTTTCACAAATGTCCAAATGGTTAACTCGGCTGCAAACCGGGGCTATAAGGCCTAGGGATTACAATTACAATAGGATCCAGAGAAGACAGTCCTCAGACGAAGAAGCATCGGATGCTAACTCAGCGATTGCTTCAGATGCTACTGTATCAAGTACAGGACAGTCTCGAGAGTCATTTATGATCACCACTGAACAAATGGCTCAACTTCTTCAAGAAGCTTTGGCAAAGCAAAAGGAGGACTTTAAAATTGAAATGGAGATGGTTGTACAACGTGTTAAAGATTTACACGCACAACAACTCCAACAGCTGACAAACCAACGCGGTGAATCTAGTCGTCGTCCGACCGCTAATCAGATAGATAGCGACTCAGAGGTAGAAGAAAATCTTAACATCGAGACTCCCCGCGAGAACAGGAATACGGAAGGCGTTCTTAATACTGGGGGTGGTATCAATATCCATCCCCAAAATCGCCAGAAGAGTGAGGTAGGCGAAGATCTTAAGATGAAAGACTTGGAAAGCAAAATCAATGCTTTGATGTCTGCCCAAGAAGTAAAAAAGACTGGCATTCCGTGTCCCTACCCGAGGGAGTGGGACTCCATTCCATACCCACCGAAGTTCAATTTGATCAACTTCACACCATTCGATGGAAGGGGCTCCCCTACCCAACACTTGATTTATTTCAAGTCTCACCTGGGGATCATTTCAGGTAACGAACCTCTGATGGTACGATCGTTCGTAGGAACCCTTCACGCTGCTGCATTTGATTGGTACCGCCGGCTTAAACCGGGAAGTATCACTACATGGGACGATATGGAAAGCATGTTTCTCGCTAATTTCTTCGACGATGACACGGAGGTGTCAATCGGGATGCTCTTTGAAGAAAAGCAGAAGGATGGAGAACTCGTGGAAAACTTTGTTAAACGCTTCCGGAACAAGGCAATGAACTGCCGAGATCCGGTCACGGAGGAGTTCATACTCCAGACGTGCCATAATAATCTTTCCATACATGTATTAGAAGTTATGGGAACAGCACCGTCCAAAACATGGAAGGATCTGAAGGTCCGAGGGGAGCAAGCTGAGCGATTCCTCCGAAGGAAGAAAGCCGAGAGGGGTCAATCAACAACTAAGCCTCCGAATTCTAACTTTGCCTCTCGTGGCAAAGGCAAATCACCTGCAACAGCTGTTGACGCTAACCAGACGTCGCAAAAGCAACTCCGAAAACAGCAAAAGACTTCGGGTCCGAGACTCCAAAAAGAGTACTCTTTCAAGGACGAAGACGTTCCAGCCATCTTCGAATCCCTCCTTGGAAGCAACAAGATCAAGCTACCACCTATCACAAATCAGGAGGAAGCTGACAACACGACGGATCCAAAGTACTGTGCATACCACAGGAGGGTCCTTCATCCCACCAAGAATTGCTTCACTCTCAAGAATAGCATTCAGACCTTGGTTGAAGCCGGCGTCATATCGCTCAGATAAGCCAAATAAGAACGAGGAAACTCCAAAGAGTATACGAGTATAAACTGTTTCTCAATCCTCCAACAGGTGCAAGAGGTTAAACTGCTCCCTGCATCCTCTAACAGGTGCAAGAGGTTAAACTGCTCCCTGCATCCTCCGACCGGTATAAGAGGTTAAAGTACTCCCTGATACTCCAATAGGTATATGAGTCTAAACTGTTTCCCCACTTTTGACGGGAAGTTCCTGGAGAATATTAAGCTAATATTCTTAAGGATAACCCGGTTAGGTAACTGATAATAATGTCCGAACCAGTTCCGCAGAGGAAACTGGGGGTGGACATGTAACGGGAAGTTCCCAAAACCACAGCAATGTAATGAATAAGAACTCCCATTCAAATTCTTACCGTGTCTGTGCACTCAACACTCTCTCTGTTAGAGTCTGGATGTAAAGTTCCCAATTGGTCAAACATTCTTACAGTTAGGACCACAGTCAAAATCCCCTCTCGATTCCCCCAATGAACGAGAGGTCCACCTTCAAGCGATCAAACCTTCCTACAGTTAGGATCGTCTTAAACCTTCAAGTGATCAAACCTTCCTACAGTTAGGGTCACCTCAAACTCCCGTTTGGCCAAACCTTCCTACAGTTAGGGTCAAAACCATAGTTCACTCTCGATAAACGAGAAATTCACCTTCAGTTCGGTAATCAAACCTTCTGACAGTTAGGATCATCCGAAGTTTTCGATTCTTGGAGCGGAGGTCCCACTCCTAGTTTCATCGTTCCGGATTCTGGGGGTGGAGATCCCACCTTTAGTCTCCGTTCCAGCTGAAGATAGAATATAAAATTCTTCTTCTTCAGTGTCGGGAGATAGAATATAAAATTCTTCCTCTCCCATTTCGGGTTCGTCTTTGCCCCAAGAGAAGACACCACCTTTTTCAAATCCCAAAATCTATGCCTCACAGGTAATTCTTCTTCTTCATTGTCGGGAGATAGAATATAAAATTCTTCCTCTCCCATTTCGGGTTCGTCTTTGCCCCAAGAGAAGACACCACCTTTTTCAAATCCCAAAATCTGTGCCTCACAGGTACATGGAAGTTTATCCCGAATCCTAAGCAGGGATAAGTCTGCGCCTAACACGCGCTGCCGGTTAGTTCTTAACCGTTTAAAAAGAACACCTGCTCACATATTCAACATTGTGGCAGGTTGTTATTAATAACACCGAAATCCATGCCTTACACGCATGGGGAATTTCATCCTGAATCCTAAGAAAGGATATGCCGACGCCTAACAAGCGTCGCCGGTTTAGTCTTTTACCGATTGAAAAAAACACCAGAGTTTGATTCTGGGGTATTTTATCCCGAAGCCTAAGTAGGGATAAGTCAACGTCTAATACACGTTGCCGGGTAACCTATTCCCGTAACAATGGCGAAGCCTATGTATTCAACATCATAGCACAAAGTCTTAGAGAATTCACTCTCTTAGCACAACGTCACATGCGGAACGGATTTAGATAATCCGCATGCTAGCCCGATTCAAACGGTAGTCGGTAAAGGCTCATCAAACCCGTTGATGGCTGGGGGTTTGCCCAAAATCCTATAAATATGATAGTCACTGACGCATCAGCTTCATTAGTTGGTCTCGTGACTTGAGCATAGTATGACAGTCGAAACCCTAGGGTCAACGCCGGTCAGACGCGTAACCCTAGGTCAACACCGATCAATGCGTTGCAATGAAAGAATCAATACTCCGAAAAATATACGAGTATAAACTGCTTCTTAAAACTCCAATGGGTATACGAGTTTAAACTGTTTCCTACCCTCGACGGGAAGTTCCTGGAGAATACTGTATACAATATTCTTAAGGATAACCCGGCGACCTCCGATAAGTATATGAGGCTAAACTAACTTTCAGAACTCCCAAGAGTATACGAGTATAAACTGGTCCTCTCTGCTTCAAATGCATGACTTTTGGTCAACGTCTGTCAAGGTGTCACCAGATGGGAATTCCCCAACAACGAGGGTCAACTCAACGTCAAATCAACGACGCCGTTTAGTTTTAAGATTTCAACAGCGGTCAGACGATAAACGTAGAGCCGTAAAAACTTTATCTATTCGACAGAACTCTGAATAGATTGAGGGCTGAAGGAGTCAAGAAATGAAACCCATGACAGGTCCTTCTGCAAATATAGCCTATCATATCCAAAGTATTTCAGGCTCCTCTATAAAAGAAACGAGACTGAAACACTTTGGAGGGGGTATCTGTAGGCGTTAAAAATTGCCCATAGGTCCTCAAACACAGTGCAAGACAAGGAAAAGACGATAAACGTTATTATCCAAGTCAAAGGAATTCATCCAAAATCAGCAAGGCGACGAAGCGTACGCAAAACAAGGAAGCTGGAAGAATAACGAAGCTCGCATAGTTCCGAGTCACCAGGAGCTGACTCGCACAGTTCCGAGTCACCAGGAGCTGACTCGCACAGTTCCGAGCAACCAGGAGCTGACTCGCATAGTTCCGAGTCACCAGGAGCTGACTCGCATAGTTCCGAGTCACCAGGAGCCTTGTTGGATACAAAACCTCCCCAAACACGGATTTCGATGATTTTTAAGGATTCTTTCGTCCCAAAACCTCTCCAACTGCTCTGAGGTTATCCATAAACACGTTTAGACAGTTATAAACCGCAGATAACGTTTAAACATCAATTCCTACTAGGAGACACATCTCAAAAAGCCTATAAATAGAAGCCTAAGGTCTTCTTTCAAGGGGATCGGAGATCTGAGATTAAGAAGGCGAGGTGCTGTCAAATTGACCAGTCAACCACGAATTTCAGAGGAGAATCATCAGAGCTTGGCGAACACTTTCATAAAGAAAGCCCCTTCGAAAGGTTTGTGATTCTCTTCCCTTCTTTCCTCCGGATTAAACTTGGTTTTAATCTCGAGAAGAGCCACAATCTCGCTTGGTCGTGATTGTCGCTTCCGTAATTGTTTCCCTCGTGAAACAAGAGCGTAATTATATTGTCGATCGGCTTTGGTCTGCGGTGGTCCACGGACTAACGCGTCCCCGGCACAGGCAAAGATCCCACGCAAAGCAGCGGGAGATAAACTACTGCTGCGTTTTGTTTGATAAAGTTGTAATCTTTATTTTTCGTTGTAAGAAGATCTTATAAAAAGATCAACTCTCTTTTCAGTTTGAACTTGTAATCGATAAACGGTGTAACAGGTTTGAAAACAATGGAAAAGGCAACTTTTGACACAAACACCTCCCTGATCTCTTTTATGATTACAAACTGAGTTCTAAACCCTAGAAAAGTCGTGTTTCTATTTATACTAAACAAAAATCCCAACTGGAGCAGGAAACAGACCCAGGCCCGAAACCGCTACGCGGTCGACCGTAGTGCCCAAGGCGGTCGACCGGTCAGAATGTCGAAAACTGGAAAATCCATTACAGTGTTTCCGGTCGACCACAGCGCCATCATCGGTCGACCGCTCTCAGTCCCGAGACATAGTCTGGGTCTGTGCACTAAGCGGTCGACCGCCGCGACCAAGCCGGTCGACCGGCCAGAGTCCAACTGTAATTCCTGCAGTTTTGACGAATCCTTCGACTTCGTCTCCTCCAATGACCTCGTCCACGACTCCTCTACTCTATTCTTAAGATACCATGAGAATCATCTATCCTCAAGCTCCCATGAGGATCGCTAAGCTCCCGAAGAGAAGATACACCCGTATCAATCTCGCCATATCCTTGGCCATGCGCCATCTAATCAACCCTGGGAACTCGTCTCCATCATCTCGATACAATATCCCCTCCAGTCGCCAGTCGACGCGTAAGGGAATTATTGCTGACTTAGCCTCCAGCTCATCCTCCACCATCATCCACAAACCCCTGATAAAGCCACGTGTCTATCCTCAACAGCCTATAAAGAGGGAGGCATTAGAGCCAGAAAGGAGACCCGACTCGAGGGGGGGGGGGAATAAACAAACTCAGGTTCTTCAAAAACTCAAAAGTTATCCTTCTTCTTAAAATTGCTTAGAGAGAATGTACCCTGCATGGACCTCACTGGCCCAGGGACTCTCCCCGAAGCTTCCCCCAAGCTCATTCTCTAACTTGACTGTCGGAGGTTCCACGGGGGAATCATGCCCCGTACCCCAGCATTCCTTGTGTGTGCAGGCCATCAGTCCACCCCGCGCGCTCAGAATTAGGCACAAAGTCAGAGGGGGAGTCGGTCACTTCATCCTTCATCATTCTGCCTCAGCAAATAACCTCTACTTCTTTGGCTGTGTGATTATAAACATCAACAGTTTGTCGCCCACCGTGGGGCCCACTCTCTTTTCTGAGAAGAAGTGCCCTATTCTGAACAGGGGCCTGATCCAGTTTATCCTTGAACTACTGGAATCGTATCACTCAAGCTAAGAAAAGCCTGAAATTGCATCATTCAATCTAAGGAGGAATAGCCCACGGCCATGAGGAGCTAATTTTGGTGTAGCCCTTTGGGGATCCAATAGCTTTCAGGGGAGTCATTGCCAACAGACACACCGAAAGCCCTCCTGGAAAAGACGCGCCACTATGGTGTGTCTGGCTTGAAAATAAAGCACAAGCTTCATGCCGGTGCCACAGACGAAAACCCCCGACCTGAACAATCAAAGGGGCCTGGGGGTGGATCACAAACAGGACCCTAAGGGGTATGATCAGATCCAGCATCACTCTAGATCCCACCGACAACAGCTCAGTCGAGCTCAGGAGCAGTGAGCAAGTCTGTGACCGGCTCTTCTGACCATCCTTGCCCTCAAAGGAGAGTTCTCCCACCACTGAGGGTGAGATTGCGGGGAAGAGGGAAGGGCTCGCCGGTTGGTCTTCTCAGAAAGATTAACAGCCCTGGTCCACAGTCGTTGTTTAGAACCACAAAAGTCGAAGTGCAGCCTGGTGGTCTAAGCATGTGACTTGCATTCTCCCGACAAGAAGGCTCCTCCATTCATGAGATGGTCCGGTCGTCTTTGTCCCTGGGATCCTCAAGAGGAAAAATATGATCCCATCAAATTCCAGGGAACAAAGCTTCGATGACAGGGGTCCTCACCAAAAGGAAGCCCTCATCACAAAAGTTGCCTAGGCCTCCTCCTGCTAAGCGTTATCCTAAGGAGAAAGCTCAAACAACGGGATACTGGCCGATCAGAGCAACTGACAGGGAACAAGCAATATCCGTTAAAAATCCTCATTTTCACTATCAACCAGCAAGGACCTCAGCAGCAAATTCGAAAATTCGAAAAGGTCCTTGGCTAATGAGATGGCTAATATGTTGCCATTCCGTAACGACTGGAGCCAAACACTTCGCCCTCAACAGAAGGGATAACGCCTGACTCAAGGCGTAACTCAGTCTGCCAACAAAGATGGATGACAAGGCAACAGCTCCCTTCCATCAGAACAGGGATATCCATGAGCAAAAAAAATAGTCAAGGAAGCACGGCCTTGGCAACCTATTCCCCAGCCAGAAGTCATCCTCAAGAGGCATCCAAGAAAGAAGTACGAATCCGACGCCATGTGAAATGGCTAACGTAAATCTGTTGTACCCTGTAATGTATGAACTTCAAACAATCAATCAAAGCTAAAATATATATACTATATATATATAATGCTTAAGACCTAGTCGTTTTCAAAGTCCTTGGCTCCAGATCATGAATAAGCCCAAGGCACGACGCCATCCTAGTCGATCTCAAAGTCCTTGGCTCCTGATCAGGAATAAGCCTAAGGCACGACGCCATCCTAGTCGATCTCAAAGTCCTTGGCTCCTGATCAGGAATAAGCCCAAGGCACGACGCCATCCTAGTCGATCTCAAAGTCCTTGGCTCCTAATCAGGAATAAGCCCAAGGCATGACGCCATTCTAGTCGATCTCAAAGTCCTTGGCTCCTGATCAGGAATAAGCCCAAGGCACGGCACCATCCTAGTCGATCTCAAAGTCCTTGGCCTCTAATCAGGAATAAGCCCAAGGCACAACGTCATCCTAGTCGATCTTAAAGTCCTTAACTTCTGATCAAAAATAATCCCAAGGCACGCCACCATTCTAGTCGATCTCTAAGCCCTTGGTTCCTGCTAAGGGTAAAACCAAGGCACAACCCTTTGGCTGACTCCCACCATTGCCTCTCGGCCCAAGGGGAGCCCTTTGGCCGACTCCCACAATTGCCTCTCGGCCCAAGGGAAATGGAAGACCTAGCCGCCTAGGCACCCCGACTCCTCAGTCGGTCAAAAGCCTTTGGCTCTTCTTAAAGGTAAGCCCAAGGCACAACATATGGTTTGATTCCGTCTGCTCTCATCAACCATTATGGTCAAGCCCTTGGCTTCTTAAACGAGTTAGCCTAAGGCACAACGACTCCTCAGTCGGAACAAAGCCATTGGCTCTTCTTAAAGGTAAGCCCAAGGCACAACATATGGTCTGATTCTGTCTGCTCTCATCAACAATTATGGTCAATCCCTTGGCTCCTTAAATGGGTAAGCCCAAGGCACAACGACTCCTCAGTCGGAACAAAGCCCTTTGCTCTTCTTAAAGGTAAGCCCAAGGCACAACATATGGTCTGATTCCGTCTGCTCTCATCAACCATTATGGTCAAGCCCTTGGCTCCTTAAATGGGTAAGCTCAATGCACAACAACTCCTCAGTCGGTACCAAGTCCTTGGTTCTCAGAGCTGAGACCAGGGCGTAACGTCTCCTCAGTCGGTAAAAAGTCCTTGGCTCCTTAAATGGATAAGCCCAAGGCACAACGACTCCTCAGTCGGATCCAAGTCCTTGATTCTTAGAGCTAAGACCAGGGCACAACGACTCGTCAGTCGGTAAAAAGACCTTGGTGCCGCATCAGGGAAGGCCTAAGGCACAACGACTTCTCAGTCGGGTATCCAGTTCCAACAACTCAGTGAGATAAAAATTTGAAGTATGGCGCCTTAGCCGGACCTTAAGATCTGAAAATCCTTATTTAGGCAAGCTCAAGACAAAGCACCGGATACACCCTCTATGCTCCTCGACTGAACAAAGAGATAAGGATGCCAATGCCTATGGACTATAAAGATCGACAAAGAAAAAGACTAGGCCGAATTGTAATGGCGACAAAGTCGCAAGTCTTAACAGACACCTCCTAACTCTCAGAAGCAAATGATGAGAAAAATTATTTTCTATTCATAGTATTGTTTACAAAAGAGGCCCAATAGGGTTTACAAAAAAGAAGAAAAAAAAGAAAGGGGAAAAAGCAAAATTAGGCCCGGCTGCCGAACCCCCCTAATGGTTGCCCCAGTCCTCCTTATTAATCGGAGCCTCCACCACTTGGCGAGTCACCCCTCCTCTTCTTGAGAGGCCTCCTATAAGAACTCGGCCCCTCCGATCCAGTCCTTTTGCATACTCCCGTTGAGGGAGGAAGGGCTGCTGCTCCAGAGTCGAAGGAAGATGAAGACGATCCTTCCGCTCCTGGAAATTCATCCGCCTCCAGAGCCCGAGATTCCTGAAGACCGAGGTGGCTACGGAGCTTCTCTAGGTCTTCAGCCTCAGGAGGGCTGAGGGCCCTCGGCTCCAACACCTTGTCCTGCACTTCAGTCCAACCCGAGCAGGATAGAATGTTATTAGCACCGAATACCCAGACGAAGAACCTCCTCCAGTCCTCTTCCAAATCTGGAAAGTCATCCTCCGCAGTCCCCACACTAACTACGTGCCCGAGCAAATTAATGCTGAGCACCACGCCCACTTTGGAGCAGGCATCTATAAACGCCATCAAAGTATAGATGACGTAGGGGTGGAATTGGCAGGGAGAAACCCCCAGCGTTGTAAAAACTTCCCTGACCAAGGGATGCAGCGGCAGGCGTAGGCCGTATTCCAGATGCGCTCGATAGAGAGGCACTCGGTCCCCGTCGTGCATCTGCACCAGGGTAAAGCTGTCTGATGCCCCTATGGTGAAGTCATGGGAGATGTCGTACCAATGGTGCAAGCGAGGCACGTCATCCTTTGACATTCTCGATCGAGAACAAAGCAGGACCCTGAGCCTCCTCTCACGGTCATTCTGGGGAAAAGCCATGTGCGGAAATACTCAAAGGGGGAGAGATTCAACAAGAAGAAGAAGAATATTCCTGATGAAGAACGCACTCCCAATGTCGCGTCGTAAATTATTTATAAAGCCTCTAAAGAAGCATGCAGAACTCAAGAGGCATGACCTCGAAGCAACCAAGGAAGATCAAAGAAGATCTGTTTTCGGAAATAGAAATGACTCGCGGGGAATATCAACCAACCAGCATAACTGCCGCCCACTCTTCCCACGACTCCTCATTTCCCTATGAAGCGGTTTCCAATGTCGGCTACATTAAGCCAGAGAGAAATCAACGGTTTCACTTGGACCCGAGCAAAGTCGGCTCCGAATGAAAGGGGCCAACTGTTATGGTAATCTATCATCTATGGATAAAATGTTAAAAGATTCTCCATAAGCCTAACGCAGTCACAGTTCAAATCGACTCAACTGGAAAGCGCTGGGCAAAAGACAGACGCTTTTAAGCCGACACGAAGCATGGAAGCAGTCGGATCTACACCAATTTAGGCGACTCCTCGGAAATCCATCCACCCCCTAATTGAGGTGACTCCTCCAATGGACAACTTGGTCGCCTACCGAGCTATCTGACTAAATTGGCGTCTCACTTATCTGGCCAGCAAGTCACAAGATCGACTCATCTCCCAATTCAATCTTGTTGGGAAAGATAAAGATCTGAGTCATCCAACTAAGATATTTCCGAGATGTGCATCGATCAACCACAATATTGATCAGTCATGTCAAAATTCTCACACTCTGACGAAGTCTTAAATGCAAAAGCGGCTCACTCTATCCCCAAGTCACTTCTGGGATGTAATCAAGACACCTGCTTTGCTCAGACGATCTCTCTTCCAGTCGCCGGCTACCATCTATGAAATAATGAATGGCTAGATCGGTCAGCCTATCTCTCCTTTATCCTTATCCGTCAAACCTAGGGTATTATCGAGGCGCCTCTTATACTCGAGTGCCCCACCCTCCAGTCTCCAACAGCCATCTGTCAAGATAAAGACGACCCTGTATCTCGCCATATTCTTGGTCATGCGCCATCTAATCAACCATGGGAACTCGTCGCCATCATCTCGATACAATATCCCCTTCAGTCGCTAGTCAATGCGTAAGGGAATTATTGTTGACTCAACCTTCATCTCATCCTCCACCATCATCCGCAAACCCCTGATAAAGCCACATGTCTATCCTCAACAGCCTATAAAGAGGGAGGCATTTGAGCCAGAAAGGAGACCCGACTCGAAGGGGCGAAAAACCAAACAAACTCAGGTTCTTCAAAAACTCAAAAGTTATCCTTCTTCTTCTTAAAATTTCTTAGAGAGAATGTACCCAGCATGGACCTCACTGGCCCAGGGACTCTCCCCGAAGCTTCCCCCAAGCTCATTCTCTAACTTGACCGTCGGAGGTACCATGGGGGAATCATGCCCCGTACCCCGGCATTCCCTGTGTGTGTAGGCCATCAGTCCACCCCGCGCGCTTAGAATTAGGCACAAAGTCAGAGGGGGAGTCGGCCCCTTCATCCTTCATCATTCTCCCTCGGCAGACAACCTCCACTTCTTTGGCTGTGTGATTAAAACATCAACAAGCTTCATTTGACCAATTCTACAGTTTATTAGAGCATTAAAAGTGGCTAAGAACAGTCTTCCTAGAATGACAGGTTTACGTCCATTGGGCTTGAAAACAGGTTGTGTTTCCAACACTATGAAATCCACTGGATAAATGAAGTCCCCAACCCTAATCAAAACATCCTCTATCACACCCATGGGGACTTTCAAAAATCTATCAGCTAACTATAAGGTGGATTTGGTTGGTTTGAGTTCTCCTATACCTAGTTGCTGATAGACTGAATAGGGAAGTAAATTGACACTAGCCCCTAAGTCTAAAAGTGCCTTGTTAATGACGGTATTTCCAATGATACATGAGATGATGGGATAACTTGGATCCTTATGTTTCAATGGTATGGGCTTTCAGAGTATATCACTGATATTGGAAGAAAGAAATACTTTCCTTGGAATATTTATTGATCTCTTCTTAGTGCATAAATCTTTCAAGAATTTTACATAAGAAGGGATTTGTTCAATTGCATCTAAGAGAGGAATGTGAAACTTTTTAGGATCTTTTCCACCTGAGGGGACTAATTCCTAGGCTTGAGTCTATTTGGGAAAGGAGCAACCGGTTTAAACCTATCAAAATTAGGCTCAGGTTCGGGTTCAGGTTCTTGGTCATTGGAAAGGGGTGATTGCTGAATAGAGTCATCAGAAGGAGAAAGAATTTGATATGGTTCAAGAGTTTGACTTGGACGTATTCAAACATGATAATCAACCTATTTTCCTGACCATAGTGAATAGATTGCATTCACTTGAGCTTCGTAGGTTGAACTTGATCCTGTGTCCTTAGGGTTGACTTGAAATTTTTCCTTTCTCTCTCTCACTCATAGCACTACCTAGTTGATCAAGTTGGGTTTCTAACCTACCTATGGCTTGGGTGTTGGAGTTAAGTATTTGTCCGGTTGATTAAATAAAGGAATTCAATGTGCTAGATGTTTGAGTCAGCATATTTGTGGTTTGTATAGAGGTCTTAATTATGGTTTCCAAACTATTTTCCCAAACATTAAGACGTTTATCATAATCAAAATTTAGAGTGATATGATTTACAGATTGATGATGAGGAGACTGATTTAGATATGGCAGATTTGGTTGTTGAAAGTTGTTTAGAAACCTATAAGAAATTGTGTTTCCCCTAGGAATTTGTATGGTTGAATAGGGAGTGAAGTTTTGATTTTCGCAGTAGTTTTCCAGATTCCATACAAAGTTCTGGTGATTTCTCCAACCTGAATTGTATGTTGGAGAAAATGAATCACTCACAGGACGCTGGAATGCAGTGTTTATCTGACATAGTGGTTGTTTGTTTCCTAAGAGAGGACATTCCTCTGAAACATGAGATGGCGAAAGACAGTTGTGACAACCTGAGGTAGAAACTTAATTGATTTGAGATAGAGCTCGTTCTTTGATTTCAAAAGCTTCTAATCTACGCATGATTGTAGCCATCTTTGCTTCAGAGGCTATGTATGCCTCTAGGGATAGACCACTGGATTTCGGTTGGGAAACTGATGAAACTCAATCATTACAATGTTTGTACTGCATGGTTTTATTAGATAAACTCTCTAAAAATTGTCAAGCTTCGTTGGCATTTTTTTCATGAAATCCCCTTGACACTACAATTCTAAGGAAGTTTTTGAAGAAATAATCCAATACTTCATAGATGATTTGGCATAATCGCCATTTCTCAAGACTGTGGCGAGGACATTGGATAAGAAGATATTTAAATTTGTCAAAATATTTTTAGAATACCTCTCCCGGGACTATCTTAATGTTATGAATGCTATTTCTAAGCTTAACCGTTTTGTGGATAGAGAATTTTTTTTTTAGAAAAATGATGACAAATTCATCCTAAGTTGAGATAGAATATATAGGTAAGCTATACAGCTATTTCTTGGCTTTGTACCAAAGGACAAACAGAATAAATCTAAGCTTAATCTTATCCTCAAATAGTTCACTAATCTTAATCATAAGACAAACTTACTCAAATTCGGAGATAAAGATGTAAGCGTCTTTGGTTTTATTTCCTAAGAATTTTGGAAGCATGTTTATGTAATACAGTCTAAGCTCAAAATTAGTTCCATTTATCTCGGGTAGCTTAATACAAGATGGGATTACATTCCTAGTTGGGTAACACATATCTTAAAGAATGGGTTGATTAGAATTATCCATTTCTTCTAAAATTGGTTCAGGACGGATTAAACGATTAGTTTTATCCCTAATCCAACCTTGTATACACCAAGACAAATTCTTTTTGTTTGTTTTTTTATCTAAAAAGAAATTGATTAGAATTATCCATTTCTTCTAAAATTGGTTCAGAACGGATTAAAAGATTGGTTTTATCCCTAATCCAACCTTGTATACACCAAGACAAATTCTTTTTGTTTGTTTTTTTATCTAAAAAGAAATTCCAAAAAACAAAAGTTAAATTTTTTTCTTTTTTTGAAGGAAAACTAAAAAAATTCTAAAAGATAATGAGAAGGAGGAGAATGATAAAAGAAAAACCTAACTAAAACAAATCAAAAGAAATCACTTCTGTTAATCACTCCAAATTCTAGGGTTAAGCCTAAACTTAGCTAGACTAGCTCCTAACCAAAAACTCTCTTAGTGAAAAGAATAAAGTTTACTAGACCAGTTAGCCAGGTAAGGATAGTACTAGATGGAGGATCAAAGATCAATTAAGTACCTCATTCCTTACGGAGCCCTTTACGCAACCACTAAACCTTACTTTAGACACCAACGGATTTAAGTAAACTTAAATCGATTCAGTTAAAGGATTTCTTATTCCTTAATGAGCTCGAGTCCTTAGGGGCTATCATTTAATGGGTTTTAAAAGGCTTGGGTTTGTGTATTGAGGAATTAGTAATTTGTGGGCTAAAGAAAAGATGATGAAATACCTCACCTTGAGGAATTAGTGATTTGTGGGCTAAAGAAAGGGTGATGAAATCCCTCACCTTACCTTGATTAGGGGTTTTTTTGCCCTTAAGAATATTTTCAAGTGTGCCAAATCAAATGCTCAAATCACTTGGGTGAATTCCTACTAACTATATGCAATGCAACCCTAGGAATCAAAAGCAACTATAAAGGATACAAAATGAAAATCTTTTAATTTTTTAATTAGGGTTAACAATCAAAAAATATGAGAAAGAGATCTCTTGTTTGAGATTTATCTTATCAGTAAATGTCTAAGTGGAAGGTTGATTTTATTATGGTCAACAAAAGTAAAAAAAAAAATCTTTTTTTAGATCCTAATTGTCTCTACTTGTGAGGAACTAACTAAAGGGGTAGAAATGGAAATACTAAAAATAAGAGTAACCACAAGCAAATCTCTAATCTTCAATCCTTGATCTTCAATCTTCAAAATGATTCCTTCACAGGAAAACACACAAATTAAAGAACCAAAATAAAAAAATCCTACTTATAAGCACCTTACCCAGCAACGGCACCAAAAACTTGATAGGCCAAAAATGATAAATAAAAGTTGCAAGCACATAACTATCAAGTTATAGCATAGAAAAATGTTGAATCCCACGAGTAAGATGTTGTAGGAATTAATCAAAAGTGATTATAAGATGTGTGTGACTATTAGGAATGAAACATGTGATATGTGGAGAAATAAAGAGAGTTATTGTGAGTATATGCAAATGAAAACAAAATGAGATTGAGAAGGGAGATAAAAAGATGAAGAAAAGGGAATAAAATCAAGAAGCAAATAAAGAAAAATCAAGAACAAAGAGGAAATTCAAGAAAGTAAAGATGAAGGATTCAATTAGAGATATGAGGAATCCAGAATTGAATCCACTAGCTAATTTCACTTATAAATTCATAAACTATTCTCTTTTTATCATATTTTACTTTAGATTTATTAAGTGTAGACTATCCTACCACTTAAGTTAAACATAACCTATCCTATTATCATCCAAGTAAAATTAATACTCATGAAAAGAACAATAACTAGATAGTAATTCTAGAATTTATGAGCATTATCCTACCACTCAAGGCAAGCATAGATTATCCAATTCTTCTTCTACTAGTTAGTTCTCGAGTTGATTATCCTAAACATGATCATTTTAAGCACATGAGAGTAATTCACAATTCATAAAATAAATTGAATTAGTTTCATGCAATTTTAGAATTCCTACAATGTTTTAGTTCCACATCTGTCACGCCCCGGTTCCAATTTTGATCATTTGGAGCATGACTCGACCGGCAATGCAACCATACGATCACATTCACGCCTCTAGATCATCCTGTATATAGATATGTTGCCCAAAGAAACTACTACAAAGAGCATGTAACTAAGATAACAAAGAAAATAGATAGATAAAGAAATCTCTTAAAAAGACAGAATTCTCTTACATGTACACAACTATCCAGAGTAGAAAAGAGGAAAATACATCATAGGCTGGAGAACCACAAGTGATTACAAGGGAAAAAATAAATACACTGCAGCTGAGAGATTGATAGGAAATAAGGTGATCATTGTCACTGAGCTTGATCCTTAAAGTGCTCTTGGTCCTGCAAAGAAAGAATAGTCCCCGAATCCTGGGCACGCAAACCCCAGGGGAGTCAGAAAACTCCCAGCAAGCATGTAAAATGAGGAAATCGTGCGCATGTAAGTGTAGGGGCAGGTATAAAGATAAGATGGAAACTCAATTAAAGATGACAAGGGAAATTATTAATTATAGTTATCAAACAATAAAAATATACATCACCAACACCTCATCTAGGACATGTCGTGCATGTCAAATCTATCACATAGCATATAAACACATTATTCTTAATTTACATTTTATTTGAATTAGAGAAGAATATTTTCATGTATATAAATCGCTTCCCTGTAAACCGTCCCGGGAACACGGCTTCAAGTCAAGTATTGTCCCTTTGGCCCTTGTATATATAGCTCAGGAAATCAGGAATGCACATGTGTCTGTTTATATACATGTTATATTCTCTGTCTAATTCCTCTTTTTATAAACCGCATGTTTGTCGGTTTAATTTAAGTAACTGTGCATGAAATGTTATGCACTAACCATATAGTTACCGTGGAACGACTTCTATAAAACTATGAAAATAATCCTGACCCAGAACATGTCCAATCAAGATGAGTACATCGTCTAGTCGATACTACAAAAGTAATAGCCAAGGAAAAATCTCATATCGGGATATCGATATCGAGAGCATAGCCATGCAATGAAATCACGCTTATAAATTATATTTTTAACTGGAGTCGTTTTCATGCACAGTCAGCCCTATTAAATGTCACTAGGTGATCAAACATAGCATCGTGTTATCCAATAAGCATCAAGAGATCAAACAATATCATCATTCATCTTAATAAATGGAAAATAACTAATTAACATAGTTGTTTACTGTAAGGCAGGCAATATAGTACGAAGTAATGTTTCTTAATATCACAAGCTTTTGTTCTAAAGTGTTCCGGGTCAACTTCTTACATGATTTTGCCTATCAAGCTTGGGAGAGCAAAGTCGTGGATGGCTTAGTATATGTAGTTAACCCACTAAGTCCAAAGTTCCTTGTGAAAAGAATAATGTAGAAAGGCTATCTAAGCTCAGTTTTGGTTTATTAATGTAATCTACATAAATAGAAATATTTGACATAAGAAAGTTGAATAAAAAAATGATAATTTAAGAATCTTATACTTGAGCAGAACTTTTACCAAAATAAATACTTAAATAGATAAGTTTGTTGAACTAACTGTAATTAGAACACCATGGAAGCCTTAATACAAGATACTTTGGTAATATAGTAGTATAAATACTTAAGAAGGGAAATTTTGATAGAACCGAGAAGTTGCCTTGTCGAAAATATGCAATTAGCTAGAAAGTAAGTACTTTCAAAGTTACTATATATATATTGACAATTTAGTGTGAATGAGGAGTCTTTTAGAAAATACTAGTTTAGTAGAAGGTACCATATAAAATTTCATGTATCTAGCTTTCAAGTCAAAGAATAGCATAAGATAATACTGCTCATATGCTAAAAGATTTAAAGACTAACAAAAAAACAAGAAAGTTAAATATCTACCTCAGATTTGTATAAGAGAAGTTTGCATATAAAAGCATTTACTTGTTAATTGATGGAAATAATTAAAGTAGTTTAAAACATCTCGTATTACATATTATATACATAAAACATATATACAATAGATTGAAGGCTATGTTCATGTCTAAAAGATATTATTGGGAATCTTTATTAAGAAAAAAACTATTTACAGGTATAT